>NC_136267.1:33674804-34137029 GCF_964187855.1 Myxine glutinosa
ACCACAGTTATTATTGGAAACTCCTGTAACTTCGCATATCAGAGTCCTATAGAGATACCCTTCAGCACACAAAATTTTGAAGGTCAAGGTCAAAGGTCAAGGTCACTTTGCGGTCAATCATGGAGGTCAACGAAACCCTTATTTTTTGAGTAACTTTGATCGGATCGTCTCCAAACTTCATGGGAATCTAGTATATGGTCCGGCGCTCAGCTGATTAGTTTTTGGTGGCGATCGGCCTTGACCTTCATGGTTAGCGCTGGAGGTCGAAAATTATTGACCCCAAGGTCAAATTACGAAACCCTTATTTTTTGAGTAACTTTGATCTTATGATCTCCAAACTTGGTGGGTATATAGGGTGTGGTATGGCGCTCAGTTGATTAGTTTTTGGTGTCGATCGGCCTTGACCTTCAAGGTCATTTTGAAGGTCATTCAATTTTGACCAAAAGGTAAAATTTTCAAGTTTCAGTTACCATATCGAGTAGTACCTCAAATTGAAGCCCTTGGTGAGTGCTTTCCAAACATATAACTAGTTTGACAATGTGACGTCATTTGACGGCGTTATGACGAAAAAACTGCACTTTTCATGTATATTGTATTGCTTTAGTTCGCATTGTTTAGGTCACTCTGTAGAGCACAGTTCCCTTTGGAAACTCTTGTAAGTTCGCATATCAGAGTCTTTTAGAGATACCCTTTAGCACACAAAATTATGAAGGTCAAGGTCACTTTGCGGCCAATCATGGAGGTCGACGAAACACTAATTTTTTGAGTAACTTTGATCGGATCGTCTCCAAACTTCATGGGAATCTAGTATATGGTCCGGCGCTCAGCTGATTAGTTTTTGGTGGCGATCGGCCTTGACCTTCATGGTTAGCGCTGGAGGTC
Organism: Myxine glutinosa; assembly: GCF_964187855.1. Taxonomy (NCBI): domain Eukaryota; kingdom Metazoa; phylum Chordata; class Myxini; order Myxiniformes; family Myxinidae; genus Myxine; species Myxine glutinosa. The sequence continues at coordinate 33,675,687 of NC_136267.1, forward strand.
GAAAATTATTGACCCCAAGGTCAAATTTTGAAATCGTAGGTACCATATCGAGTAATACCTCATATGAATGCCCTTGATGAGTGCTTCCCAGATCTGTAAACAGTTTGACGCTATGACGTCATTTGATGACGTCATGACGAAAAAACGGAATTTTCATGAAAAAATTATTTCCTCAGTTCTCATCAAAATCTTTCAATATTTCATGTGCGTTGGTCATGAAGACATACTATTCACCATACGAAATTATTAAGGTCAAGGTCAAAGGTCAAGGTCACTTGGCAAGATACGGTTCACCCTGTGGGTGACATATGTTTTTTTATTTCTTGTCTTTTCCATCAACTTTTATAACCTTTTCCTCCACTTTCTCATCAATTCCTGCAGTCACCTGTCATTGACAAGTAATCCATCTGATTCGACTTTCCAATTTAATCATCTTTGCACTTTCCATGACCTTCTTCTCACTTCCTTTTAAACCTTTTCTTCAGACACAACCCACATGAGTTATGAATACAATTTCCCCTTTCAGGCACGTGTCTAGTCACTCACAAAGTGTCCATAAGACAACGTCATTATATTTCACAGAACTCCACCACTCTATTAAATCCTAAACATGCCCAATGGGCAATCCACGAAAAAATCAAAGCATTTTCAGTCCCCCTTTTCTCATACACTAGCCAATGTAAGTCAGCCAAACATAAATAAAGAGGTTCCAGCGAGTTGTGACCTCCATAACTCTAAACAACTCCGCTGGCACCTTTTAAAACAAACTTTCCCAGTCACTTACTAAAATAAAGTGCAGCTCTTGTCCGTAGATATACGTTAACCAAGGTTACATGAGACTTGACAACAATATTCCTGCCCCGTGGAGCAAGGCATCAGAGACAACTCCCCTCTCCACCTGAACTTATCCCAGGTAGAATTTAGCTACCTACAGAGAAAGTACCTGCACAACACATTTACAAACCAATTCGTCCCCTCGTATTAGGGGACGTCACAAATGTTCCACCACAATTCACAGCAGGTGACCACCCACCTGCCTTCTGTCGAAGTCCAGTTCAATTTCCATTCACAGACAGACAGACAGACAGATAAACGGACCGGGTGAAACCATAACCATCCATCCTTCCGATTGGACTCACGTCAGCATCACATGTCATTCTTGCCTTCATTCAACGCATTCTGCCATCCCAAGTCGGCCAAATACAAGCCCCGGCCATGCCGTTGAATAAACACCCAGTCGGTTGACAGCCTATCATTTTTGACTTTCACTCCCATTCTCCCTTACTACATTTGGAGAGCCGTTAATGTGGGGATGTAATTGAACACTTGTTTTAAAGCCCTGTCTACACATGCTCTCCATAACATACTCATTATTTCCTGCCAATTTTACTCATCCGGATTGCCCAACGCCCGTAGGCAATTTGGGGAACCCCTTGTCAATCCATGACACACTTCAATGACTCACACCATAAACACAAATACACGCTGCAATGACAGATCATTCATTCCCTTATACACAAATACCTGTGCTCACTCCAACACATCCAGTGCGTAGCTTAACTTAAAATACTCATCGTCCTACCTTTCTTGGGCTAGTCCCTCCTGGTAGTCCTAAGATCGGGTCGCCCCCCGATCCCTAACCTTAAACGCAGTTCTCACGCCGGAGTAACTTAACACCTATTATCTATCACCCACATATGGGTCTACCTGCTTCCCACGCAGGAAGCTTACCTGAGGGATATCCCTCCTTATCTCGGGCGCCCTGTATAATCGATTCATTACCCACTGCTGCTCTGGTTTAAACTAAATATGGTTCGGAATGCAAGCCAGGTGGTACAGCCGACAGAGGTCCACACGTCCAAAGCAAGGCAGGAGGCTTCAATTTCGATGTGCAAAAATTGCTTACCCAAATTAGGTGCCGGCAGGCCTCCTTCCCGACCTGGAACGTGAGGGTCCGCCTCGTCTGCACACTTGGATGATCCCACTTCTGACACCAAAATTGTCGGTCGAAGACCTCATGGGAAGGAAGAAGAAGAAGAATCAGAGCGACAATGTTTAATAAAATCGATTACAAACACACAGTGTGGAGCGAGGCTCAAGAATGCGCCGCCTAACACGCAGTGGGCAATTTCTCAAGACACTCGCTGAAAAATGAGCAAAAAGGCATTTCATTTATAGCAAAATATCAGACAAGAATCTGCGCTAAAGACATAGCAAAACCTGGGCCATAACGACAACACCTCCCATTGTCCCTTCCTACAGAAGGCCAAACTTAGACAAACAGATGTAAGCATTGGATGGGCTGAGCTTTTTTGGCTCTTTATCTAAACATATCAGACCCGAGCGCAAGTCGAAGAAAATATTCTCATACACTAGGCTAAATGGTAGATGAATGATTGGATACACGTGCTGAATACAATAAAAATCAAGGATATGTAATGTCTATATTTCTCCCGAGGTTGGTTACATCCTTGATTTTAGGAGACATACTAGAAACTACAAAGATATATAATTAATTATTCCCTTCGTGAAGGAGGCGTTTGGCGACATGTTTTCCCTGTACGTGGGTCGCGAGCATATTATCTACTGTTTGGCACATACATTCAAGGACTTGCTTACTGGGCTAAGGATCCACCCTGCACGTCGAGCCTCGAAACCACATTTTGTCCACTCTCCTCTGCCTGCAGCTGAGTTCAAATCAGTTTTTCAGAAGCACGATATATAATTTCAGATGTTATACTCAATTGAGTCATGGGGTTTAAACCCTAATGGCTAACACATATATAAATATATATATACTAGCTGAGGTACCCGGCTTCGCCCGGGTTGAATAAAAATAAGACAAATATATGATGAAAAGAACATGTATATTTTAGAGCAATATCACAGTACATTTCCTACATGATGTTTTGTCAATTGTCAATTTCTCAAAACCTCTTGGTATACAACATTTCTGGTTTTCTTACTTGGTGCCAAGACATAAAGTTTGCTTGGTTTTCCAACCCTCGAGCAGCCCACGTACAGCTGGCCATGGGAAGTACCCGGCATTGCTGGGCGGGGGAAGGGAGGGGAGGGGGAAGGGGATGGGAGGGGAACGGGGGGGGGGGAGGGGAGAAGAGGGGGGGGAGGGGAGAAGAGGGGCGAGGGGGAGGAGGAGAGGGGGGGATTGGGAGGGGGAGGTGGAGGGATGGGAGGGGGAGGGGGAGGGGGAGGGGCAAGGGGGAGGGGAGGGGGGGAGGGAAGGGAGGAGGGGAGGGCGGAGGGGGAGGGGAAGGGGGGAGGGGGAGGGGTGGGGGGGAGGGGAAGGGGAGGGGAGAAGGGGAGGGGAGAAGGGGAGGGGGTAGGGTGGAGGGGAGGGGGGAGGAGGGGGAGGGGGGGAGTCAAGTCGAAAGTCATTGTCGTCAATTGAATGTCGCATTTATTTTTTATTCCCTGTCAAATGGCATTGGTCCCGCATTCCGAACCCGGAAGTCGGAAGTCATTGTCGTCAACGTTGAAACATTAACGTTACGAAATACGCTGATGACGTCATAATTTTAAAACCGAAGGTTTTTTAAACATTTAAGGTGTGCTGTAGTTTCTCTGGGACGTAATGATTCCGAATATGAAGTTGTAAAATTAACGTTCCGAAATACGCTGATGACGTCATAATTTTAAAACGCGACGTTTTTATTTTTAGTTGAGATTTTATTCGAATTCGAATTCCATTAAATTTCAACTGTTGGAAACAATAATTATTTCAATTTCCAACAGTTGAAATAATTATTGTTTCCAACAGTTGAAATTTAATGGGATTCGAATTCGAATAAAATCTCAACTAAAAAAAAAACCGTTTATTCGTTCTTGGCGCGACAAAATGGCGCGCATTTTGTCATTATGTGTGACATTACGTCACTCCTACGGACGTGAAAACATTTGTTTTCCTTAAAAATATATTTAAAATAATACAATAGTACATAAATTAACAATAAAATAAGCTAAAAAACTATTTAAAATACAATAAAAAGCACATTAAAAATATATAAATATGTATGTACAGTATACCGTACGTACGCGCAACCGAGGGATCAGAAAGGGGCAATAGCGCCGCCACAAACTACACCATGGAATTGCAGCTGGCCCGGTTTTTTTAAACCATTGATATTAAAATACAAAGTAGCCTATAACCACCAGGATTTTATGCTGATTCCGAATCTGTGTCTAAAACTTTTCTCCGATGTGTAGTTCTTGAGTTATAAGCGGACATCCAGACAGACACACACACAGACACTCCTCCTTTATATATAGAGATATATATATATACATACATATATATATATATATACATATATATATATATATGTATGTATATATATATATATATATATATATATATATATATATATATATATATATATATATATATATATATATATATATATATTGTTGCGGATATGAGGATTGAGTTTTTTTTTATTGTGTTGTATTGTATAGTAAATGGTTGTGAATTATTGTTTTAGTCTGAGCCCTCCTTGCTCCAGTGTGTATAAAGGTCAAAGGGCGTTCCGGTAGTTAATTCCATAAAGCATACATTGAAGGACACTATAATACCCTTGTTCAGTAGTTTATTTCCTTATTCTGTGTATTAGGTTAAGGCTTTGTCTTCCATTAAAATGACACTCCATTGCACCAAGTGAAATAAGATAGATTCCCTTCATTCTTCATTCCCATTCCCAAAACCTCCATTTCCCCTTTCGTCATGGCCAAGCCTCGATTGCCAATATTACATCCCCTCCAAAACCACCATTGAACATGTGCTCGGGTCGGGGAAGAAAGGCGTGCCCGCCCGTCGTCATCAAGGGCGGAGCCAGAGGGTCGCGTGACCAACCAGGGCCGAGGTGAGCACCCCGATGGGCGTGTCCTGAAGGCCGGCGGCTTGATCGCCGGAGGCGTTATAAAAGCGCGCGCGCAAGGTCCTGCGAAAGAGAGAGAAGGTTCAAGGTCAATTACAAGCAGTTGCGCCAGAGACGGCAGACGCGTCCTGAGGTGAGCCAGAGAAGCAGCTTTGGCTCCACAAGCAGCGTTGACTCCACCAGGCAGCTTCAACCCGTACCCCGTGGGAACCAGATAGCGGTGGCATCGGTGGCCGTCGAGGTCCAGCCGACGTCCCGTGCGGGATCAAGCCCGAACCATCTGCCCCAGCTGAACCTTCCCAATCCTCCTTCCAGCATTCATTCCTGCCATTCCATCCTTCTTGTGTACGTGAGTTTGTTCTGTTTGTTCTGTCCTGGGTATTTAATTAAGTTTGTATAAGCTAGTATTTTCACTGTGTCACCTGCTTTTTCCATGTTCCCTGTATATAACTTTGACTGCTCCTTTTGTTTGTGTGTGTAAATAATAAATCCCGTTACTCTTCTGTACGTCTTCTTCTTCCTCTTTACATTCGGTCGCTTTAGAGGTTTCCAAATTGAATATCTGTGGCGCGATCCGGCCAACGTTCGGGAATCGGGTTTAGTCGGGAAAAACAGTTCGGCCGCGGTGCCTCCGCTCGGCAAACAACATCCTTATCCGCGGACCGTAACAATATTGTTACGGACACGGTTAAAGATGTTATATTTGCCGAGCTGAGGCTCCGCGAACCGAACAGTGCTTCCCTGACTAAAACCCGATTTACCCCAAACTTTGGCCGTATCGCACCGCAGCTGCCCAATGTGGAAAACTCTAAAGCGACCGAATGCAAAGAGGAAGAAGACGTACAGAAGAGTAACTGGGTTATTATTTACACACATATAAGCAAGAAGAAAGCAGTCACGTTTATTTATAGGGACATGAGACGCAGGTGACACAGTGAAATCTTTAGCTTATACAGACTTATTGTTACTACCCAGGACAGCACGAACAAAACAAACTCACGTACGCAAATGGATGGAAATTGCAGGCAGGAATGACAGGAGGTGGGTGCCTGGAGGAAGGCACGGAGCTGGCTGGAGTTTGATCCCGCACGGGACGTCGGGCTGGACCTCGACGGCCACCGATGCCTCTGATCCTGTCGTGTGCACGGGGTAGCGGGTCGGAGCTGCTTGGTGGAGCCAAGCCAACGATGATGGTGGGAGGTCTGGCGTGACGGGCTCTCTCTCCCTCTCTCACTAACTCCAGGACTCTTTCTCTCTTGCTTAGTCCAACTCTTCCTCACCACCGACCACTCAATGCAACCCCTCCACTCTACGCAAACACTGACCATCACTGACGACCAACCCAGCTCTGACCAAAGAAAACTACACACTCCGCTCTTGTCGTAGCTCATTCCGTAAAAGCTCATCTGCCTCGGGAAACGCCCTGCCGTAGGTTATATAGGCCCCGCCCCTCAACCTTTGCGAACCTCCCCGATCGCTCTTCCTCCGCCCTCTCTAGCCAAACCCCTGGCTCATGGTTGGTCGAGTGGGGCTGGCTCACTCCTCCCCTCTATGACGAGGTGGAGACACGCCTTTCTTCTCCGACCCTGCCTCGTGGTCAATGGCGGTTGAAGAGAAAACTGCCCAAAATGCAGTTGGCCATCGAAACGAAATGAAAGGGGACCTATTCTTATTTCACTTGGTACAATGGAGTATTTAAGTTAATGGGAGACAAGGCCTTACCCTAAGACACATAATAAGATATAAGCTATCGAACAGGGGTATTCTATGATTGGCTGACGTGGATGCTTTATGGACTAATTACCGAGACGTCCTTTTTACCTTTACACAACTCCGGAGGCAGGAGGCGCAGAATAAACAATAATAATAATAATAAAACACACAATAAAAAAAATACAGTCCTCATATCCGCAACACTGCACCCTCCTCCTCTTAGGCACGTCCCGGGCCTACAACTTTTATTTAGTGTGACACGTAGGTGTAGTTCCCTCTACTCTTAACCTGACCCTGAGCGCGACAGTTTTAAAACATAAATAAATGTGTCCCGCTGCTCCATTGCACCCTGCCTAACAGACTTACGCCCACAGTTAACCGAATTGCGGAATGGTCTTCAAACTATACATTGACGGTGGGGAGCATTATTTACAGTTGACACTACTTTTATTTACAAAACTAACCCAGGACCTGTAATTGTTCTTTCTGGGGGGGAGACAATCTGCTCTGCATCAATGCACCATTAAAGCACCTATAACGCACCAACACACCCTCAAGCACCAATTGGTGCAGTCACCATTGTTCAACAATGTTCAATAAAAATAAAATCAACAACCCCTAACCCTGCAGGTGATCTCTTGCTCTTCGGCTCCCTCTGCTGGCTATTATTATCTCTTCCAGTTGTTGTCATTTTCTTTGCTTTTCTTACTGGCGGCCTATTTGAACCGAAAAATGCACCCAATGTGTCCTTTTTTTTTTTTTTTATTTATGGCCCACAGGGCCGACTACGTGTGGTTCACCTGTGGGGCATCGGTGCCCTGTGGCCAAGGTCCGCCAGCAAGATTTCGGGCCCTCATGGCCGGTTCCAGCAGAGGGGCCATGCCCCAACCCATGGGGTCCATACGTGGTGCTCGGCCACAGGCATGTGGTCCATAATGTGGTGCATCGATGCAGACAGCTGGTTCTGAGAGTTCCGGGCACACAATGGCCGACCCAATGGCGCACAGGTCATGTGGGAGACAAAAGGGGAAAGACAAATGAGCGAGGGGTAAGGTCACAAGGGTACACATCAATAAGGCAATGCAAGGCGAAATGCGCACGGAGGGCGAAGTGAGAAAGCTCGTCCCTACCGTACGTCACCCCCCTGTCACCTACACTACCCTTGCCCTTACCCCATATGTACAAAATCTACACATTACCAATCCGTCGCTACCGTCACGTCTTCCCCATATTTCCCCAATACCAAATTCGTCTCCACAATCCCTCTACTTCAAAATTTGCCATCACCCAATTCATCATCAATCCTCATAAGGAGGGAGAGATGGAACAACAAAGCACAATGTCACACCCACGTCATGATGCATCTCACAATCCAAACATTTGCACAAAAATAATAAATTAAACATGGCATGGTGTGGAGGTACGTCATCTCAGGTGAGTGGATGCAGATGGTGCGAGGAGACTTCATCCTAACTATCCTCTAAATGACTTTAACACACTTTACACTACCCGGGGTCTCTCCCTGCCAATCCATTGGCCACTTACACTATGGGTTCTAAAAAACCAATTCCCATTGACCAAACTGTGGTGCTGCTCAATTTGGGGTCTCACTCCCCCGATTCATCTCCCGGTGCCCTTGCACAATTTCTGGGCTGTGACGTGTAGCTCTCCCAGCAGGTCTACCCACCTGCACACCTCCACCACTGCAGTTGCCACCCGAGCTTACCTAGCTCCTCACCCTAACCTAACTAACTGGGGAAGGCCCCTCCTGGCTCTGTCACCCCCTGGTGCCCTCTGGCACTGGGCTACCCGGGTCCATCCTCCGGATCCTCTGGCCCCATCCACAACTACCGGCTCCCAGAGCCCACCTGCGGCCTCACCTGGCCGACATCCTCACAGTGGTGGAGTGCCCAAACCAACTACACACACTAACAGGCTACACGCCCAGCCATTTCCACAACACTAATGCACCCATCCAAACATCATTCTTCCACCCGCACCACAGATGCCAATATCCAACCACAATTTACCTATACCCTCTACCTAACACTTACACTACCCGCCCCGGGTATTCGTGATGGGGGTCCACTCTTCCCCCATTCACACCTTTGCACCATCCACTCCACTCCACACTTTCCATCCTACTCACTCCACGACCATCCATTCCAATACTCCATATATTCCACACTCCATGTCTTCCACACAACCATTTATTCCATACACCTGTTGGTGCACACCTGTGCACTCACACCTGGTGCCACCTGCACCCTCCTTCCTTCCTGGACCATTTGGTCAACACCACACGCATCACCACTACTCCCTCATACACTGCTCCATACACCTGTTCAGTTGCACACCTGTGCAATCACACCTGTTCAATCACACCTGTTCACCATACACTTCCACAATACACTTCTGAATACACCTCCAACACTCACACGGCATCATCTGAACTACCTGTTGCCCTGCTAACTTAGTGCTCCCTGTCTTCCCTTTAAACTAAGCACATACCACGTCATTATAATCCACTCTAACCTACCTGCATCCCCACTACAGGTATCCTTGTCACTAACTCATCTTAACGTTACCTAAGGTCAATCTCTAGGGCCCTACACATTATATATCCTAACCCACCCGGGCTAGTTTTCACTGCCATCAACCCCATAACACTAGTGCTCCTTTGCCCCCCATGATTGTGAGAGATGGCAAGGTTGCCATCCCACCACACCAGGGCATTTCCCACTACTAATTTTGCTCACCCAATTTCCACAAATCAAAAATTTTCCAATTACTGCCAATTCTATTCACTTTTCTAAATTTCGGATCAAAACACTATCACTATCACCATCATCACAGTCCACTATATCCTAGCCTCGGTGCGTCATGACATCATTAAACTCGGCTTCATAAAGCCGAGCAATGAATTCGGGTGGTTTGGTCGCCTGCAGGTTGAATCCGTCCGGCTTTCGGTTCAAGGGAGGTGGTTTGGTCAGGCCGAGATTCCACGCACTATCTCGGCGCGGCACCTTGCGGTCCCGGGCCCGATGGCTCAATCTCCCTCGGTCGGAACCCCGTCCCCACGAGGGGGCACCGTTCCGCTTCCTCCCACTCGCCCTTGAACCGGACCGGTCGTCTCGCCCGACAAAGCCCGGACTCGACCGTGTGGGGCGGGGCCAAGCCCGAATCGGCAACGACGCTTCGAAGAGAAGCGACGCAGCATCGATCCGCGCCGGGCCCTGCATCCAACAAAGCACACCGCGCCCCGAGTGCTCGCATCGGCTATTCGTTGCTCTAACCACTAACCCAGTTACCGTCGATGCTTCACCTGCATGCTCACACGCATACGCTACCCCTTTCACCCTCAAAACCTGGCGTTCCAACGCCGTCCGTACATTCCACCAACGTACTCCCTGTTACACACCACACCTCTCGCGCACACTCGCTGTTCGCACACCCCCTTAACACACCTCGCGCACCGTCTTGCACACTCTCCCTTGGTACGTACTCCGTACCACTCACCATGGGCGTGCACTCTTGCATCCACCCACTAACGCGCTCACATGGGCTCTCCCACACTCGCGCTACCACCAACTCAGGTGTGCTTCCTCGCACACCCTCATCCATTCCAAGCGTGCATTCTCGCACCCGCTCCACCACCAACTCACTCTTCGGGTCACTCTCACCCTCGCACGTACACTCCGTATTGCTCTCACTCCCTGTGTCACAATCCGTACACACTGACGTGCATTCTCGCTCGCACTCGGTTTCACTCCCACACTTTATAACACACCCACTCGCCGACGCACACTTTTTCTCCCACGCGTGCCATTTCCACTCACACGGGACCCTTCACCAATGCCCGGATGCTTCCTCGATCCCAAGCGCGCGAAAATTCTTTTGTCGCCAAACATCCTCTTACAAAATCTCCCCGCACAATACACAGCACGTCTCACCTTCGGGGTTCTTCTTCCTCCCTGCACCAAAACCTGCAAACTCTTTATTTGTTTAGTGAGCACATCATTATGAGTTGAGCACCGACCTTGTACATATTCCATCACCTCCTCCCGCCGCGAGTGGTTTTCTGAGTCCCCGGTCTCTTCAATTTCAATGCCCACTTCCGCTTTTTCTTTACTCACCTCGACGACCGTTGGCTTTAATAAAATTCCCTCTACCTCATCGGTCGCCGGCTTTTCCAAACCCCGTGTCGCGATTTCTACCCCCGTCATTGTACCCGCGCTTTCCTCCGCTTCGCTCAACCAGTGCTTCTCGACCCGCGTTACCTCCTCGTGCACCCTTGGGACCCCGCCCGACTCGCGCCTCATGTCCTCCATCATTTTTTTATTATCCCTTTTTGCCTCTGCTATCCGTTTTTGCACTTTTTTTTTTTCTTTTTTTTGTATACAATATCGAGGCTCGTGAAAGAGCGAACATTAATCACACAGAAAGACAAACCGACACATAAAACATATAACATAGGGAGCGGTAGACAAGATGGGGAGAGAGGGGGAAGGACACAAACACAACATTTGAGAGCAGGGACCGAGAGACATGGAGACATCGAGAGATCTGAGAGAGGGCGAGGGCTTTGGGGGGGGGGGGGCGTGGGAAGGGGGCAGTGGGAGAGGTATAAAACATATGGACACTGCCAGGACTTCCAGGAAAGAAGTTGGAATTTCAAACAAGGTGGATCTGGGGTGAATTAGCGGGGGTAGAAAAGATCAAGGTTTTGGATGGGGGAAGATAAGAGATGGTGGTGAATAGCTGTTTTAAAGACCTGGAGGGAGGAGTGGGATTGAAGGGAGTGAGGGAGTTTGTTCCAGAGGCGGGAGAAAAGAGGAATGAAAGAGTGAAGGTGAGCGGAGAGCCGAGATTTCGGCAGTTTAACCATCAGAGGGTTGCTGGCAGATCTTGTGCGACCTGTAGGAATATTTGGGGGACAGAGCACAGAGAGAGCTGGGGGTGCAAGGCCGGAGAGGAGTCGGTAGAAGACAGAAAGACCACCTACCTGCCTGCGGTGAGTGAGTGAAAGGCCCTCAGAGATAGCTTCATCGCGGGAGATTCCAATAATTCTGAAAGCTTTGGTTTCAACAGCGTGAAGCCGAGCTAGGTGTGAGGCAGGAGCACCGGCCCATAGGGGAGAACAGTATTCCATTGAGCTGCGGATGAAAGCCTTGTATGTGGTGAGGAGCTCAGGTGTGCCGAGGAAGGACTTCGCACGACGGAGGATGCCCAGTCGGCGACTGGCTTTGGAGGCCAGCTTGGAAATGTGGTTTTCCCAAGAAAGATCATGGCAGATAGTGAGACCCAAAATCTTGAGCGACAGAACTTCTTGGAGAGGATTGTTGAGAAAGTAGATGGGAGGGTTGTCCAGTCGATCTTTTCGGAGAGACATAGTACGAGTGTGAGATTTGTCAGGATTGAAAGACATGTTCCACTTGTTTGACCAGTCTGTGATTTTGTCCAGGTCTTCAGAGAGTGAGGAGGCAGCAGACTGCCGATCTGAGGGAAGAGGAATGGAGCGGCAGAGAGTGGAGTCATCAGCAAAGAGATAGAGAGGATTTCCAAGAGAGTCGGAGAGATCATTGATGAAGACCAGAAAAAGCACGGGGCCCAGAACACTGCCTTGGGGAACTCCAGCCTGAACAGGAAGAGGAGATGAGAGAAACCCATTCAGGGCCACACGTTGACGACGACTAGAGAGGAAGTCCGCCAGCCATGCGTGGAGATTTCCATGGATACCAAAGGAGGAGAGTTTGGTGAGCAGAGCGGGGTGCCAGACCGTGTCGAAGGCACGTGATATGTCGAGGGAGACAGCTCTAATTTCCTGTTTGGCATTGAGGACCTCCATCCATTGTTGAGACAGCAGAAGCAGCATGTCCAGAGTAGAGTGACCTGGTCTGAAACCAAATTGATGATCAGAGATCAAGCCATTGGAGAAGAGGAAAGATTTCATATCAGAAGCAATGATGGATTCCATGACTTTGCTGATAATTGGGAGAAGGCTGATTGGTCTGTAGTTGCTAGGATCTGTTTTTGCACCTTTTTTGTGCAAAGCGGTGATGTTGGCTGATTTCCAAGCAGATGGCAGTTGACCTTGAGCAAAAGAGAGGGTGAAGAGAACAGAGAGAGGGTGAGATAGAGCAGCAGAGCAGGATTTTAGGACCCGTGGGCTGATGCCGTCGGGTCCAGTTGCAGAATCAGAGTCGAGGGTTGACAGAAACTTTTCCACCTTGTCAGGAGGAAAGGACACGGAGTCCAGGAGCAGCAGGGTACGACTGGGTATGGTGGGTACAGAGAGGGATGGGTTTGGGACACAAGATTTAGAGGCATACACAGAGTTGAGGCATTCAGCTTTTTCACGTGCGGAGTCAGCTGTGTAGCCGTTTGAGGTAAGGGAGGGGATGGAGGGGGAACAAACACCAGAAACGGATTTGACCAGACACCACCAGGATTTGGAAGAGGGAGACAGATAAGAGAGTTCGGTCTTGAGAACGGAGAGATATTGTTTCCTGGCTCTCCTGAGGGTGGACACACACTTGTTTCGGGCTTTGTGAAAGGAAATGAGATTTCCTTCCGTTGGATTTGCTTTCCAGGAGACGAAGGCAAGTTGTTTCTGGGCAACAGCCTCACCACAAGATTCCGTGTACCATGGACGGGAGGAAGGGTATGCCAACTGAAGACGAGATGGGATAAATCTGTGCATGAGAGAGAGCAATTTACTTTGGAAGAATTCCCAGGATGAGTTGATGTCAGAGGTGGTAGAGATGGGAGTCCAGTCCAGATGATTGATGGCTGCTTGAAGACCGTGCCAGTTGGCCTGAGTGAAATGCCAGACTCGTCGACGCTGAGCAGGCTCCCTGAGGATGGTCAGAGAGATGTCCACTTTAACAAGGACATGATCAGATGTTCCGATCGGAGCAGAAGAAGAGCAGCAGACATTTTCAGGGAAGTTAGTCATAACCAAGTCCAGAAGAGAAGATGTTCCGTTGACTGAGATCCGGGTCGGGAAATTGACAGATTGTGTCAGTCCCAGTGAGTCGCAGAAGTCCTTTGCTGAGGAGCCATGGCTGGTGAGAGAGGTACCCACACCCAGCCAACTGGCATGATGACAGTTGAAATCACCACATATGAGGAAGAGAGAGTTGGGATGAGTAGATAGAAGTTGGTCCATATCATCAGACAGCGAGATGTAGATGGAGTCATCACTGTTTGGTGGACGGTACAACACACATATGAACAAGAGGTGGGAGCGAAGGGGAAGCCGTAGCCAGAGGTATTCCTGGGGGTGAGGTGGAGAGAGTGCAGTGCAGGGCGAGTGAGGAAGAGAGTTTTTGATAAAGATAGCAACCCCGCCTCCAGGACGAGGCTCAGGTCTATCATACCGGAGGAGGGAGTAGCCCGGGAGAGATACTATGGAATCAGAGACATCATAAAGGAGGAAAGTTTCTGTTAAGCAGATCACGTCTGGTTTGACAGAAGCAACCTGTATGGAGAGATCGGTTAAGTTTGAACGAAGGCCCCGGATGTTTGAGGTCCATACCGTTAATGAAGAGGAAGGGGGAGCATCAGATACAGAACAGGGGGGAGGAGGGGTAGGGTAAGATGTGGAAGAGGTGGAAGAGGTAGGGAGAGCTGTTGAAGGTGTGTCAGAGATTTCAGAATAGCTCGGAGAAAGGGAAGGATGGGGCGGACAAAAGGTTTGATGGTGATTGGGTGAGCCACAATGAGGTGTTATTTGAGGAGGGGGAAGAGCGAGGCAGAAGGTTGGGGGAGATGGAGGTGAGAGTTTGAAGGGGGAAGAAGCGGGGAGGACGCTTTGAGGAGGGGGAGTGAGCGGGGGGAAATTGAGAAGCAATGAGGGTGGGGAGATTTGAAGGGGAGGGGTGAGGGGGGAGTCTAGGATGGGAGGGGCGAGGGGGCGTCTTGGCGGGGACGGGTGAGGGGGTAGTTTAGGAGGGAGGGGGCAAGGGGGGAGATTTGAAAGGGATGGGTGATGGGGAAGATTTGGAGGGGAGGGGTGATGGGAAAGATTTGGAGGGGAGGGGTTATGGGGAAGATTTGGAGGGGAGGGGTGAGATTGGATTTTTGAAAGTGTACGATTTATGGGAAACGAACATTTATTGCAAAATGAGTTTCTTGTGACCTTTGAGTTAAAAATACGTTTAAGGACGCTGGATGGAGGATGGAGTGCAGGAGAGTTTAGGGAATGTAGAACAAAGGCACTATAGGAGATGGATATTTTTTTTGGGATGAATTGATTTGGTGAGCAAGTCGAAAGCAGCCTTTTAAAGAAGAAGAAGAAAAAGGTGTTATAAAATATGACGGAATACATAACTTGAGGGGAAAGTGTAAACATTGAAGGTTAATGAGTGAAAACTATCTGGGGAAATGGGGGAGAAACACGTGGTCGAAGAACGAACGAACGAATAAGAATGAATAAACGAATGAGAACAGAGAAGGGAATTTTTTTTTTTTTTTTTTTTTGAGTTGAGATTTACACAAGGAAGTAGGCTATGGGTGAAAAGACTGGGAATACAGAGAACGAAAGTTATTGGATCACAAACGACGGACCACTGAGAGAAAAACAAAGCCTCAAGGTTGTACAGTGCACACTGTACAAGGCCTTGCTCGCGACACGGCAAACAGACGATCAATTTATGAAAGATAAACACCGAGAAACAACCAAAGTTGCACACAATAACTTCACACACCGAAAGATAAATACAGTTTCGACAAAATACAATTGTGAACAGACTTAACTTCGAAAAACGTGGAGACCGTGTGGAGCTTCGAAAATCCCTGCCGCCGTCTCCAAGATCTCGCGAGATCTCGCACTTCACATCTGGATTCCTCCCTCAATTTTTCCAGATCACACCCGGATTCGTCTGACATGGCGTCCCTCATCCAATTATACATTGACTCTTCCATAGAGGCCCTCATTTGTGCCATAAATTGCTCCATGAGGGCCTGCATTTGGGCCATCCCTCCCACTTGTGCAGCGGGTGCGGCCGCCGTAGCCATGTGCGAGGCGCCATTTTGCGCGCCTGAAGCCTCGTGCGCGAGGACGCCATTTTGCACGCCTGATACCCCCTCAACCACATTGCCAATGTTCTCCTCCTCTCTTTCATCCACATACATTTCCCCTAGGTCCTGGGTCGATTCCACCCCGTCTATCTCTCCCACCGGCATCCCGTCGCCTTGACCAGCCATGGCGCGATTTCAAAATTCGGGTTTTGCTTTAAAACACAAATTTCCAACAGCTTGTAATTTTGAGCATGTTAAGCGCGCTTCGGGCCTCGTATCTCACTCCCCGACACCAATTTGTTACGGTAATAACACAATTGGTGTCCAAAATTTGGGCTAAATAAATTTAGTCCCAGGTTCGAATCCCAACTCCTGACTACCAATTTGTTACGGACGCGGTTAAAGATGTTATATTTGCTGAGCGGAGGCTCCGCGAACGAACAGTGCTTCCCTGACTAAAACCAGATTTACCCCAAACTTTGGCCGTATCGCACCGCGGCTGCCCAATATGGAAAACTCTAAAGCGACCGAATGCAAAGAGGAAGAAGACGTACAGAAGAGTAACTGGGTTTATTATTTACACACATATAAGCAAGAAGAAAGCAGTCACGTTTATTTATAGGGACATGAGACGCAGGTGACACAGTGAAATCTTTAGCTTATACAGACTTATTGTTACTACCCAGGACAGCACGAACAAAACAAACTCACGTACGCAAATGGATGGAAATTGCAGGCAGGAATGACAGGAGGTGGCTGGCTGGAGGAAGGCATGGAGCTGGCTGGAGTTTGATCCCGCACGGGACGTCGGGCTGGACCTCGACGGCCGCCGATGCCACCGATCCTGTCGTGTGTGCGGGGTAGCGGGTTGGAGCTGCTTGGTGGAGCCAAGCCAATGCTGCTGGTGGGGGGTCTGGCGTGACGGGCTCTCTCTCCCTCTCTCACTAACTCCAGGACTCTTTCTCTCTTGCTTAGTCCAACTCTTCCTCACCACCGACCACTCAATGCAACCCCTCCACTCTACGCAAACACTGACCACCACTGACGACCAACCCAGCTCTGACCAAAGAAAACTACACACTCCGCTCTTGTCGTAGCTCATTCCGTAAAAGCTCATCTGCCTCGGGAAACGCCCTGCCGTAGGTTATATAGGCCCCGCCCCTCAACCTTTGCGAACCTCCCCGATCGCTCTTCCTCCGCCCTCTCTAGCCAAACCCCTGGCTCATGGTTGGTCGAGTGGGGCTGGCTCACTCCTCCCCTCTATGACGAGGTGGAGACACGCCTTTCTTCTCCGACCCTGCCTCGTGGTCAATGGCGGTTGAAGAGAAAACCGCCCAAAATGCAGTTGGCCATCGAAACGAAATGAAAGGGGACCTATTCTTATTTCACTTGGTACAATGGAGTATTTAAGTTAATGGGAGACAAGGCCTTACCCTAAGACACATAATAAGATATAAGCTATCGAACAGGGGTATTCTATGATTGGCTGATGTGGATGCTTTATGGACTAATTACCGAGACGCCCTTTTTACCTTTACACAACTCCGGAGGCAGGAGGCGCAGAATAAACAATAATAATAATAATAAAACACACAATAAAAAAAATACAGTCCTCATATCCGCAACAATATATACATACAGTCATACCCCGTTTTACGCCATTTTGACCTACATCAAATCCGACTTTACGCCACTCTTCAAGAGTAAATTTCAGTTCAGCGAACGTCATTATGTGTGACTTTACATCACTCCTACGGATGTGAAAAAAATTAAACAATTTAAACAATTGGATGTTTTAACGTTTTAACGATCGTTGATCGTTGTTTTAACGTTGTTTTAACGATCGAAACAATTTAAAATACAATAAAAAGCACATTAAAAAAATATAAAAATGTACTTACAGTATACGTACGCGTAGCTGCTGGTTCTCATTCAAAACAAAGGCGACGCCATATGCATTTTGTCCTGTGCTGCGGTCGCGTGCTTGCTTTGCCTTTCGCTGGTATTTTTGTGATTATTCCTTTACTGTGTAAAGTTTCCTTTACTGTGTAAAACAACCAATGTAACGTGGCAACGGTGAAACATGACGATGCCGGCTCGGATGTACAGTATACGTTTGTATATGTATATAGGCAGGACCCAGTACCTCCAATGACGGGGGCTCATAGTGCGAGAGGACTGGGGGGGTGATAGTGGGAGATAGTGTCCGATGTAGAGGGATGGTAGCTCTACCATCCCTCACGTTGGGGCCAAGGAGCAGTAGATTTATGGGGTTTGGCAGTGTGAACTAGCCGAGGGTGGGCTAGGATATTGTTATGGATTTAGAGGGATGACAATAGGAGACTGAGATTTCAGTAGCGGCATTGATACAGGTAGAGGGGACGTTGTCAGATTAGAAGGATGTTAATGACGAGGGAAGTGCTTAGTATAAGGGAAGACAGGGAAAGCACAAGTATTAGAGGGAAGTAGTTAGTTGGATGATGCTGTGTGTGTGTAATTGTGGGTGCCCCTTGGGCTTGGTGAAATGGTCGAGAATGGTTGTGTGTGTGAGAATCTGGTTATCGTTGAACTTGGTGAAATGAGGCAATGGTCTGGGATGACCGGAGAAAGTGTATGAGTGGTGTATTGAGGACATGTGTAATGGTGTTGAGTGATTGACTTGCATGGGGTGCAAGTGGATAAATGGAGAGAATACTTGGTGTGTGGGAATAAATGGTGTGTGGAGTGAGTAGTGTGGAGTGCATGGTGTGAAGGAGTGGATGGGGGAGTATGGACCCCTTCATGAATACCCGGGGAGGGTAGTTTAAATTTAGGTAGAGGGAGTAGGTAAATTGTTTGGAAATTGACATCTCTGGTGCAGGGAGTAGCGCCGATACGTGCATGCAACCTGGACGAAACGCTGCAAATTAGCATCATGATGGGCCTGATCGTACCCACAAACCGTTAGATTGTCCAGGTAGACAAAGACATCGGTTAAGTGTTCCTTTGCGATTTTGTCATTTATGGCCCTTTGAAAGCATGTCACCCCATTTGTGACCCCAAAATGTAATTGAGTGAACTGGTACAACCTCTGTCTGGATTCACACCCGGTGTCGATGCGATCGGCCTCCGCGATACGCGCTTCGGAGATCTAATGTGCTGTAGATCGAGTACTGTGCCACCTGCCGAACCAGGGAATCCAATCCCGGGAGTGGGTTGGCGTCCAATTGCGTAAACTGATTAATCGTCTGTGAGTAGTCGATTACCATGCGTTTGCGATGATTTTCTGTCTGGACTACCAGAACTTTAGCCCTCCAAGGCGATCGACTAGGTTCGATTATACCCTCCTTTAGAAGTCGGCTAGTTTCCTCTGCTATAAATTGTGTGTCAGCCCGCGAGTATCGTCGCGATTTAACAGCAACCGGGGTGCAGTCAGGAGTCAAATTTGGAAACATTCCGAACAGGGGTTCAATTTCATTCCCGGCCAGAGCACACACAGAGAGAGTATTGTCACCACCAAATTCCATTTCTAACCGTCCATGTCGACAGAGAAAATCATGACCTAGTAGTACTTCTGCACATAACGTTGGTAAAACCATTAAATGCACATCCGGAAACATTCGGCCATTGATCACTAGCTTCATCCGGCATTTGCCTTTGGTATGCAGCCAAAGAGCTTGGGAAGCCATGAAAATCCTGCGCGTTGTCCCGAGAATTGGCCAGCCATGCTGCTGGACGAGCCGCAAGTCAACATAGCTGTCAGTAGAGCCCGTATCGATCAAGGCGTTGACCATCTGTCCCTCAATCATGATTGGAATAACAGCGTTGGTCAACCTGGGTGGCCATGTAGTTGTCGAAACATCCGGAGGTGGCGATCGAGCCACACGTGCGGGTCCGACGCCAGCTAGTGTCAAGCGTTGTGCGGATCGCCCCTCGGGCGATGAAAGAGTTCCCATCAGGGGCGTTCATGCCGCGCGAGGCCTGCGCGGGGGGATCCCAGTCAAGGGCGCTCGAAGGCGCCTCGAAGGCTGCGAGTGGATCCTAGTCAAGGTCACATGAGATGCCGATTGTGCCCCGGACTGTACGAAAAGCACGGACAATGTCGAGCGAGTTCGCCGGCCCCGTGTTGATCGGCATACCTTTAAAAAATGACCTTTCCTTGAGCATGAATGGCATGTCGCTTCACGCGCAGGGCAAACTGTTCTCAAATGATTTCGATTTCCACAAAAATAGCACTTGGCGTTACTCCCGACAGATGGGGTCGCAGCAGCAGCGGCTGTCACGCTCGGGCCCAAAGCCTCGAGAGTGTCCGTTGTCCCCGATTCCAGCGGAGGTTCAGCATCCACTCGCTCCACTGCCTCAGCCCTCTCCGGTCGCTCACCGGTTAGCCCCGCAGTGACGTACGGGCGATCGTATGCCTCCGATTGTGTCTCCGCCTCATAGTAAATGAGCGCCAACTTATGAGCTGTCTGAAGAGTTAGGTCGGTAGTTTCCAGCAATCTTTGACCTCTTATCGACGAGTGTATCCTGGAAACAAATGAATCTCTCATTAAATCGTCAAAGACCTGTTCATGGGACCTAGGTTCACCTGTACAGTCCTCGCTAATCAGCGGAGGTCCTGAACAAAGTGGTCGATGGATTCCGAAGGGTCCTGTCGTCGTGAAGAGAGCAGGTATCGGGTGTGGACCATGCTTCGAGTCTTGATGAAGATTCGACGTAGTTCCGCTTCAGCAGCAGCGTACGTGACGCACTGAGAAATGTTCTGATAAACAGAATGGGAGACGCGAGAGTTAAGAACTGCGAGCTTGGTCTCATCCGTGAGATCAGCTTGGGCCCCCAGGTAACTTGTCAACAGTCGAAGCCAGTGATGGAGCTGGGCAGCCGAGTCCGATGCTTGAGGATCCGCTCCGAAGATCGGTACGAGAATCAGCTTATGAGTCATCATTCTCGATCAAGACAAGAGACGATTGAGATTAATTGTTGTAAAAATCAGAGTTACAACATTGGCTCAGTTCATGATTTTAATCTCAATCGATCCCTAACAATACCTGTAAAGAGAACATCATATCAATATTCAGCATGCATCTGAATCAGTAATGGGTTTACATATGAGCACAAGCAAGCCTAAAACAAGTGGCGGTACGTACCATCTATTTATGCACCTACGTAGCATACAGTAAATGTCTCAGGTATGATCATTGCGCTGAATGACCGAGTTATTATAACGGCCGCATAGTGGACAAAAGATGCATGACACCTGGGTTCAGACTTTAGACAGAATTTCATGACAAAAATCTCTCGGCAATTTCCCTATCTGTGTTTATTTCTTTATTTCACATCTGTGAATTACATGTCCATGCACACGTGAATTTGAGTTTCTTTATTAATCCTGGATGTCAACACGATACAGCCTTGAAAACCCATGCGAAAAAAAAACAAACTTTTTATTAAAGACTTCATGATTTTATTTCCTATTTTTATTTCCATCTTCACAAAACCACAGAGTTCTATAAATAAACAAGAGTGCGCAGTTCCTATACCGCTGACGTTATGATCGTGTGCACACATGAGGGCATGTCCGCCATTGCCAAAGAGGGCAAAAATTGCTCGGATAACCCGGATGTACATGCATTGGCGTACGAGTTTGAATGTAAACAATACGTAAAACTGTCACTCGTGAACAAAACCGTACCTAGGCGGTGTATAAGAATCTTAGCCAAATTACGGAAATAAATAAGAAAAAAGTATTTCCTACAAATGTATTTGATAAAAGAGTGTATTTTCTTACCTTAAATTGCCAATTTAGGGCTGAATGCCGATGTGCAGCTTTGAACAGGTCATTTGTATTGGCGATATACACAGTTATAATGCAGTGAGTTAAGCTTTAACTTCGTAAGCTAATACAGTCTATTCCATGCAACAATCTGGGGTAACACTATAGCAATCATTCTAAAATGGAAACAAAATCAGTTCAAAGGCTGGTTCAAATGTCTAATGAAGTATGCAATCCAACAAAGTACAGCATAATGATCCCTCAATTCTGAACTTGAATTAGTGTGAAAAGTCCGTCGTGAGATTTCCGTCATGCTGTAACTTTAGTGTAGCCTGAGGGATTCAGTGTCATGAGTGTCGGCCTATTCAATTCACATGATTCAAGTTCATACTTTAGTGTAGCCTGAGGGATTCAGTGTCATGAGTGTAAGCCTATTCAATTCACATGATTCAAGTTCATGCATATTTCCAAATGTTCCTCAGTTCCATTTATTGTAGCAATACATCCGTCATAGGCAATAGGCATCTAGTAAAATCCACAGCCACATTCTGCTGACACACACAATTTTCAGGCACTTCAAGATGTACCGTACCCAGGAGAGCATCACAACAGTGATGTCATTTATTGTCCTAAAAACAAAATAGTTTTTGTCAGTTGGTGTCTCCTTGGTGGCTTATTTTCATTAACAAAACGTTCTGTGTACAGTCTGCCATGATGATGAAGAATAGTCCTAATGAATAAGGAGCTGATTTTCTTTATCAGCTGAGTGACATGATCATCTTCTTCCATCAAGTATTGGTCAAGGCAGTGTTCATTCAGATCTGAGAAGACAGAACCATGCACGGTATTCAGGACTTCGAACTGAACTGACTTCAACAGATTGGAGGATGTCCTCATGGGTCCACCTTCAGTATTCAGATTTCTTGCATGCATGGACTAAAGTTGGGGACATAAAAGTAAGTTTAGTTAAAGTCCTAGCTAAACTAACATGAATTCAGTTGTGTCATGACATGCATTCATTGATGCATTCAATCATATTCATAATCATTGCGGTTCTTCATGTTCTTGCTAACTATAAATTTATGATTTTAAGCTTGCTCATTGTAAAGTCTGTCACTTTTCAAAGAAATAACTCTGACAAAAAGATTGTGAAAGGTTTATTTATGTCATCAAACAGTCAAACTATAGCTGCCGAGTGTCGGACTGATGTGACTGAAATAGGCCTAAGCTTATGCATCATGATGTGCATTTGACTTACATTGCGCTACCGACTATGTGCTGAAAAGTCACGAAACGAAGTCAATTTTCACGAAAAAAATATTCGAAATACTCACTTGTGGTAAGAAATATTTATTCCCACTTTTCTTCTGTTGTGGCAATGCCAAACGGCACAGGAATGTGGCATTTTGGCAGCAATATTCTTGCAGCTTTAGTAGGTACATCACATGCGGTAAAACATCAACGAAATTGAACCGTTGCAGTTTTTTGAACGTCGCGGCCGGCTGGTGTAAACAGCGCTGATTTGCCCTCTTTGGTAATGGTGGCTCACTCTTAAAAACGGCACAGGGTCACGTGATAGGTGCGCACTCTTGTTTATTTATAGAACTCTGTGCACAAAACGCATCTTCTTTTGGGCGGTGTATAATCGCTCCAAACGAAACAGGCATTACATGGTTTCCTTTGCTTGAGTTGTAATCAAAATGTACCTTTGTTTCTTCAAAAAGTAATTTATGATCGAAGACGTGTTGATTCAGTCTTAAAATGCAAATCAAAGGCCTATGGACCCCATGACTCTTCTTCATTTTTAATTGGTTTGAATCCCGGTAGATTGCTGAATTAACACCAGGGGGGTTGACTCAGCCTATCATCCTTCTGAGGTCGGCAAATTGAGTACCGTACCAGTTCACTGGTAATTCCCTGTGTGTCGCAAGAGGGTACTAACAGGGTTGGCAGCAGGAAGAGCATCCGGCCGTAAAACATTGCTTCAAAAAGAGGGACCACGGTGCCTGAAAAAGGACCAACCCCCACTCTGTGGGGAAAAATGGCCTCTAAATGTGGTTCTTCTCTAGTTGGTTTACATTGTTATGTACATTTTTGAAGTACTGTATTGTTTAATTCCATGGTTTGAAAAGAGTTCACTCGCTTTAAACAAACTCTGTATATACACCCCAGGAATATGTAAATATATAATTGGACTACAGTTCGATCCCGAACTTCAGTATTCACTCGTTGTACTTTTACTAAGTAATAATATAAATAACGAAGTCCTGGGAACGTTTTCTCATCTCTCCTTCTCCATGCCCACATAACAGTCAACACATTCAAAACGGCTGTTCGAATACATGTTGCCGATTTTCTCAACTTCAGCTGAAACTGAGACTTGAACCATCCCAGCGACTGTGATGGTGAATTAGAGTCGAGATAAAGCAGTGAGGGAGGCTCAATGAATGGCCTTTATGTTACAGGCCTTTGAAAATGCATTTCGTTCAATAAACAGTAACTTTAATTGAATTTTCTTCCCGTTTTTTGAAACCGAGTCTAAAACCATGTCAGCGACTGTGAAAAATGAAATGAGATATCGAATTAGTCGCGATAAAACCGTGAGAGAGAGCAAGACACTGCAGGCCTAACAAAAGATGCCTCAAAGCTATGCGAGGAAAGAAAATGGTGGTGATTTGTTTTTGAAGCCCTTTCCAGAATAAGTGGAGCTACTCCTTCAACAGAGGAGGCCACACCCATGGACAGACTCACAGACAGAATCACATATGGAGAATATTGTTACAGACGTGGCTTGGATGTTATTCACCGAGCGGTTTTGGGATGACCACGTCTGCACAAGATTATACTCGATATTATACCCGAACGTTGACTAGTCGCGCGATGCTAGGTCAATGACGGAACAGACACACGGCTGGGATTAAAATGACGACACCAGGGATACGGTTCTCAAGACCTCCGGAGGAGATTATATTCGTTACGGAAGGTCAGATTACAGGGACGAGAGGTACAACATAGAAAGACAAGCACTTAGACACAATCTTATATTATTCCCAACAGACGACAGATAAACGGGACAAAGCTGACTCACACGGGGATTGATGGCTAGGAAAGGCAGGATCGATGGCTCAAGGTGCACTCTTGGCTCAAGGACAGGGTACTGTACGGTCCAGTAGATGCAGGAGGTTTCACAGCGCTCGAGGTGGCGTCTTGTCGTCTCAAGCTGGGGGCGCATCTGACGTCACGTCCGCTACGTGGCCGCGTATATCCGGCGGGGAGTGACACGCCCTCGGCTCGTTAGCTCCGCCTCGTGGAATCGGCACGTTGCTTCTCATTGGGTGCGTGCGGGGGGGGGGTTACCGGCTCCGCCCTTGACGAGGAGCTGACAAGGAGCCCCTTTGTGGTAACCCCGTGGAGCGCATGGTCTGGAGCGCGTTGTCTGGAGCGCATTGTCGATGGCGGCTAACCGAGCCGGTGGGAGGACGCACACTCCCCCCCGCGCAGCGCCGTGCCCCTCTGTTGTTGTAGACGGGGAAGAAGATGGGAGGAGGTATGGGAAAGGTCCTAAACTCACTACTGGTGCCATATAATCACATTCTGGTGCAACGAAGAGTCATAATTAATGGAAACGAGGCCTTAACTGACATAGACTAAGAATAACTAGCAAGATGTCCGAAAGTTGTCTACGTGTGGTGCGGTGGACCTGGGCACGACATTTAATGGGGGAATAAGGGGAAGGTCGGCTCTACTGATTGTTGTTTACAGACAATGGGACTAGGGAATGGGGGATTGGGGATAGTTGGGGAGTATTGGGGAAAATAGGGGAATATTTACAAGCGGATATGGAGGCCAAATTCCATATTCGCAACATTGCACCCTTCTCTACCCTCGGGGCGTCCCGACCCGATAAATTTTTACCTACTTTAGTGTGGCACGCAATGTAGTTCCCTCTACTATTAACTCTACCCTGAGTGCGACAGTTTTACAGATATTCACGAATGAGTAAATATGTCCCCCTGCGACGTTGCACCCTTCTCCTCACAGAAACACACCCACGGGATAACCGAATCCGGAAAGAATTCTCAAACTAAACATACAGCCGGTAGGGAGCATTATTTACACAAGACTACGCTGATATTTACACTACGATCCAGGACCTGTTTTTGGAGGAACACATGCAGATGTTATGCATAGAGAGAGCACGCTTGCCAGCATCGATACACCAACCCACGAGTGCTCTGTGGCCGACGGCCTTTAATAACGTGCAGAGCACCCCTTCCAAGCATCAAGCACCACCCCATCACACAGTGAGCACCATCCGGTGCACCAATAAAGTGTTTATAAATCATTGTGTGGTGTCGCAGCCGGCCGATGTTCTGCCGCTGGTCTTGCCTTCGTGTGGTGCACTTGGCCTTCTTACTTCTTTTCAAAAATAAAGAAAGGCGCCAACCGCGTCCATTTCTGTATTTTGGCCTTCAGTGGTGTCAACTATAAGTGGTTCACCTGTTTGGCATAGGTGCCACGTTGACCCATAGGTCCTTCCACGGGTGGTGCTTGGCCGCAAAAGAACTGCGGTCCATTGTGGGTGGCCACAAACATTGCGGTCCGTATGGTGTATCGATCCAAGCAGCAAGCAGCGAAAGTGCAGGCCCACAACTGCGTAGCCAGCACCGCTCTCTCCTCTCTCTCTACCCCAAAGCCAGATCCTCGGAGGTGGGAGACAAAAGAAGAAGACAAGTGAGTAAGGTGGTAAGGGCGCAAAAGTGCACGCAATACAAGATGATGCACACTGGGGGCACATGGGAACCAGGTGAGACAGGTACGTTCCTATCGTACGCCCCCCCCCCCCCACCAGGTAACCTACATGGCCCCTCCCTTACCCCTTACTGCATCCACAAAACACAACACTACCCATAAACATCTACTTTACAAATCAACAAACATCCCTACTGTCTTCCCCGTTCCTCCCATAAACCAAATTCGTCTTCTCTCCCTCCTAACCAATCAAATTTGCCATTTTCAACTCTCATCAAAATTTGCCATTTTCAACTCAACATCAAAATTTGCCATTACCAATTCATCATCAGTCCCTCCTAGGGAGGGAGAGATGGAATCACCCCAATGTCTCATCCACGTCGTGATGCGTCTCACAAATCCACAGCAATCTCATTTCCTGCTACAAACCAAGAAAACACAGGTGTGGAGTCATCATCATCACCTCAGGTAAGTGGCTGCGTATGGTGCGACAGGTTCATCAATCCTAACTATTTCCTAAGTGACTTTAACAACTTTACACTACCCGGGGTCTTTCTCCGGCCAAACCATTGGCCCTCTTACACTATGGGTTCTAAAAAACCAATTCCCATTGGCCAAACTGTGGTGCTCTTCAATTTGGGGTCTCACTCCCCCGATTCATCTCCCGGTGCCCTCGTACAATTTCTGGGCTGCGACGTGTACCTCTCCCAGCGGGTCTACCCACCTGCACACCTCCACCACTGCAGTTGCCTCCGAGCTTACCTGCTCCTTACCCTAACCTAACTACCTGGGGAAGGCCCTCTGGCTCTCTCCCCACTCGGTGCCCTCTCTGGCACTGGGCTACCCGATCCACACCCGGGATCCTCAGGCACCCACTCACAACTACCGGCTCCCAGAGCCCACCTGCGGCCTCACCTGACCGACATCCTCACAGTGGTGGAGTGCCCAACCAACTACACACACTAACAGGCTACACGCCCAGCCATTTCCACAACACTAATGCACCCATCCACAATACCATTCTGCAACCGCACCACAAATGCCAATATCCAACCACAATTTACCTGCACCCTCTACCTAACACTTACACTACCCGCCCCGGGTACTCGTGAAAGGGGTCCACTCTTCCCCCATCCACACCTTCGCACCATGCACACCACTCCGTACCACTCACTCCAACTCTCTCCACACACCTGTACCTGCACACCTGTGCTCTCACACCTGGTGCCACCTGCACCCTTCTCTCCCCAAGCGCATTCGCGCTGATCCACACACTCACTACTCATACACTGCTCCACACACCTGTCCAGTTGCACACCTGTGCAATCACACCTGTTCAATTCTCACAAACACGGCATCATCTCAGCTAACTACTCCCTTCTGAAACTTGCGCTTCCCAGTCGTCCCTTTAAACTATTGCGCTCCCACGTCATTATCATCCATACTAATCTACCTGCGTCCCCACTACAGGTATCAGTCACTAACTAAACTTAACGTTACCTACTGTCATCTTCGCTAGATCCCTATCAATATCCTAACCCACCCGGGCTAGTTTTCACTGCCATACACCCCATAAACTATTGCTCCTTTGTCCCCACCATGGGCAGGGTGGCAGGGATGCCATCCCACCACATCGGGGGTCTCTCACTACCAATTTTGCACATCAAATTTCAATAAATCAAAAATTTGCCAATCACTGCCCATCATCTGCCAATCACTACTGCCAATCCCTTGCCAATCATCAAATTTTGTTTTTCTCCAATTTTGGGTCCAAAACACTAACCTCATCACCCAGTCGACTCACTAATACCTCTCGGTGCGCCAATCCCTGTCCAAAGCCCGGCTTCGTAAAGCCAAGCAATGGATGCTGGTTGTTTTGTGCCAGCGGCTGGATGCGTCCGGCACTCGGTGCAGGGACGGGGGCTTACCCGGGCCGAGATCCCACGCATCACCTCGGCGTGGAGCCATTGTAGCGGCTGCCGCTGGGGTTACACAATCGCCTTGCACCTATCAAGGACGCGGAGCGATCACCAGGCCGGGCTCGTCCAGGACGCCCGGGCAGGCCCGCGCTCGACTTGCCAGGCCTCGGTCGGGACGCCCGGGCAGGCTCGCCCTCAACTTGCCAGGCCGCAGCCGGGACGCGGGGCCACGCCCCCTGGCGCCAGGCCTGGGCAAACCCCCTGGCGGAATAGATATATATTGCTGACCGTAAAACGTTTTTCCCAGAGTGCCTGAGTGTTTGATTCGAATAAAGCAGCTCAGATGAATTCAAGCTTTTTGTCGCGTCCATTCTTTCGATCGACGTGGGAGCCACAGCTCCTTCATTGGTGACCTACCGACATGGACACGGCAGTGACGCTTAAACTGCCTACCTTCTGGGAGGCTCACGCGGCTGTTTGGTTCGCTCAGGCGGACTCTCAGTTCGCCCTGCGAGGCATCACCGCGGACGACACCCGCTTCCACCATGTTGTGGCGGCGCTTGGTTCCGCCACCGCGGCCCGCGCCTTGAGCCTCCTCGAGCACCCGCCGGCTGCTGACGAATACGGCGCGATTAAGAAGCTTCTCCTCGATGCTTTCGCCCTCCCAGCGGCGGAACGCGCACGGCGCCTGCTCGATTTGCCTGAGCTCGGCGACACGCGCCCTTCCGAGCGAATGGACTACATGCTTTCGCTGCTCGGCGAGCACTCTCCGGCATTCCTGTTCCGGGAGCTGTTCCTCCGTCTGCTGCCTAACCCGGTACGCCTCGCCCTGGCAAGCACGACGATCACAGATCCCCGGGCCCTTGCCAGAGAAGCCGACAAAATCTCCGCCGCGGGACAGCGCATCGCAGCGGCGACATGGGACCCGCCGCCGCCTGATGCACCATCCATGGCGCCCGAGCACCCGGCGCGTTCGACGGCCGAACTGCCGACGCAATTGGCGGCCGCTATACCGAGCCGCCCACGTCCAGCACGACGTCCGAAGCCTCGACCCGACCAAGCGTGGTGTTCCTATCATGCCAGGTTCGGACAGAAGGCCCGGACATGCCGACCCCCGTGCACCTTCGGCGGGTCGGGAAACGGCCAGGCCGGCGTTCATTACCTGCCATGAGCGCCGGCCACAGTCACACGGGCAACTTACTGTTCATCACGGACAAAGCGTCCGGACGGCGCTTCCTGTGCGACACCGGCGCCCAACTGAGCGTCATGCCCGCCTCTGACCAGGACAGGCAATCCGCGGTTTGCGGCCCCTCCTTGGTTGCGGCCAACGGATCGACTATCCGCACCTTCGGCCCGCGCAACGTCACCCTCTGCTTCGGCGGCCAACGCTTTGCTTGGACGTTTGTAACCGCCAACGTGCCCATGGCTCTGCTAGGCGCCGACTTCCTCTGCGCACACGGACTGCTGGTGGACGTCCAACGGCGTCGTTTAATCAACGCTGAAACCTTCAGCTCCCTGGTATGCACATTAAGCAGCTCCGCGCCGACCGAGCTGGCATGCGCCGTCCCGGCGGCGAACGAGTTTGCTCGCCTGCTCGCGGAGTTCCCGGCCCTCACGCGGCCGACGTTTTCGGCCGTCGCAGTACGGCATGGGATCGAGCACCACATACCAACCACGGGCCCGCCGGTCTACGCCAGGGCCCGCCGCCTCGACCCAGCCAAGCTTGCCGTTGCGAAGGCCGAATTCGACGCGTTGGAGCACCTCGGCATCGTGCGGCGCTCCGATAGCGCGTGGGCCTCGCCACTGCACATCGTGCCAAAGCCGGGGGGTGGATGGCGCCCGTGTGGCGACTACCGCCGTCTTAATGACGCTACAACACCCGACAGGTACCCGATCCCGCATATCCAAGACTTCTCCGCCCGTCTGGCGGGACGGGTCATTTTTTCGAAAATTGATCTCATACGGGGATATCACCAGGTACCTGTCAGGGCGGCCGACGTCCCTAAAACGGCAGTCATCACGCCGTTCGGCTTATTCGAGTTCTTGCGGATGCCGTTTGGTCTCAAGAACGCGGCTCAGGCGTTCCAGCGCTTGATGGACGGCGTGCTGCGTGACCTGCCGTTCCTTTTCGTTTACCTGGACGACATCCTCGTCGCCAGCACGTCCCGGGCCGAGCACCTCCTCCACCTCCGAACACTGTTCGGGCGCCTCAGCGAGCACGGCCTCATCGTCAACCCGGCCAAATGCCACTTCGGCACGACGGCCGTTGATTTTTTGGGCCACCACATCACCAAGAACGGGGCTGTGCCGCTGCCAACCAAGGTCGAGGCCATCACCACTTTCCCGCGTCCCCGCACCATAAAGGCCCTGCAGGAATTCCTGGGAATGGTGAATTTTTATCACCGCTTCGTGCCCCGCGCTGCTCAACTCATGCGGCCCCTCTACGAAGCCCTCCGGGGCAAGCCGGCCAAGCACGACATCGCCTGGTCCGCAGCAATGGATGCGGCCTTCCAAAGCTCAAAGCGGGCCCTCGCCGACGCAACACTGCTCGCTCACCCGGTGCTCAACGCTCCCATCGCCCTCACCACGGATGCCTCCGACTACGCGGTGGGCGCCGTACATGAGCAATGGGTGAACGGGGTTTGGCAGCCACTCGCTTTTTTCAGCCGGCAGCTCCGGCCGAACGAGCTCAAATACAGCACGTTTGACCGGGAGCTCCTCGGTCTACACCTGGCCGTCCGCCATTTCCGCCACCTCCTGGAGGGCCGACCTTTCACGGCGTTCGTCGACCACAAGCCGTTGGTTTACGCCATGGCCAAGGTCACGGAGCCATGGTCGGCACGCCAACAGCGCCACCTCTCCGCCGTGTCGGAGTTTACCACGGACATCCGGCACGTCGCCGGCAAAAACAACGCCGTGGCCGACTGTCTTTCCCGGGCCAGCGCGAACGCGGTCCACCTGGGCGTGGATTTTGCGCTTATGGCGGCGGACCAAACCACCGACACCACGGTGCAAGCCCTCCGGGCGGCGGACACGGGCCTCCGCCTGGCCGACATCCCCTGCGCGGACACTGTCCTGCTCTGCGACGTCTCCCAAGGCCGGCCTCGCCCCATCGTGCCCGTCACCTGGCAACGCCGCATCTTCGCCTCCCTCCACGGCCTTTCCCACCCGGGCCGGAAAGCTTCCCAGAAGCTGGTGTCGGCGCGTTTCGTCTGGCACGGCCTTCGTCGGAACGTCCGCGATTGGACCAGCGCCTGCACCGCCTGCCAACGGGCCAAGGTCCACCGACACACCCAGGCCCCGCTGGCACCTTTCACCGTGCCCGAACGACGTTTCGACCACGTCAACGTGGATCTGGTGGGCCCCCTTCCCCCATCACGAGGGTTCACACACCTGCTCACCATGGTGGACAGGACCACCAGGTGGCCGGAGGCCGTTCCCCTCGTCTCCACCACCACCGCCGACGTGGCGCAGGCCTTCATCGCCACCTGGGTCGCCCGCTTCGGCGCACCGGCGGACATCTCGTCAGACCGCGGACCACAGTTCACCTCCGAGCTGTGGGGCGCGGTCGCCCGCAACCTGGGGGTCAAGCTCCACCGTACTACGGCCTACCACCCCCAAGCAAACGGGTTGTGCGAGCGATTCCACCGCTCCATGAAGGCCGCGCTCATGGCCGGCCTTCAAGACGGCGGTTGGGCCGACCGGCTGCCGTGGGTCCTTTTGGGCCTTCGCACGGCCCCCAAGGAGGACCTCCAGGCATCCACCGCCGAGCTGGTCTATGGCCAGGTGCTACGCGTCCCGGGCGAATTCGTGCCCGACGCTACCAGCCCCTGGTCCGCAGCTCGCCAGCGCTCGGACCTCCAGGAGGCCGCCCGACGGTTTGCCCCCGTGCCGACATCCCACCACGGTGACCCCCAGTCCTACGTCCCCCCAGCACTCCGCACCGCGGAGTATGTTTTTGTGCGTCACGACGCACATCGGCGGCCACTCCAGCCGCCGTACGACGGGCCCTTCCGGGTGCTGCGACGGGACGACAAGTCGTTCGTCATCGACATCGGCGGCAGGTCGGACCGGATTGCAGTGGACCGCCTCAAGCCGGCGCACGTGGACGTCGACCACCCACCACGGGTGGCCCTCCCGCCGCGGCGAGGCCGCCCCCCGTCCACGGTGCCCCCCACTCGACCGCCCACCACCTCACCGGACCCCCTCCCACGACCCGCCAGGGGTCGCTTCGGCCGGGTCATCAGGACCCCCCTCAAGTTGACCCTGCCGGTGCAAGTCGATTCTGGGGGGACGTGTGTAGCGGCTGCCGCTGGGGTTACACAATCGCCTTGCACCTATCAAGGACGCGGAGCGATCACCAGGCCGGGCTCGTCCAGGACGCCCGGGCAGGCCCGCGCTCGACTTGCCAGGCCTCGGTCGGGACGCCCGGGCAGGCTCGCCCTCAACTTGCCAGGCCGCAGCCGGGACGCGGGGCCACGCCCCCTGGCGCCAGGCCTGGGCAAACCCCCTGGCGGAATAGATATATATTGCTGACCGTAAAACGTTTTTCCCAGAGTGCCTGAGTGTTTGATTCGAATAAAGCAGCTCAGATGAATTCAAGCTTTTTGTCGCGTCCATTCTTTCGATCGACGTGGGAGCCACAGCTCCTTCACCATCCAATGTCCCGATCTCGACCTGCCGGCACGTCTCAACAAAACGTGGTCGCCATGACGACCCTTCCTATCCAGCCGCCCGCTCCGCCTAGTGGAGCACGGACGCGGCCGTTCAAAGCGAGGCCCGGCACGCACCGAGGGCCCGATTCGGCTATAAGTCGTTCTAAACTCTACCCCGTCTAACGTCGATGCTTCACCTGCATGCTTACATCCCGCAGCCCGTTCCTTGCTCACACATCCAGCCGTGCTCATGCTCCTCGTACCTTTCCTTACACACCCAGTTACACCCATTCCACTCACAGCCTTGGTCACACACCTGACCACCGAACACCTTGGCACACATTCGTTGGTCGCACACCTCACCAAAACACCTCTTCGCACCCCCTCCTCGGTCACCTCCTCTGTGACAATCACAGGTGTGCTCTCATTCGCACACCCAACCACGTGCCTCACCACCAACTCCAGCGTGCATTCCCACTCACGCTCTACCATTCCAGGTGTGCATCCTTCCATCCCAGGTGTACATCCTCGCTCACCTGTCACAACTAACTCACGCTCCATGTCACTCTCACTACTTTCACCTCCATTCCTGACAGCGCACTCACCCTTACTCTTGACAGCGCACTCTTTCCTCAGGCACCTGTCCGTTACACACCTTTCTCGCGCACACTCTCCCGTTACATCCTCTGTAACACTCACCACACCGCGCTTCCATGTGCCCCCTCGCACACGCGCTACGACCGACTCACTCTCGCCAGCACCCTCACTCCTTGGCACGCACTTTTTCCTCACACACCCCAGAGTCGGACTTTCTCGCACACCTCCTTTTTCGCACACCAGACCTGTCGCACACTTCACCAACGGCCTCTCACGAACACCCGGGTCCATCTCGACCCCCAAGCTTCTTAAATCACCTGGCGCATCATACGCACGACCATATTGGTCACCACTTACACCGGGTCCTCTTCCTCTTCGCTTCTCCTCCATCACCTGCGAATCCCTCATCCGGTTAATGAGCACATCATCACGATCCAAACACAGACTTTGGACCAATTCTTTTATCTCCTCTTTTATCTCTTTCTTATCCCCTCTCCGTCGCTTCTTAATTTCGCTCATCCCTTCTTCCACTTCTTCTAATTTGTGCTTCACCTCTTTTATTCCCCGGTACGTCTCCTCAAGCTCATCCTCTAAGGCTACCTTGACCGTTTCCAGGTGCGTCCTCACCTGCCGGTCCTTCGTCTCCATTACCTCTATCACCTCGTCCAACCTCGTTGTCAGTCCCTCACGTACCATCTGACATTCCCTCTTTGTCGCTATTAAGTCGTTTTTTATGTCGTTTTGTGTCGCTTTTAACCCTCCTAATACCGCAGTGTTCCTTTGAACCTGCTCCACTAACTCCGTTTGTCCCACCGTCAGCTGCTCCACCTCCTGCGTCAGGACCTCTATGCCCCCTTGTAACTTTACAGTCCCCTTTCTCACCTCCTTCTCCATGTGCTCCTTACAGTGCCTCACCTCCTCGCGCACTCCTCCGACCTCCTCACTCACTCCTCTTCTGATCTGCTCTCCCATCACTTGCATCTCCTGCCCAGATGCCACCCTCATCTGCTCCATTTCCTCCCTGTGAGCATCCAGTTTGGTTTCTACCCCCATTCTGACCCCCTCTATCTGCTGCCCCATTTGGTTAACTTCCCTTTCCGCTTGGTCCCTCATGTCCCTCAATTTGCCTTCCATGGTGTTTTCTAACCCCTCTAACCCTTTTTGCATCCCTTCCATTTGATTCTCTTGAGCGGCCATTCTGTTTTCTACCCCCATTAACCCATGTTTCACCCCTTCTATCCCATTGTCTAACCCCTCTAATTTCTTGTCTAATCCCTCACCGGTACCCCTCGCTTCGTCCCTCATTACCCACAATTGCTCACCCTGAGCATCCATCCGGTTCCCCATTACCCCCATTTGGTCCTCCAATCGCTCACCCTGAGCATCCATCCGGTTCCCCATTACCCCCATTTGGTCCTCCAATCGCTCACCCTGAGCATCCATCCGGTTCCCCAACCGCTCACCCAATCGCTCAATTTGGCTCCCCATACTCATCTGTACAGCTGCCTGTAACTGCGCAATGAGGGCCTGCATGTCAATCGGCTGCATGTTAAAGCCCGTTGATACAGCGGCCTCGGCTACCACGCGCTCTTGCGAGGCGCCATTTTGCGCGCCCGCTACTTCGTGCGTGACGGCGCTATTTTGCGAACCTGCCGCCCTCACTGCTTCGCTCTCCTCTTGTCCCTCAATTTGGTCCTGGATCGACCCTACCTCACTCTCCTTTACCGGACCCCAGCTGTCTTGACCCGCCATAGCGCGACTTTCAAAATTCGGTTTTTTATTTTATTTTCGTAAAACAAATTCAAATTTCGCCGTTATAATTTCGCGCGGGAAACGCGCTCCGAATCGATTCTACTTGTTACCAATTTGGGCCTAATAAATTTAGTCCCGGGTTCGAATTCCACTCCTCGACACCAATTGTTACAGACGTGGCTTGGATGTTATTCACCGAGCGGTTTTGGGATGACCACGTCTGCACAAGATTATACTCGATATTATACCCGAACGTTGACTAGTCGCGCGATGCTAGGTCAATGACGGAACGGACACACGGCTGGGATTAAAATGACGACACCAGGGATACGGTTCTCAAGACCTCCGGAGGAGATTATATTCGTTACGGAAGGTCAGATTACAGGGACGAGAGGTACAACATAGAAGGACAAGCACTTAGACACAATCTTATATTATTCCCAACAGACGACAGATAAACGGGACAAAGCTGACTCACACGGGGATTGATGGCTAGGAAAGGCAGGATCGATGGCTCAAGGTGCACTCTTGGCTCAAGGACAGGGTACTGTACGGTCCAGTAGATGCAGGAGGTTTCACAGCGCTCGAGGTGGCGTCTTGTCGTCTCAAGCTGGGGGCGCATCTGACGTCACGTCCGCTACGTGGCCGCGTATATCCGGCGGGGAGTGACACGCCCTCGGCTCGTTAGCTCCACCTCGTGGAATCGGCACGTTGCTTCTCATTGGGTGCGTGCGGGGGGGTTACCGGCTCCGCCCTTGACGAGGAGCTGACAAGGAGCCCCTTTGTGGTAACCCCGTGGAGCGCATGGTCTGGAGCGCGTTGTCTGGAGCGCATTGTCGATGGCGGCTAACCGAGCCGGTGGGAGGACGCACACTCCCCCCCGCGCAGCGCCGTGCCCCTCTGTTGTTGTAGACGGGGAAGAAGATGGGAGGAGGTATGGGAAAGGTCCTAAACTCACTACTGGTGCCATATAATCACATTCTGGTGCAACGAAGAGTCATAATTAATGGAAACGAGGCCTTAACTGACATAGACTAAGAATAACTAGCAAGATGTCCGAAAGTTGTCTACGTGTGGTGCGGTGGACCTGGGCACGACATTTAATGGGGGAATAAGGGGAAGGTCGGCTCTACTGATTGTTGTTTACAGACAATGGGACTAGGGAATGGGGGATTGGGGATAGTTGGGGAGTATTGGGGAAAATAGGGGAATATTTACAAGCGGATATGGAGGCCAAATTCCATATT
This sequence comes from Myxine glutinosa, assembly GCF_964187855.1. Taxonomy (NCBI): domain Eukaryota; kingdom Metazoa; phylum Chordata; class Myxini; order Myxiniformes; family Myxinidae; genus Myxine; species Myxine glutinosa. Next base: position 33,711,990 of record NC_136267.1, read on the forward strand.
CGCAACAATATTATACAGATAGCTAGATATATTTGTTGTTGTGTTCCTGGGGTAACCTGGGGATAGATAGCCAAACGAGCTTTAACTCCGAGGCGTTCAATCCAATGGCAGTGTGAATACGCGTGGGGGATGAGGGCAGTGAAGGGTAATGAAGCTCTTACCTGCATGGACCCCACTGGACATCTTCAAACCTGGTAATCAATTCAAACCGACAAGGAATTAAAATGTACTAATACCGGCTTTATTGAAAAGGAATGCCGGTAACAGAAGAATGCACGGTAAACTAAAACTCCTAACTCCACACGGAGTCATATCGAACACAAGGGGCATGCGTTCATAAAGATGAAAATAATGTGTAGTGTTTGTGGACTTAGCTCTGAGTGGCTCTTGAACCCCGTCAGTCCGCGACCGGATCCCGGAGGTCCGTGCGAGGCAAACGCACTTGTCCTCGCCGTCTACTTCACATAGCACAGAGACGACGCACAGCCAGCACCAGCGGGCCAAGGAAGGACAATGCGGTCGCTCAAACTGATGAAAGCCAGGGACCACGAAGACAAAATGCGCGACTTCGTCCGCCTTTCATGAACACCAGGAAGTGAGAGGGTGTGGTGTGCGAATGCCACCGCCAAGAGCGAGCCCGAACTCCAACCACACACAACGAGGACCCAACGCAATAGAGCACCGTGTATGTGACCGTTCACTTGCAATGTCCCTGGCGCAAGAGGACAAAATGTCGGGGACACGGTTCTTTTGTTCTCAAAGCTCTGACGTCATCTGACGATCCCCGTGCGTGCCCCAATCAGTGAGTCCCTTTCATCGCTCTATGGTACCGATCCAATCACTGCTCTGCGGGGCGTGGCCTCACGGACATGCCTGCTTGATGTTGCGATGGTGTTCGGTGGTATCATCGGAGGTGCTCAATGTCCTGCTTCCGGGTACTTTTATTTAATGTTTATTTTAGATGTAGCATGCATGGCTGGTGTGGTGTGTGTCATAAGGAACAGAGGAGAAATTGCAGAGGCAATTTACATACAGGGGAGTTACCATTAATCCCTAACTAATTAACATAACCCAACCCCTCGTCATGGGGACAAAGATACACTGACACGACATCCGGTCTAACTTATGTACATCAAGATGGCTACACGACATTCGGAGCATGGTACCAATACAATTCTACCTGGCTCTAAGGTATTGCATTGCCTACCGCCTATAAATGTAACAATATATATATTGTTACATTTATAATGTAACAATATATATATTTATAAATGTTTACATGTTTACATTTATAAATGTAACAATGTAACAATACAATATATATATACATATATATATATATACAGTCATCCCTCGCTATATCGCGCTTCACTTTTCACGGCTTCGGTACATCGCGGGTTTTTCTCGCTAGTATATGTAAAATTATATATCGGATTTTTCATTATATCGCGGGATTCTGCGGCCTATAGGTATTTTTATTTTTTTAGATTTTAATTATTTTTGCGGTAAAATAAGCATTTTCTAGCCTAAAAAATTAATAATAATATAAATAAAAATCTAACACATTAATTAAAACCTATATTAAAAGAATATTACAGTAAATCGAAATAAAATACGCATTATAAATGAGTAGACAAAGAATCGCGCATTTTGAAAGTCCCGTATTCTGGGGGTAATTAACTTGTCCATGATTCTGGGGGTAATTAACCCATCCGTAAGGAGGGTTCTTGGACGGTTCTTCGCTACTTTAAGTAATTTGCAAGGTTGATGCCAAACTGTGTCCTGCAGTTTAATGATCAATATGGTTTTAAGAGTCATCATACTTTGGGTAACCTCTAATTTACAATAACTTATGTTTACAACTTAGAGCCACATGATCATGATGACGATTTCGATGATGTTGTCTAAAGCTGCAATTAAATTAAGTCGCTGAGTAACATGAATGACCGAGGTTGTGGAGGATGGGATTTTTCGGTCATTACCTTTTGATACAGATGAGATATCTGCTTCATCACTGCATCAGATCAGGAATAACCACCCTCCTCACCTCCTCTCCACGCCCCACTGCTTCCTACAAATTAACCATCAGGAAGCTAATGCATTTCTTATTAATTTTCAAAATTAATCATCATCTCTATTTTGAATAGCTCATGAAGACTTCTTTATGCTTAGGCCTCAGGTTTGATTAAAGGCACTTTTGTCAATTATTGCCTTTTGCTTTCAAAAACACAATTCGCATCAATGTAAATACTTTGTTGTACTGTACTTGTGTAGTTCCATGATCATATGTGTATGTTTGTTTGTTAATTAATTGCAATTATAAAAGAACTTGCATCAATGTACTTTACAGCTATATATACACGTACAAATATTTTTCTAATACGTAAGGACTAAGGATGGGTCTCAAAAGTGTGTTTAAGAGTGTAGAAAGGGTTCATAAGAGCGTGGGAAAGGTTTATAAGAGTATGGGGAGGGTTTTTAAAGGCTTAAAATATATAAAAATAATAAAATTAATATATGGTTTCTACTTCGCGGATTTTCACCTATCACGGGGGGTTCTGGAACGTAACCCCCGCGATAAACGAGGGATCACTGTGTATATATAAATATATATATATATATATATATATGTGTGTATATATATATATATATATCTCTATATATAAAGGAGGAGTGTCTGTGTGTGTGTCTGTCTGGATGTCCACTTATAACTCAAGAACTACACATCGGAGAAAAGTTTTAGACACAGATTCGGAATCAGCATAAAATCCTGGTGGTTATAGGCTACTTTGTATTTTAATATCAATGGTTTAAAAAACCGGGCCAGCTGCAATTCCATGGTGTAGTTTGTGGCGGCGCTATTGCCCCTTTCCGATCCCGCGGTTGCGCGTACGTACGGTATAATGTACGTACATATTTATATATTTTTAATGTGCTTTTTATTGTATTTTAAATTGTTTTTTAGCTTATTTTATTGTTAATTTATGTACTATTGTATTTATTTTAAATATATTTTTAAGGAAAACAAATGTTTTCACGTCCGTAGGAGTGACGTAATGTCGCACATAATGACAAAATGCGTGCCATTTTTTCGCGCCAAGAACGAATAAACGGTTTTTTTTTTTTAGTTGAGATTTTATTCGAATTCGAATGCCTTTAAATTTCAACTGTTGGAAACAATAATTATTTCAACTGTTGGAAATTGAAATAATTATTGTTTCCAACAGTTGAAATTTAATGGAATTCGAATTCGAATAAAATCTCAACTAAAAAAAAAACGTCGCGTTTTAAAATTATGACGTCATCAGCGTATTTCGGAACGTTAATTTTACAACTGCATATTCGGAATCAGTATGTCCCAGAGAAACTACAGCACACCTTAAATGTTTAAAAAACCTTCGGGTTTTAAAATTATGACGTCATCAGCGTATTTCGTAACGTTAATGTTTCAACTTTGACGACAATGACTTCCGACTTCCGGGTTCGGAATGCGGGACCAATGCCATTTGACAGGGAATAAAAAATAAATGCGACATTCAATTGACGACAATGACTTTCGACTTGACTCCCCGCCTCCCCCTCCCCTCCCCCCTCCCCTCCACCCTACCCCCTCCCCTTCTCCCCTCCCCTTCCCCTTTCCCCTCCCCTCCACCCTCCCCCTCCCCCTTTCCCTCCCCCCTCCCCTCCCCCTCCCCCCTCCCCCTCCCATCCCTCCACCTCCCCCTCCCAATCACCCCCTCTCCTCCTCCCCCTCCCCCCTCTTCTCCCCTCCCCCCTCTTCTCCCCTCCCCCCCTCTTCTCCCCTCCCCCCCGTTCCCCTCCCATCCCCTTCCCCCTCCCCTCCCTTCCCCCGCCCGGCAATGCCGGGTACTTCCCATGGCCAGCTGTACGTGGGCTGCTCGAGGGTTGGAAAACCAAGCAATCTTTATGTCTTGGCACCAAGTAAGAAAACCAGAAATGTTGTATACCAAGAGGTTTTGAGAAATTGACAATTGACAAAACGTCATGTAGGAAATGTACTGTGATATTGCTCTAAAATATACATGTTCTTTTCATCATATATTTGTCTTATTGTTATTCAACCCGGGCGAAGCCGGGTACCTCAGCTCGTATATATATATATATATACATACAGTCATGGCCAAAAATATTGGCACCCTTGCACTTTTTTAGAATAATGCACCATTCTTTCCAGAAAATTGTTTAAATTAAAAAATGTTTTGGTATCCACATATGGATTTCTTTGGGTTGCGGTGGAACAAAATAAAAAAAGCTGAAAAAATTACTAAATATTAGCATATTCCACACAGAAATCCTAAAGTGGCCCGGACAATATTATTGGCACCTTTTCGAAGTTGTTAGAAATAAGTAGATTTGAAGCAGGTGATGCATATGTCTATATATATATATATATAGATCCGTGCAGTGTCTGTCCTGTGTTGTCACTGAACTACTTTCTCAAACTTTTGTGAAATCGTACCAAACTTCTGGTATGCACATATCTCTCCCGTCGGTATGTCCTAAGGGTATTTTTTTTATTCCAATTTTTTTTTGGGGGGTGGAATTTTTTCGGGAATTTTTTTTTTTTCAACTTAAGTTTTCAACTTCAATTGATTATAAAATGTAATATCACGTATATTACAAATACATTGTGCAAAATAATTGTTTGTGTTATGGTTGGTGTGAACCATAACAAAACAGCAACTCAGGAACAGTAATCTAATGTACATATCTGGGCAGTGTCTCTGTTATCACTGAACTATTCCCTCAAACTTTTGTTTCCGTGGTTGTGAAGTATTTTTAATAACGTGGTGGTGAGGTGTTTTCAATTTCGTGGTGGTGAGGTGTTTTGAATTTCGTGGTGGTGAGGTGTTTTGAATTTCGTGGTGGTGAGGTGTTTTGAATTTCATGGTGGTGAGGTGTTTTGAATTTCGTGGTGGTGAGGTGTTTTGAATTTCGTGGTGGTGAGGTGTTTTGAATTTCGTGGTGGTGAGGTGTTTTGAATTTCGTGGTGGTGAGGTGTTTTGAATTTTGTGGTGGTGAGGTGTTTTGAATTTCATGGTGGTGAGGTGTTTTGAATTTCGTGGTGGTGAGGTGTTTTGAATTTCGTGGTGGTGAGGTGTTTTGAATTATGTGGTGGTGAGGTGTTTTAAATTTCGTGGTGGTGAGGTGTTTTGAATTTCGTGGTGGTGAGGTGTTTTGAATTTCGTGGTGGTGAGGTGTTTTGAATTTCGTGGTGGTGAGGGGTTTTGAATTTCGTGGTGGTGAGGTGTTTTGAATTTCATGGTGGTGAGGTGTTTTGAATTTCGTGGTGGTGAGGTGTTTTGAATTTCGTGGTGGTGAGGTGTTTTGAATTATATGGTGGTGAGCTGTTTTGAATTTCGTGGTGGTGAGGTGTTTTGAATTATGTGGTGGTGAGTTGTTTTTAACTACGTGGTGGTGAGGTGTTTTTAATCACATGGTGGTGAGGTGTTTTAAATTACGTGGTGGTGTGGTGTTTTAAATTATGTGGTGGTGAGTTGTTTTTAACTACGTGGTGGTGAGTTGTTTTTACTCACGTGGTGGTGAGGTGTTTTAAATTTCTTGGTGGTGAGGTGTTTTAAATTATGTGGTGGTGAGGTGTTTTAAATTATGTGATGGTGAGGTGTTTTGAATTATGTGGTGGTGAGGTGTTTTGAATTACGTGGTGGTGAGGTGTTTTGAATTACTTGGTGGTGAGGTGTTTTGAATTACTTGGTGGTGAGGTGTTTTGAATTACTTGGTGGTGAGGTGTTTTGAATTTCGTGGTGGTGAGGTGTTTTGAATTATGTGGTGGTGAGGTGTTTTGAATTTCGTGGTGGTGAGGTGTTTTGAATTTCGTGGTGGTGAGGTGTTTTGAATTTCGTGGTGGTGAGGTGTTTTGAATTTCGTGGTGGTGAGGGGTTTTGAATTTCGTGGTGGTGAGGTGTTTTGAATTTCATGGTGGTGAGGTGTTTTGAATTTCGTGGTGGTGAGGTGTTTTGAATTTCGTGGTGGTGAGGTGTTTTTAATTATGTGGTGGTGAGGTGTTTTGAATTTCGTGGTGGTGAGGTGCTTTGAATTATGTGGTGGTGAGTTGTTTTTAACTACGTGGTGGTGAGGTGTTTTTAATCATGTGGTGGTGAGGTGTTTTAAATTACGTGGTGGTGTGGTGTTTTAAATTATGTGGTGGTGAGTTGTTTTTAATCACGTGGTGGTGAGGTGTTTTAAATTTCTTGGTGGTGAGGTGTTTTAAATTATGTGGTGGTGAGGTGTTTTAAATTATGTGATGGTGAGGTGTTTTGAATTACGTGGTGGTGAGGTGTTTTGAATTACGTGGTGGTGAGGTGTTTGGAATTACTTGGTGGTGAGGTGTTTGGAATTACTTGGTGGTGAGGTGTTTTGAATTACTTGGTGGTGAGGTGTTTTGAATTACTTGGTGGTGAGGTGTTTTGAATAATGTGGTGGTGAGGTGTTTTGAATTACGTGGTGGTGAGGTGTTTTGAATTACTTGGTGGTGAGGTGTTTTGAATTACTTGGTGGTGAGGTGTTTTGAATAATGTGGTGGTGAGGTGTTTTGAATTACATGGTGGTGAGGTGTTTTGAATTACCTGGTGGTGAGGTGTTTTGAATTACATGGTGGTGAGGTGTTTTGAATTACCTGGTGGTGAGGTGTTTTGAATTACCTGGTGGTGAGGTGTTTTGAATTACTTGGTGGTGAGGTGTTTTGAATTACTTGGTGGTGAGGTGTTTTGAATTACTTGGTGGTGAGGTGTTTTAAATTATGTGGTGGTGATGTGTTTTGAATTACGTGGTGGTGAGGTGTTTTGAATTACCTGGTGGTGAGGTGTTTTAAATTATGTGGTGGTGAGGTGTTTTGAATTACTTGGTGGTGAGGTGTTTTGAATTACTTGGTGGTGAGGTGTTTTTAATTATGTGGTGGTGAGGTGTTTTGGATTATGTGGTGGTGAGGTGTTTTGAATTATGTGGTGGTGAGGTGTAATCGTACCAAACTTCCAGTCTGCACTTACCCCTCCCCTATGTATGTGCTGAGGGGTTCTTTCTTGAAAAAAAAACATTCAACCTAAATCTTCAACCTAAATTGCCTATAAAAATGTAATATCACAAACACGACAAATACATTTGTGCAAAATAATTGTTTGTATTATGATTGGTGTAAATCATGACAACACAGCAACTCAGGTGCAGTCATTATCCTCAGTTAAAATAAGCCCGTACCTCAGTAACGATGCGTGGTGAGGCGAGCGCAGCGAGCTGAGCCAAGCTAGTATATATATACGTATATATATATCTATATATATATCTATATATATATATATATATATATATATATATATATATATATATATATATATATATATATATATATATATATACAGACTTGGCATTTAATATGGAATATTTTTTTTTTCTTTACTTGGGTTTACTTTCTTAGCTCAGTATATCAATCTGGTGAGTTTCTTTTACACTTTGGTGATTTATTTGTTAAAAGAACCATGTCACTGATTGTCTGTCGCAGCAAGAAGTCAACAACAGGATTATATCACAGGTGGCGTGGCAAAATGTACGGACAGGTGCATTTGATGATTGGCTTCACAGTCGGGTATACAAGGGTTGTTGCGTTCTGTATTAGTGGAAAACAACTGCTGCACGTCTCCAAAAGTTATTGCCGCTTCCTCTGGAGATGGTCCGTCAACTCGACAATGCTGTTTGTCATGGAGTGGTGGCTTTACGAAATTACGGCATGAAACAGCGTGCTATTGCTCGGCAGTATGGCATCACTCAAGGTCAGGTGTCAAATATCCTGAAACGAAATGCTCAGAGGGGTGTCCCTACTCCAATACCGAGGCCAGGACGTCCCCGCAGAACCACAAGGAGGGATGATCGCCAGCTGCACCGGTTAGTCCGCAATGGCCGTACCAAGTCAGCTAATCGGCTAAGGGCTGAGTGGCAGCAACTGACAAATGTGCCTGTATCCAGAAGGCTAGTCAACCAACAACTGGTTCAAGCAGGCTATCATGCCAGGCGTCCCCTGAGAAAGCCACGCCTGACCAGACAACACCGCCAGTGCCAATTGCAGTGGGCCAGAGAGCACCGTCAATGGCAGCCAGGACACTGGAATCACGTGATCTTCAGTGACGAGTCTAGATTTATGGTCTGTCGTCAAGATGGCCGCGTCCGAATGCGCAGACAAGTGCATGAAGCCTACAACAAAGATTGTATAGTGCCAAGAGTCCAAGCTGGAGGTGGTGGGGTGACCGTTTGGGCTGCTTTTCATGCAGGGGGCAAAACTGACCTGGTTGTTCTGAATGGAAACCTGAACCAGTTCAAGTACAGGGCCATTCTGGAAGAAACATTGCTTCCATTTGCTCGTGCAGCCATTCGAGGAAACTTTGTCTTCCAAGATGACAATGCACGGCCTCATCATGCTCGCATGATCCAACACTTTTTTGCTGACCGTGGTGTCGAGCATATGGAGTGGCCTGCCATGTCCCCGGATATGAATCCGATAGAGAACTTGTGGGCAGAATTAGCGCGTCAAATCGACCACTTGGACCAGCAGCCGACCTCTGTGCGTGAATTGCAGCAGACTATTGTCACTGCATGGCAAGCGATTCCTGTCCAAACCGTGGCAAATCTCGTGAACAGCATGCCTCAACGTGTACGTGCTCTCCTGAATGCTCGTGGGGGTTACACGAAGTACTGAACTGTAATTTTACTGTTCGTAATCCCAGTCGTAATTTAACTTTTGTTTTTGTTAAAAAATTTTTTGGCTAATGTGCAAAATAAAGAGATACTTCTGGAAAACGTACAGAAGTTTAACACAGTACTGTCCATGAATTGAGTTCGATCTCAGTTTACATCACTTTCAAGGATCAATTTATTTGTTTCGAAATGTCAAATGTGGTTTTTGTTTCTTTTAAAGGTCACATTAACAAAATCTAGAATAATTTCAACATAATTCCAATTAACTTTTGGTTCTAAGACATCTTGAAAAGTAAGTTCACCCCCACAAAAAAAATATTCCATATTAAATGCCAAGTCTGTATATATATATATATATATACAGACTTGGCATTTAATATGGAATATTTTTTTTGTGGGGGTGAACTTACTTTTCAAGATGTCTTAGAACCAAAAGTTCATTGGAATTATGTTGAAATTATTCTAGATTTTGTTAATGTGACCTTAAAAAGAAACAAAAACCACATTTGACATTTCAAAACAAATAAATTGATCCTTCAAAGAGATGTAAACTGATATCGAACACAATACATGGACAGTACTATGTTAAACTTCTGTACGTTTTCCAGAAGTATCTCTTTATTTTGCACATTAGCCAAATTTATTTTTAACAAAAACAAAAGTTAAATTACGACTGGGATTACGGACAGTAAAATTACAGTTCAGTACTTCGTGTAACCCCCACGAGCATTCAGGAGAGCACGTACCCGTTGAGGCATGCTGTTCACGAGATTTGCCAAGGTTTGGACAGGAATCGCTTGCCATGCAGTGACAATAGCCTGCTGCAATTCACGCACAGAGGTCGGCTGCTGGTCCAAGTGGTCGATTTGACACGTTAATTCTGCCCACAAGTTCTCTATCGGATTCATATCCGGGGACATGGCAGGCCACTCGATATGCTCTGCACCACAGTCAGCAAGAAAGTGTTGGATCATGCGAGCACGATGAGGCCGTGCATTGTCATCTTGGAAGACAAAGTTTCCTCGAAAGGCTGCACGAGCAAATGGAAGCAATGTTTCTTCCAGAATGGCCCTGTACTTGAACTGGTTCAGGTTTCCATTCAGAACAACCATGTCAGTTTTGCCCCCTGCATGAAAAGCAGCCCAAACGGTCACCCCACCACCTCCAGCTTGGACTCTTGGCACAATACAATCTTTGTTGTAGGCTTCATGCACTTGTCTGCGCACTCGGACACGGCCATCTTGACGATAGACCAGAAATCTAGACTCGACACTGAAGACCACGTGATTCCAGTGTCCTGGCTGCCATTGACGGTGCTCTCTGGCCCACTGCAATCAGCACTGGCGGTGTTGTCTGGTCAGGCGTGGCTTTCTCAGGGGACGCCTGGCACGAGAGCCTGCTTGAACCAGTCGTTGGTTGACTCGCCTTCTGGATACAGGCACATTTGTCAGTTGCTGCCACTCAGCCCTAAGCCGATTAGCTGACTTGGTACGGCCATTGCGGACTAACCGGTGCAGCTGGCGATCATCCCTCCTTGTGGTTCTGTGGGGACGTCCTGGCCTCGGTATTGGAGTAGGGACACCCCTCTGAGCATTTCGTTTCAGGATCTTTGACACCTGACCTTGAGTGATGCCATACTGCCGAGCAATAGCACGCTGTTTCATGCCGTAATTTCGTAAAGCCACCACTCCATGACAAACAGCATTGTCGAGTTGACGGAGCATCTCCAGAGGAAGCGGCAATAACTTTTGGAGACGTGCAGCAGTTGTTTTACACTAATACAGAACGCAACAACCCTTATATACCCGACTGTGAAGCCAATCATCAAATGCACCTGTCCGTACATTTTGCCACGCCACCTGTGATATAATCCTGTTGTTGACTTCTTGCTGCGACAGACAATCAGTGACATGGTTCTTTTCACAATTAAATCACCAAAGTGTAAAAGAAACTCACCAGATTGATATACTGAGTTAAGAAAGTAAACCCAAGTCAAGAAAAAAAATATATTCCATATTAAATGCCAAGTCTGTATATATATATATATGATGGATGCTGATGTTGGTGTGAGTAGTCACTTTCGGTGAATCTCTTCCCTTCGTTGGTGTGCTCACTAAGCATTGTGCATTGTGCGATGGCTGTATCGGTAAAAATGGGTGGTGAGCAGGTGAGCTGGTGCCAATGAAGGGAAAAAACATGCACAGACCAACGTTTAAACTTTAAAGTGATAGAGGTGTGTGCTTTTATTTGTTTTTGATGAGTAGTCACCCACCGCAAAGCGTTTAAGCCCACTCGAGGTGGGGGCTCCACAAAGGAAAGTATAGATATTAGACAGAAAGGAGGAATCTATTGAAATTCCTCTTCAATTGAGGTAGGTTAGGATAGAGGAGAAAGCAGAATGCAGGTAAACTGTTCCAGAGTGATACCGTGTGGGGAGGAGGGGGGTAACGAGCAGAAAACACATAGTCTTACTCCTTGGGACAGATACAGTGTGCTAAAATAGGCCATCATTCTTAAAGGTGCTTGTTTTCTTGAGAGTATTGTAAATAAGAGTGCACACTTTCCAGTATTCAGTAAATGAAGCCATCACGGAGATATCTGCATTTGTCGTCAAATACGTCTTAACATTTTTCATTTATTTTCGACCTTCCTTGCACCAGTACTCTTAATTACAAATAGTGAGTTTCAAACTTTGCACAGTTAGATAGCAAATGATAAATAAAGCCTTTTTCAGTGAAAGGTAAATTGATGACCTTTGACCTACTGACCTAGTTTTTTGACCTAAAAAGTCAAAATTGAGCCAGGTAAACAAAAGATTCATTTTCAGCACCAAAAACAGTTCAGAAAAAGTTGTTTACCAGCTCTTCCATTAAAATGCTTCATACAGCTTAACTAGCCACATTTTTGGAATTTGGCACTTGTCCATTGTTGTTTTTTCCTAGTTTCCTTTTCGCAATTACATTTTTCAGCTTTTGTTGGAGCTCGAGCCAGAGTTGAAGTGCATTGAAGCTGTGAATTGTGGCCTGAGTTAAACTTAAGAGCTGTAGGAGAGATTAGAATGGAGGACAAGCATATCCCACCCAAGGTGAGCTGCTACCAGCTACCTGAAGCGAGTGTTTCTGGGATAAAAACCGACTACTACTATTATTATTATTCATTCCTCATGAAGTGATGAAAAAAGTTATTTTCTTGTCTCAATCAGGGGAAGTCTGCAGGCCTCCACCAGCATGGGTGGAAAATGGCAATCTGACGAACTGGAAGCGAGTGTTTCATCATGGTGAACGTGCACAATATGAATGCAAAGACGAGAACAAACTGATTGGAAGAAGAATTTGTGATAATGGATCTTGGACGGATCAAGATACACATCCACAGGACCACATCTGGTGCAAACAAAGTAACTCTTCAGTGGAACCATGTTGTTTTTGTGAAGAGTGTTATGGTGTGAAGAGTGTAAAGGCATGATGGGCCAAATGGCCTCCTGTCTAATTTTTTATTTATAATAATAATAATTCATTTATTTTGTATAGCGCTTTTCAAGAAGCCCAAAGGCGCTTTGACAGAGTGGAAAACATAATGCATAACAATACATGAAAACAACAATTGCAAAAAGACAAGAATCAATAGGGAAATATTTAAAGCAAAAGGAGGGAGAAGGAGAGGAGATAGTCAGGGGTTAAATGCTGTGGGTTGAATGTTGAATGCAGTGTTGAACAGGTGGGTCTTTAGTGATGTTTTGAATGTGGTGAGTGAGGAGGAGTCTCTGATGGTGTGAGGTAGTGAGTTCCAGAGGGTGGGAGCAGCGATGGAGAAGGCCCTGTCCCCCCAGGATCTGAATTTGGTCCGGATGGAGAGGGTCAGGAGGTTGGTACCAGCAGAGCGGAGGTTGCGGGTGGGAGTGTGTCTGGAGAGGAGGTCAGCCCGTCTACTCACCCATTCCCGGACCCGTGACCACATCACCCCCGTCCTTTACAAGCTTCACTGGCTCCCCATCCCCCAGAGAATCCAGTACAAAATCATCCTCTTGACATACAAAGCCCTCCATAACCTGGCCCCATCATAAATGTAAAATTATTATTTGAAACTTTCAACAGAAAATGGCTGACATGGAAAATGTGATCCTGATTCCTAAGGTCGGAAAACAGATTGAAAGTGATAAAATACGCTTGAGTGTAAAGGTTTGGAAAAAGCAAGCCTTTAGGAATTGCACTTCAAGCCATTCCTTCCATTTCTGCTTTAGTGGGGCGCTATCATAAACACATTGTGCAATTTGTGATAAAAGTACAAAATTTGGCACAGAGATAGACCATGGATCATAATATATATAATACACATAGATAGAATAATATATATATATATATATATATTGTTGCGGATATGGGATTTACATCCATCCATATCCGCTTGTAAATATTCCCCTATTTCCTCAATACTTCCCAACTATCCCCAATCCCCCCATTCCCTAGTCCAATTTTCTGTAAACAACACTCTGTAGACCCGACCTCCCCCTATTTCCCCCATTAAATGTCGCATCCAGGTCCACCGCATCTCATGTAAGACAACTATAGGACATCTTGCTAGTTATTCTTAGTCTATGTCAGTTAAGGACTCGTTTCCATTAATTCTGACTCGTCGTTGCACCAGAATGTGATTGTATGGCACCGTTAGGAAGTTTAGGACCTCCCAATACCTCCCCGCAGCTCTTCCTCACGGTTCAGCAACAACAACAACAACAACGGCGGCGGCGCGGGGAGTGCGCGTCCTCACTCCGGCTTGGTTGGTAGGGGGTGTTGGGAGTGCACCAGGCCTTTCCAACGAGCCGCCATCGAGCATGTGCTCGACGGGGTTACCAAGTAGGGGCTCGCTGTCAGCTCCTCGTCAAGGGCGGAGCCCGGTAACCCCCGCACCCAATAGAAGCGGCGGACCGGTCCCATCTGGGGCGGAGCCAACAAGCCGAGGGCGTGTGACTCCCCGCTGAGCATGCGCAGGAAGAGGGAGGTGACGTCAGATGCGCCCTGAGCTTGGAGAGAGAAGGACGCCACCTCCGAGCGCCGTGACACCTCCCCGCATCTCTGGACTGGACCGTGCTTAATTCTGCCCCTGAGCCAAGGTGCACCTTGTGCTATCGACTGCCTGTCCTTCCCTGCCATCAATCCCTGTGTAAGTCAGTCTTGTTCCGTTTGTCTGTGGTCTGTCTGGGATAGATAAGATTGTGTCTAAGTGCCTATCTCTTCTGTGTCTTTACCTCATTAACTTGTAATCTACCCCTTTTCTCCCCCACTAATTATATCCTCCTCCGGAGGTCTTGAGAACTGTACCCCTTGCGTCGTTTCATTCATCCCAGTCGTTGTGTCCTTTCCATCATTGATTTAGCGTAGCGCGATTTGGCCTACGTTCGAGTGGAATCGGGTGAGTTGGGGGTAATCGGGTAAACTGTGCGAACACGGCGGCCATTCCGCTCGGTCAAGCAACATCTTAAGCCGTGTCCGTAACAATTGGTGTCGGTAAGTGGGATTGGACCCGAAGCGCGCTTCACGCGCTCAAAATTATTAACGGTGAAATTTGTTTTGTTTTAAAATAAAAACCCGAATTTTGAAAGTCGCGCTATGGCAGATCAAGACGGCTGGGTTCCGGTAGAGGAGAGTGAGGCAGGGTCGATCCAGGACCAAATTGAGGGACAAGAGGAGAGCGAAGCAGTGAGGGCGGCAGGTTCGCAAAATGGCGTCCTCGCGCACGAGGTTGCGGGCGCGCAAAATGGCGCCTCGCACATGGCTACGGCGGCCGCACCCGCTGCACAAGTGGGAGGGATGGCCCAAATGCAGGCCCTCATGGAGCAATTTATGGTACAAATGCAGGCGTCCCTCAACCTGCAGAAGGACGAGATGAGGGCTCAGAGTGAGCAATTGCGGGTAATGAGGGACGAAGCGAGGGGTACCGGTGAGGGATTAGACAAGAAATTAGAGGGGTTCGACAATGGGATAGAAGGGGTGAAACATGGGTTAATGGGGGTAGAAAACAGAATGGCCACTCAAGAGAATCAAATGGAAGGGATGCAAAAGGGGTTAGAGGGGTTAGAAAACAGTATGGAAGGCAAATTGAGGGACATGAGGGACCAAGCGGAAAGGGAAGTTAAACAAATGGGGCAGCAGATAGAGGGGGTCAGAATGGGGGTAGAAACTAAATTGGATGCTCACAGGGAGGAAATGGAGCAGATGAGGGTGGCATCTGGGCAGGAGATGCAAGTGATGGGAGAGGAGATCAGAAGAGGTGTGAGTGAGGAGGTCGGAGGAGTGCGCGAGGAGGTGAGGCACTCTAAGGAGCGCATGGAGAAGGAGGTGAGAAAGGGGACTGTAAAATTGCAAGGTGGTATAGAGGAGTTGACGCTGGAAGTGGAACAGCTGACGGAGGGACAAAAAGAACTAACGGAGCAGGTTCAAAGGAACACTGCGGTATTAGGAGGGTTAAAAGCGACACAAAACGACATAAAAAATGACTTGATAGCGACACAGAGGCAATGTCAGATGGTACGTGAGGGACTGACAACGAGGTTGGACGAGGTGACAGAGGTAATGGAGACGAAGGACCGGCAGGTGAGGACGCACATAGAAACGGTCAAGGTGGCCTTAGAGGACGAGCTTGAGGAGGCGCACGAGGAGATGAAGGAGGTGAAGCAGAAATTAGAAGAAGTGGAAGAAGGGGTGAGCGAAATTAAGAAGCGACGGAGAGAGGATAAGAAAGAGATAAAGGAGGAAGTAAAAGAATTGGTCCAAAGTCTGTGTTCGGATCGTGATGATGTGCTCATTAACCGGATGAGGGATTCGCAGGTGATGGAGGAGAAGCGAAGAGAAAGAGGACCCGGTGTAATTGGTGACCAATATGGTCGTGCGTATGATGCGCCAGGTGATTTAATAAGCTTGGGGGTCGAGATGGACCCGGGTGTTCGTGAGAGGCCGTTGGTGAAGTGTGCGACAGGTCTGGTGTGCGAAAAAGGGGGTGTGCGAGAAAGTCCGACTCTGGGGTGTGTGAGGAAAAAGTGCGTGCCAAGGAGCCGTGTCCGTGTCCGTAACATCTTAAGCCGTGTCCGTAACAATATATATATATATATATATATATATATATATATATATATATATATATATATATATATATATATATATATGGATGAGATCTGAATATTGGGGCATTGCAGATTTGGCCCCTGATGGCCATGGCAGCCATCTTACAAAATGGCTGCCAAGCGATTTGGTAACTGAGGAACTGCTTAATTCATAAGAAGTAGATGGTTTCAGTGAGGAAATTTGACAATTATATGGGAGGTAGGAGATTATTATTAATAATTGGTAATGAGCCATTGCACAATATGGGGTTATAAAATGGATATTTTGGTGACACAGTGGTGCAGAAATGTCATTTTCTGTGATTAAATAACCTTCTTTTATTGATAACATACCAAGACCATCAAGCCAGTCAGCTGACCTGTCCTGATTACAATGAAGAGCATATAATCAGATGAGGTGTATGAGAATTATCAAAGCAAGGTAAAATGAAACTAGGGGCTCTCAAGGCAATACCACGTTAACCATAAATAACACATCAGCAGCACAGCTACGCCCTCAGCTAAAAACATGACCTATAACCTGAAAAACATGACGTGCAAACATGTATTGCTGTAATCAGAATCGAGAGGGCTTCCATTCAACCAATCACGTGACCAGATTCTACGCTGGAACTAAATTTCAATATTTACCCTCACCAGAGGAGAGGGTTGTGGTGAAATTGTATCCAAGTTGCGACCCAGGTATCATTACCACTACTGACCACAACTTGGCCAATATAAGATCTTGACTCCGAAGAGTGAAGGGCACTCCTGAGACATTTATCATGCTTTATCCATGTGTATGCGTAGAATGGTAAGGGGAACCTCATTGCATATTGCTTGCTTATTTCCCTGAATGTCATACTCTTTCTTGCTCATATGATTGATGTATATTGATCTCATGATTGCCAATTCTCTTTTAGATATTGCTAGAGTTCGATTCTGATTAAACTCACCTTCGGAGACACTGTTGTAGATCGGATTATTTTACAACACTTAATCAGAATCGAATCTTCTACCTTCATTCAAGATCAACATGACCCACAAGCTTTTGCAACTGCCCACGTTCGGCGTGGACCCACAAACTGCGGAAGCTCCAAGTCAGCTCAAGCACTGGCTTAGTCTGCTGACCAGCTACCTGCAAGGGCATAACGACATCACAGACGAGGTGAAGCGCACGGTGCTTAACTCTCATGTGACCTACGTCGTTCACGACTACATATCCCATTGTGAGACATTCGACCTCGCCATAGCAGAGCTGCGCACCATCTATATCAAGCCGCGGAATGTCATTCACACGCGATACCAGCTCGCCATGAAGAAGCAGGATGCATCGGAATCCCTCACTCATTTCGCCCAAGAATTACGTCGCCTTGGCAAAGAATGTGCTCATGAGGTCAGATCCCATGAGCAAATGTGGACGATCTTATGCACGATGCGTTCATTTCTGGACTTTACTCTTCAAGCATCCGGCAACGTCTGCTAGAAAAGCCGAACCTGATGCTGAAGCAGGCCCTCGATTAGGCTCTTGTGCTTCACGAAGCTCAGGCCCAATCGGAAGTATATGGTCGGCCCTACATTACAGCGGTGCTCGGAGTCCGATGTTGCTGCAGAGTGCACTGCTTCCGACTCACTGCCCAAGACGGGGGAGGCGCTCAGAGCCGAAGGTACGAGTCTCGCAGTGACTACCTAGGCCAGGGGCAATGCTAAGTGCTTCTTCTGTGGCAATAGAAATCATCTCCGTACCGCGTGCCCGGCCCGCAAAGTGACTTGTCATACTTGTGGCCGGAAAGGCCATTTTGCAAAAGTATGTCGATCAGCGCACGGGTGGCGTCCCCGACCAACATTGGCCGGCATCAACTCGACGTGTATGGCACGCGCAGTCGCGCACCACCCCTGGCTACCCTGACGCAGCCCGGACCTCATGGGTTGTCCAGAGCCGTCATACCAGTCCTGATTGAGGGACAATCTGCAGGTGCTTTGGTCGACACAGAATCGACTGAGAGCTATGTCGAATGGGCCTCATCCGCCGTCACGGATGGCCGATCTTGGGAGGATCGCGCCGGATCTTCATGGCATCACAATCTTTATGGATGCGCACTAAGGGTGAATGCCGCGTAATGCCAGTAATTAATGGTACAATGTATACTGATGTTCGCCTAATGGTATTGCCCACCTTATGCGCCGAAGTTCTATTGGGGCATGATTTTCTCGAACGCCACGGCCGCTTAGAGATGACGTTTGGGGGAGATGCCACGCTCTCGGTCTGTACCCTGGCAGGGATGTTGATTGAACCGATGACCTTATTTCCGAATCTAACTATGGAATGCGCTCCGGTCGCGATCAAATCCCGGTGCTACTCCGGGGCTGATGCACAATTCATTTCAGAGGAGAATAGCAGACTCCTCCGCGAAGGCATAATAATCGAGCCCAGCCAATCCCCTTGGCGTGCACAAGTTTTGGTCGTCCAGTCCGAAAATCATTGCAAGCGCATGGTAATTGATTATTCACAAACCATAAATAGATTTACGCACCTGGATGCCTACCCACTTCCGGGATTGGATTCTCTGATTCGACAGGTCGCCGAATATTCCGTGTACAGCACTCTCGATCTTCGGAGTGCGTATCATCAAATTCCAATAGCGGAAGCCGATCAAATTTTTACAGGCTTTGAATCCGGACAGTGGTTGTATCAGTTCACGCGTTTGCCCTTCGGCATTACAAATGGAGTCACTTGCTTTCAAAGGGCCATTGACGACATAATTACCAAAGAACAATTAACAGACGTCGTCGTTTATTTGGATAATCTGACAGTTTGCGGCCATGATCAGGCTCACCATGATGCTAACTTGCAATGCTTTCTCCAGGTTGCACAAAAGTACAGTCTGACCCTTAATGAGGCTAAATGTCGCTATTCCTCCAGGACGATAGATCTCCTGGGGTACACCGTGACCCAAGGAACAATAACACCTGACAAGGAACGTCTGCGCCCTTTGCTCGACATGGTGCCACCGCATGATCGTGCTTCTTTGAAGCGTGCCCTCGGGCTGTTTGCACATTATTTGAGGTGGGTCAAAAATTACTCCAAGAAGCTCCATCCCCTCGTTGATTGCAAAACATTCCCTATGCCTCCCGCTGCCAAGGTCGCCTTCCAGGGACTGAAGTCAGACATAGCTGGTGCTGCTGTGTCTTCCATTGATGACAACATACCCTTTGTTCTTGAAAGTGACGTGTCGGATCACGCGATCGCTGCCGCACTCTCTCAAGGGGGGAAGCCTGTAGCCTTCTTCTCAAGGACGTTATCCTCCGCTGAGAGGCATCCCTCTTCTGTTGAGAAAGAAGCCTACGCAATTGTGGAGTCAATTCATCGGTGGAGACCGTATTTGCTAGGCAAACGTTTTGATGTCATCACCGATCAGCAAAGTGTTGCATTTATGTATGACACACGGCATGCCCAGCGCATTAAGAATGAGAAAATCACTTGCTGGCGTATAGAGCTAGCTGATTACAGCCTCGGTATCATGTATCGACCAGGGCGGGAGAATAACGCAGCAGACGCTTTATCCCGACCAGGTGTTTGTGTGAGTTTAACCTCCTTCGAGGATTTACGCATTCTTCATGACACCTTGTGTCACCCCGGGGTGACCGCCTAGCTCATTTCGTGCGTAGCCGTAATTTGCCCTACTTTGTTGAAGACGTTCGCCGTCTGTGCCGCACTTGCCCTGTTTGTGCTGAACTCAAACCCCGCTTCCATAAACCGAACATTGGGACGCTGATTCAGGCTACTAGGCCGTGGGACAGATTGGCAAAGGACCTTCAAAGGACCTCTCGTTATCTCCTCACGATCATAGATGAATATTCCAGATTCCCTTTCGCCTTTCCATGCAGCGATATGTCAACGGCTATGGTTATCCGATGTTTGCAGCTTCTGTTCTCAATGTTCGGGAATCCGGGATATGTGCACACCGACAGAGGTGCCATGTTTTTGTCCCAGGACATGACGGCATTTCTGTTGCAGCGTAACATCGCATCTGGCGATACCAACCCGTACAGCCCGCACGCTAACGGTTGCGTGGAACGCTTTGATGGCACAATATGGAGGGCCATCACTTTTGGCCTCAAGACCCATGGTCTGCGACCGGACCAATGGATGGGGATGGTGCATGGGGCCCTACATTCGATCCGTTCACTCCTATGCACCGCTACGAACGAAATCCCTCACGATCGTTTATTGTGCTTCTCCTGCCGCACGGGTTCTGTCCGCCCTCTGCCTGGGTGGCTTGCCCAGCCCGGTCCGGCTTTTCTCAAACGGGCGGTGCGCACGAGTAAATATGACCCGCTCGTTGACAAGGTTCGTATCCTCCAAACTAATCCCGATCACGCTCGGGTCCAGCTGTCGGATGGACGCGAGTCAACCGTGTCGGTCCGTCAACTCGCTCCCTGCGGGGATCTCGTTGGGACGGAACTCTGCTCGGGGAACCCGGTATTGGGGAACTCACCCTTGATTCCACCCTCTCGCTCGCCCGAGCCGCCAGGTATAGTCGTGCCGCCCTCGTCTCCGGAGATAGAGAGCACTCCTGACAGTGGCGATCTCGACGCTGCCACTGAAGGCCCCGATATATACCGAACGCGCACGGACAAGAGATCCGCCGCCCCGACCGTTTTGGCTGGTCTTGATGGGATGCCCGGAATTTGTGTACTCTTATGTAATAGGCTACCAATTGTAGTTATACTCTTACTGCTGCCTGGCTTGCTAGCGAGGTTTTAAACCCGGGGAGGAATGTGGTGAAATTGTACCCAAGTTGCGACCCAGGTGTCATTACCACTACTGACCACTACTTGGCCAATATAAGATTTGGCTCCAAAGAGTGAAGGGCACTCCTGAGACATTTATCATGCTTTATCCACGTGTATGCTTAGAATGGTAAGGTGAACCTCATTGCATATTGCTTGCTTATTTACCTGAATGTCATACTCTTTCTTGCTCATATGATTGACGTATATTGATCTCATGATTGCCAATTCTCTTTTAGATATTGCTCGAGTTCGATTCTGATTAAACTCACCTTCGGAGACACTGTTGTAGATCTGATTATTTTACAACAAGGGTATTGCATTTGAGTCCGTTTGTTTGTCTGCACAGAATAAGTATGCTTTTCTCTGCAACCGTTGGTCTGATTGGCAGGAAATTTTCACCATGGGTGCACCTCCTCCTGTAGAAAAAAAGAAGATAATTATGACTTCATTGAGACCTGATTGTCACGTGGTATGGGCGTCATCTTGGAAAAACCGAAAAACATTGCACCTCCATATCTCCAAAAGCGCTTCGTAGAAAAAACATTGAGACATGGATCATTGTAAAGAACTCTCCATGGGGAATAACATATCGTAATGATGATGTCATAGGTGCCTCCATTATGACATCATAATTCGACAAGTACAAAACTTCATCTGATCAAGATTTTAAAAACTTGAGCGTCGTCTAGGGATAAATTGGTGGACAAACAAAAATAATGACTTCATCGGTCACGTGGTTCGGCTGCCATATTTGTTTAAACACAAAACCCTTAAAAAAAAACCCTTTCGCTGAAACGGCTAAACAGATCGAGGCAAACGATTATATGCATGATTGCATACCAATGACGAACAAAACGTTCTGCGACTATGATGTCATAGGACACATGGTTTGGCGGCTATGATTTTTTTTGAAGAATAAAACTTTAAAATGCCACTCCTCCAGAACGGCTGAACAGAAACTTCACACACATGTTCCCCATGCCTTGCGTATGCCATGCTATCCTTGAATAATCAATGTCACATGGTTTGGTGGCCATACTAGATTGAATGAAAATCTTTGAAAAATTACATTTCTTGAACCGCTTCATTGATCTAAGTGAAACTTCAAAGTAATGTAGTTGTTGTAAAGCGGAACACGTGTTTTTAACATTTCAACATGATTGGTCTTACGTTATTATTTGAAGAAGAAGAAACTCGCATACATTATCTTCTCCAGCCATGTCAGTTTTCAATATATCTATTAGTTATGTAGGGTTTGAACTCGGTGGCATCCTGTCTATTAATTACGTAGTCTCTTAATTATGTACTATCAGAATGTACCTTTCGACCCTTTGGACTGCTGAGACCCCTTAGACCTTTGAATAACCTTTAAGACCCCTCAAGACCCTTAAGACCACCAAGACCCTGACATACTCTGAAGATCCTTAAATACCATGAAGAATCAGAGGACCCCAAGGACCCATAATATCCTGAGGACTCAGAAGACCCAAAAGACCGAGGACCCAAAAAGACACAAAAGACCCTGAAGAATCTGAAGACCCAAAAGTCCCCGAGGACTCAAGACACCCCAATGACGCAAAAGACCCAAAAGAGCCATGGGACCCTGATGACCCAAAATACGCCAAGGATGCAAAAAACCTGGGGACTCAAAAGAGTCCAAGGACAGCCTCATTAAAAAATATACATATACAATACTGAAATCAGTTTTACAAAGATGATGTCATGTGTCACGTGTGTCTGATGAAAGTGGGGTTATACAAAAGAATGGAAGAATGTACAAAAACACCCCACAAAATACACCTCACAAACACGTGTTGGTGAGGGTCTGCAATCTCTGCTTTCTCTTTCTTGTTTATTAGGTCATTAACTGTTGCTCCCGATCCAGATGAGCTTCAGGAGCCGTGGTACTATTTCAAAAATTCATCTTCAATCAATCTTCATTCTTGATTATGAATAAATTGGGAATTGTGTGCATGGAACCCGCATAAAACTCTTCCCCATTTGCCATACACAATTTTTACTTGCTGGCCCTTCCACCAACCACTCATGCGTTTGCATCCATAATTAATAAATAAGCACTTTTGAATGTTTTTTATAATTAAATTTTCACTTTAATTACGTGTTAAACAATCTGATTGTTTTGTGTGTTTGGTTGTTTATTTTTCTGTTTTCTTCTTTAGTTGGTTGGAATGGAGGTAAGGTTGATGGACAGGCTTGGTGAAGCTGATGTGTTATTTCCTACATTTTTACTTCCTACAATAACGATCCCTGAATGCAGGTTTTTAATTACTTATCCAAATGTGAACGTTTTTGAGTGGAACTCAGCCACACACACACACACACACACACACATATATATATATATATATATATATATATATATATATATATATATATACATACATACATACATACATACATACATACATATAGCTTTTGTGTGTAGCCTATGGCTGCTGGTTGCATCATTTCTGGGGGCATGGCTGTGCCGTTGATACAGTGCCTTCCATTACTAGTCCACCAGGTCATTTTGCCGAGCTCGGAAGGATGACAGGCTGAGTCAACCCACCTAGTGTTAATTCAACGGTAGACAGGGGCTCAAACTCAGGACCCTAAGATCTCAAGCCAGCCACCTTAACCATTAAGCCAACAACAGGCTTGCCACAGATATTAAAGGGCACAAGGATTAATAGAGGTCCTCAAAACTAAAATTATTATGAAAAAATCAATTTCCTCATTTATTCAACTACCCACTCACTGCAGGAGAGTCATATTATTATCCTTATTATTATTGCCAATTAATATTACTATTACTTATGTTAGTTCAGGTCATTGAAAAGACCAGACCATACCTCACCATTCTAACTTCCCTATAATAAAATGTACTTCCGTGAGGGTGTCAGAGGGGTGAGGGGAGGCAATATCGCAAGTCACAAAACCCCTTGGGGAGTGGGGATATTGTTTCGTAAAATCATTAATATTACGCTATTATTATAGGTATTGTTATTACTTTTGTAATGAGAAGCGGCTTTGGAAAAACGCCACGAAAAACTCCTTGGAAGAACTCCATGGAACCGGCAGGGGAAGGGTCGTGTTATTAACCCTGGTGGGGTTTTTTTTTTTAAATGTTTTTTGTATACAAGATTGAGGCTCGTGTAAGAGCTAACATTAATCACAAAAGGACAAACTGACACATAAAACATATGATAAAGGGAGCGGAAGACAAGATGGGGAGAGACGGGGAAGCACACAAGTACATTTGAGAGCAGGGACATTGGGAGATCTGTGGGAGGGAGAGGGCTTGGGGGGGAGGAGGAGTGGGAAGGGGTGGTGGGGGGTGGTGGGAGTGGTATAAAACACATGGACACTGCTAGGACTTCCAGGAAAGAAGTTGATATTTAAAAAAAGTGTATCTGGCGTGAATTAACGGGGGTAGAAAAGATCAAGGTTTTGGATGGGGTAAGATAAGAGATGGTGGTGAACAGCTGTTTTAAAGACCTGGAGGGAGGAGCGCGATTGAAGAGAGTGGGGGAGTTTGTTCCAGAGGCGGGAGAAAAGAGGAATGAAAGAGTGGAAGTGAATAGAGAGTCTTGATTTTGGCAGTTTAACCATAAGAGGGTTGCTGGCAGATCTTGTGCGACCTGTAGGAATATTTGGGGGACAGAGCACAGATGGAGCAGGGGGTGCAAGGCTGAAGAGGAGTCCGTAGAAGACAGAAAGACCACCTGCCTGCCTGCGGTGAGTGAGTGAAAGGCCCTCGGAGTTAGATTCATTGCGGGAGATTTCAATGATTCTGAAAGCTTTGGTTTCAACAGCCAAAAGGGGGGTATATAGACAACAGTGAGGTTGTGAGGGAGGAGCACCGGCCCAGAGGGGAGTATATAGACAATATATAGTATATAGGCTACAGTAGATCTACAATCAGGTGTGATCGTCGATGTGATTGACTGAATCCAGATTCCTCCAAATTTATTTCAGTTTAGTGTTCAACAGCATTAGTGACTGTTTTAAAAGGTAATCATAGATGTTTGTGGTTTATAATATTTTTACTTCTGGTGGGGGTGCTCCAACGAAAACAGCACAATAAGCTATTTATACACGTTAATACGGCGTTTGTTCAAGGAGGAAAAACCCCATGGGGGAGGTGGGATATTATTAGTATTAATATTGCTTTGTAATAACATTAATATAATGCTATTATCATTAGTTTTGTTATTAGAAGTGGCCTTGGGAAAACACCACAATAAAGCTATCTTAACATGGATGTACACCTCAACACGCATCTCCATTGGCGAGGAAAACCCCCTAAGGAAGGGGGGAAAATGAATGCGCTACAACCTTCATTGTGTGACCCTTAGTCCTCCCATCAAAGTTGGTTGAGATTGGATAAATAACGACCGAATGTATCGTAGTCAAATATCGTCAGATAGACAGCCAGACAGACACCAAATTGCGTATTTTAGTATGATGGCATTCTCCCTCTTTGTTCACCTTTTCTTCCCTGTCTTCCTTCTTGTAGTAACATGTCATGTGACAAGAAATAACCTGGCTGAAAGAAACCTGAAGAAACCATTGTCGTTTGGAAAGAAAGCAAAGGTAGGAATTGTTTGATGGACCTGGTACTGTCGTCCAACCGTGCTGAGTGGTCCGTGACATCGAAACTTTTCCCCAAAGTACAAGTGTCGGGAATCGAACCAGGTTCCACTACAAATCAAAGAGTAACAGGCGTTTATTGAAAGACCAATACACAGCTGTGGAGAGAGAGATCAAAGGAAATCAGAGCTCAAATGAGCAGAGAGGATCCAAGACACTCTCTGAAAGTAACTCGGCAAAGGCGTTTCTTATATACATTTCAAAGTAAGACAGCAATCTCCGCTAAATCTGCAAGATAAGCAGTCTTAGACAAAGAGGGGGAAAGCTGACCACTAGCCCCTACCCTGGTCCTATCCTGTTGGAGTGCTGAGCCAAGGGAAAGAGTGTAGGAGACGAGCACATTCTGTTATTGCAACATTCCTTAAGTTCTTATCTCCCCTTGCAGAGTTCTTACAAGGACACAGGGATTGTGAAAGTTGTTTTTCCTTCAAGCGCAGCTTGACAAAAGTTTGAACTCTACAAATGTAACTATCAGCATTTTAAAAGCCTTCACTGAGTTTGGCTGTAAAAGCAAATCATGTAATTCAATGCTTTTCTGAAGCATTAGCATAAATGAACTCTATTTGAGCACAAATAAACTTAGCTGTTAAAGCAAACTGCAATTAGACAAGTCAAGCAAAGCACAATTAAATGTATGATCCCCACACCTCGACCCTTTTGTCTCTACGAGACAACGTATCAAAGAGACAATGCCCCAGCGGGCTTTATTAAGCAGGTAAGAATAGTGTTGCAAGTGTGTCCTTCCAAGCGCATTCCACGTGCCCATAGTGCCACGCATGCACACTTGAAAGGCAGGTTGTGCGGCCGCGCGTGTGTTAGAAAATGGAAGTCCATTAATGTTTCGGATCTGCAACGAAGACGCCTGGTCCGATGAGGATGTGCTCCACAAAGGGCCCGTCACCTCCCCTGCGGAACTGGCTCCCCCCACCTCGCACAAACACTGTCCTTGCAGATCTTTGAAGTTAATCGAGGTCCATGCTCATAAGAGCCCGCACATGTTGTTGTTCTGGGGAATACATAACATCGTCAATATCTTGTATCATCTGCTCCTGTTGAGAGTACAGAGCATGGCAATTCAAGGAAAAGAGAGAAACTTCCTGTGTGTCAGTCATCCATGGACGTGTGCTCAGAGGGATTCGGAGTATCAGGTCTTTTGGCGGCCAGACCCAAAGCTATGTCGACAGGAGTTAGACAGCTGTGAGCCTGTAATACATAAGAAACATTAGACAATTCCCGCAGGGGATTTACAAAGTCATCACAATCTTCAGACGCAACGAATACATCAGCATCATCCATGGGTTCATTCGGGTCGACGGCCAAGGATTCGTTCGGTTCCGCGGATAAGGCCTCGTCCGGATCAACGGCCGAGGACTCGTTCAGATCAGCGGCCAAGACCATGGTATTTGCCGGTGCTTTCTTTGACCATCCATCCTGTAAAGTATTTTCTTACGCATAGAAGCACATAGGCTTTCATTAGTGCCCCCCAAATTATTACCCCAATTACCACCGCAAGTGCAGACAACAACCACTTAACTATCGTGCCTGTCCATCCTGTAAACCAATTGGTAAGCCAGTCAGCATTCAAAGAGTTTTCGCGCGAGATTCAATCAATAGGCAATGCATGACTGGTCTTTCTTAATCGTACTATTGCGGCTGACACCCCTTCGGATGGATCTGGTATATACGTGCAACATTTTCCTTCTACTACCCCGCATACTCCTCCTTTCTCTGCCAGTAGCATATCCAAAGCCACCCAATTCTGCATTACCATTGTGCGCATATGAACTACTGTATCTAATAATTCATTATGGGCTGTGGCGAGTGTGGCAGTGTCGTTAGCTACCTTTTCCAAAGCTAAAGCCATCTCATCTATCCGGAAGCTATTCATGACCGTGCCTGCTCCTGGGAAAAAGAAACACAGCGCCTTTTCCTATCCCGCTCCATGTAATGTCGTGGTCCCGTCTTCGTTCCACACTGCTCTCTTATATCGCATATTCAACGGCCTTGAATCTAGATTATCCAGTATCTCGACATCGGGAAGAACCGAGCCGAGATAACATGTGCCCCCCCCCCCAATTATTTGGTAAATAGGGGTATGCCTTATCGTCGCATATTAACATCATCCCATGGGGTGGGATCAGGTGGGTGGATAAACACTGAATTCCCGTTGTCACCCCATTGATCCTACTAACCCCCCTAGAGAATGTTATAGCTGTTATATTGTGGATGTGTTTATCTCGCAATGCTATTCATAGTGTAATCCCGTTTTCCCCTTTTCCCAACTTCCCTGGGAGGAGAGGAGAGTTAGCCTGGTGTTGGCTAAGCGGTTAGGGTGCCGGCTTGGGATCCTGGGTTCGAATCCTGGTCGATCGCTGAATTAATGCCAGGGGGCTTGACTCAGCCTGTCATCCTTCCGAGGTCGGAAAATTGAGTACCAGTTCACTGGTATTTCCCAGTGTGTCGCAAGAGGCGACGAACAGGGTTGATGGCAGGAAGGGCATCCGGCTGTAAAACATTGCTTCAAAAAAGGGACCATGGTGCCCAAAAAATGCCAACCCCTGCTCTGCGGGGAAAAATGGCCTCTAAAGGTGGTTCTTCCTGGGAGAGTGTATGCACATTCTGATTTCCCCATACGCAAGTGGCCGGAGCCCTGGAGGCAGACCACCCCTTTCTTTGGTTTAACCCAGACGGGGAGGCCTATCAGTCACATGAGCAGCCACCGAAGGCCGAAAATTAAATGGCCGATTCCACCCCTGGTCGTTGTTAACACCCTCTCTTTCTAAAGTGGTAACCAAACATGGGGAATCGATGGGCTGGGAGCAGAGATAATTGAGAGACAAGAGTAAAACTATCATTTGTATCCCAGCATTGCCAGTCTGGGGAAATTTCATGCACGACCAGCACTGAGTCCTGTTTTGAATTGTCGCCAGCCTCTCTTGCTAATTTCCAATGTGTGTTCTCCTCGTTTCTCATTTGAGCTTTATCCCGGGGGTATGGTCTAAGTATGATTTCGAAGTTTGCTTTTAATGGGCCATCTATCATTCCCCTTTTCAACCATCCTTTACACCTAAGCTTCATTAACATGCCTTGTTCCAAGTGTGTGCGCATCCGTATCCTGAAATTGGGTGACCCCCATTTGTATCCTGGCTGTTCCTCCACCTGGAGAGTGGTTACCCCTCAATATTTTTGCACACGAACCTTTTTCAATACCTGTTTAAACCTACTACCATTCAAGGACGCTTCCCAAATTATGCTTCTCCACACACTATTATGGCCCCATTTGGATATTTCACGGAAACATGGTAGTGATATTTCCTGGTGCAGCGCTACACTGAGTTGTTGTGGCAACAATCTTTCCCAGACTCCCCCCCTTTCGGCGCTACTAATGAATGATCCGTCGCCGCTGATGCATGTTACTGTTGTTATCAGGAGCACAAGTCCTGTGGCTAACAACGTCATTACTGTGTTGTGGTGTCTGTTTTTTTTTTTTTTTTTTTTTTTTTTTTTTTGTATACTGAATCCAGGCTCGTGAAAGAGCTAACATTTACTTCACAAACAAATCGACCAGACAAACAAAATACACAAAAAGAGGGAGCGGAAGACAAGATGGGGAGAAAAGGGGAAGCACACAAACACAACATCCGAGAGCAGGGAGATGTGTGGAAGGGAGAGGGCCCGGGGTGAGGAGGCATGGGAAGGGGGGGGGGGGGGGGAGAAGTATAAAGCACAAGGACACCAAGGACTTCCAAGACAGAAGTTGGTATTTCAAAAAGGGGAATTGGGGTGAAATTAGCAGGGGTAGAAAAGATCAAGGTTTTGGATGGGGGAAGATAAGAGATGGTGGTGAACAGCTGTTTTAAAGACTTGGAGGGTGGAGTGGGATTGAAGAGAGTGAAGGAGTTTGTTCCAGAGGCGGGAGAAAAGAGGAATGAAGGAGTGAAGGTGAGCAGAGAGTCTTGATTTTGGCAGTTTAACCAAAGAGGGTTGCAGGCAGATCTTGTGCGACCTGTAGGAATATTTGCGGGACAGAGCCCAGAGAGAGCTGGGGGGGCAAGGCCAGAGAGGAGTCGGTAGAAGACGGAAAGACCACCAACCTGCCTGCGGTGAGTGAGTGAGAGGCCCTTGGAGTTAGCTTCATCGCGGGAGATTCCAATGATTCTGAATGCTTTGGTTTCAACAGCGCGAAGGCGAGCTAGGTGTGAGGCAGGAGCACCAGCCCAGAGGGGAGAGCAGTATTCCATTGAGCTGCGGATGAAAGCCTTGTATGTGGTGAGGAGCTCAGGTGTGCCTAGGAAGGACTTCGCACGACGGAGGATGCCCAGTCGGCGACTGGCTTTGGAGGCCAGATTTGAAATGTGGTTTTTCCAGGAAAGATCATGGCAGATAGTGAGACCCAAAAGCTTGAGTGACAGAACTTCTTGGAGAGGATTATTCAGAAAGTGGATGGGAGGGTTGTCCAGTCGGTCTTTTCGGAGAGACATCGTAAGAGTGTGAGATTTGTCAGGATTGAAAGACATGTTCCACTTGTTTGCCCAGTCTGTGATTTTGTCAAGGTCTGCAGAGAGTGAGGAGGCTGCAGACTGCCGATCTGAGAGATGAAGAATGGAGCGACAGAGAGTAGAGTCGTCAGCAAAGAGATAGAGAGGATTTTCAAGAGAGTCAGAGAGATCATTGATGAAGACCAGAAAAAGCACAGGGCCCAGAACACTGCCTTGGAGAACTCCAGCCTGAACAGGAAGAGGAGATGACAGAAACCCATTCAGGGCCACACGTTGACTACGACTAGAGAGGAAGTCCACCAGCCATGCGTGGAGATTTCCATGGATACCAAAAGAGGAGAGTTTGGTGAGCAGAGCGGGGTGCCAGACTGTATCGAAGGCACGTGATATTGCAAGGGAGACTGCTCTAATTTCCTGTTTGGCATTGAGGACCTCCATCCATTGTTGAGAAAGCAGAAGCAGCATGTCCAGAGTGGAGTGTCCAGGTCTGAAACCAAATTGATGATCAGAGATCAAGCCATTGGAGAAGAGGAAAGATTTCATATCTGAAGCAATGATGGATTCCATGACCTTGCTGATAATTGGGAGAAGGCTGATTGGTCTGTAGTTGCTGGGATCTGTTTTTGCACCTTTTTTGTGCAAAGCGGTGATGTTGTCAGATTTCCAAGCAGATGGAAGAAATGGCCAAGGATGGCCAACTTACAGTGCGTGGCGTGGATCCAGGAGGGCTTACCCTCGCAAAAGACTGCGGTTGGTGTAGTCAGCAATACCTGGAATGGTCCCGTCCACCGTGGTTCCAGTGCGCTCTTGCGAGTGAAATGCTTTACGAGCACCTGGTCTCCGGCTTGGAAGGAGTGGATGGCGTGGCCTGTTGGTTAAGGCAACACATCTCGTACTCGTGCGTGAATGCTGCGCGCCACATTAGGACAATCCTATGCAAAACTTTAAAAGCATGTCACCCATCACAGGCAGATCAAGTTTGGACATGTCCACTGGGGCCGAAACAGGCAAACTCATAGGCCGCCCCATTAACACCTCGTGGGGGGAAGACCCGTGGTGCGACTAGGGGTGGATCGAGTGCTCATCAATGCAAGTTGGAGCGCTTCCGGCCACTTCAGATCTGTGTTCGCACAGATCTTTGCTGGCTTGAGTTTCAGAGTCCCGTTTGTGCGTTCTACCAGCCCTGCCGATTGCGGATGGTATACACAATGGAAGGATTGTTTTACACCCAACGCCTTTAATTACATCTCCCGTGAAGTGGCCACCCTGTTCTGAGGATATCTTTTGTGGAATTCAAAATTGGCACATGAGATCCCGCACGAGGCGCTTAACTACTGTCGGGGCGTCTGACTTGATGCATGGACAGGCCTCGACCCATTTTGTAAACATGTCCACGATTACCAGAATGTAACTGAACGACATACATGGCTGCATATTTATGAAATCGAACTGGATGTGGGCGAACGGCCCCCAGGGTTGAGGGTGGCCCGCATTATGTGGGTGTCTTGGTGGTGCCCCCCCCCCCCCATTGTGTTGTTGACAAACCGCGCATGACCGACATACGTCCAATGCAATGCGCGACAATCCCGGTGCCGCCCAAGTGTCTCTTACCTGCTCCATCACCCCCCCTCTTGCACACATGGCCATTTTGGTGTGCCATGCGTGCAAGCCAGGGCAGTAATTTCTTAGGTGCTATTGGTTTCCCGTCGAGGGTCCAGATCTCACCTGGCCTGGGTCACGCTGCAGCCCCTTTTTATCCAGTCATCGTGTTCGGTTGCTGTTGCTGCGTTTTGCAGCCTCAAAACGTCGTCGTTAGTTGGTGTGGTGTCTGGCCCTGAGGCCAGTACCTTGGCAGTCTGTGCAAGTGCCCCTTTAGCCCGTGTAACCACTGGCATGTTTCGGCCTATATGATGGTCGGCCGCCTTTCCTGCTGCCGCATCCGCCCTGGCGTTGCCCCGGGCAACGTCAGTGTCCGTTTTTTGGTGGCCACGGCATTTAACCACCGCGATAGCGTGGGGAAGTAAGATGCTTTGGAGTAACTCTTCGACCAAATCACCGTTCTTTATTACCGAACCTGCAGATGTGAGGAAGCATCGCATCTTCCAGATCGCTCCTTTGTTGTGAACCACCCCGTGAGCGTAAGCTGAATCCATGTAAATGGTGACAGCAAGGCCTGCAGCCAGGGTACATGCTCTAGCTAGGGCGCATAGCTCCGCCTGCTGGGCCGAAAAGGTAGGTGAAAGGCGTCCGCTTTCCACTGTCTCGTTACCAGTGCACACCGCGTACCCGGACAGCAGAGAGCCATCCCATGCACGCTTAGCTGATCCGTCGACATAAAACACACAATCGGGGTTATCAAGGGGAGTGTCCTTCAAGTCCGGGCGCACTGCAGAAACCTGCTGCACTACCTCGATGCACACATGGGGGTCACCCTCCTCTGGTGTGGGCATCAGTGAAGCTGGATTGAGTGTAGTGCAACGCTCAATAGTAATGTTTGCCGCGGTAATCAGTGCGGTTTCGTATTGCATTAATCTAGTGGATGACAAGTGTTGGGATTTTCGCTGTAGTAATAATGAAGTGACGCAGTGTGGCACCCGTAACGTTACCGGGTGTCCCATGACAATGTCCGCTGTTCTTTCCACTGCATATCTAGCCGCTGCTACAGCTTGCAGGCTACGTTCAAATAGGCTACGGGGCGCTCCTTCTCCCCATGAGTCTGAGTCAATACAGATTGGGCAAAAACCCCCACCGCGTGAGTGTAAAGGGTGAATGGCTTCGCGTAATTGGGGAGCCCTAAAGTGGGTGCCGTAGCCAATGCTCGTTTCATGCCCTCGAAACAGCGTATCATGTCATCCGACCACACTATTTTGTTCGGGGCCTCCAGTTTGGTGGCCTCGTATAGTGGTTTAGCGAGTAGCACATAGTCGATTATCCAAGTGCGGCAGTAACCCATCATACCTTAGGAAACGCAGCATTTCCCATTGCGTGCGCGGCCATGGCACTTCCGTGACAGCGGTCACTCGCTGAGCGTCCAGTCCTCATTTGCCGTGCGAGATGGCATGGCCCAAATACGTTACGACCTGTTGAACAAATTGAAGCTTTTCTAATCCCACGTTGTAGCCCTTGGCCGCCAAGGCTTTTAGCAAGGCCACAGAGTCCTCCTCGCAGGCTTCTTTGGAGGGGGAACAAATCAACAAATCATCAATGTACTGCAACAACACTGATCCCCCTTTCAGTTCCACGTCCTCCAGGGCTCGGTGCAATGCCCGGTAGAATAGGGTGGGGCTGTCAGCAAACCTTGGGGTAACACAGTCCAAGTGTACTGGCGACCCCTGCAGGTGAAGGCAAACAAATGCTGTGAATCAGATGCAATAGGTACAGAGAAAAAGGCAGAACACAAATCAATGACAGTAAAATGTGTCGCGTCCGGTGGGATAGATGTCATGAGGGCCTCCGCGTTTGGCACTACTGGGTGTATGCCTTGTATCATTTTGTTCACCTCCCTCAGATCCTGTACAAATCTCCATTTGTTTTTCTTCAGTTTCTTTACCGGCAGTATAGGCGTGTTGCAATGGCTGTTGGTTTCCACAATTATTTTCTGTTTTATCAGGGATTGGATTACTGGTGCAATACCCACATTGGCCTCATGTCGTAATTTATACTGCCTCACGTTTGGGAGGGGCACCCCAGGTTTCACTGGTATTACCAAAGGTTCAGCATCGCAAATTCGACCGACGTCGTTATCATGTTTAGTCCATAAATCGGCCTGAACATCCTTCAAAATGTCGTCGGATTCCCCCGGGGTCTTGGGTACCTCCCTCACAACATGGGAGCCCTTAGGGGGCAGGTCTACTTCTTCGAATCCCCCTTTTTCCGCTTGTAGCGGGGTGTCAATAACAAACCCTTCTCCGTTTCCAAGCGTTCTTACTGTCCAGTGGCCCACCAGCCGAGAGGCGACGATCGGGGCCCGTCGTAAGCGTCCCATCATCCAGCCTACACTTTCCAGTGGCCACCCTTGGGCAGTGGTGACGGTGACATGAGCCTCTACTCCTTCGGGGTATCGGGACAGCGCACGATGTTCTGGTGTTAAGCTTACCTCAATCCCCACCCCCTCGCGGCCAATCCACACTCACGATAAATGTACGTTTGAGGTTTTACCCAGCGTTCCCTTAACCCGCTCCCGATATTCCTTGTCATCTCCCTTAGCGTCATAGTAGGCCGTACAGTGGGGTGGGTCGTATCTTATGTCCGTTGTGATTGGGTTCACCTGTAACCAATTTCGCAGTTCCTCACCTCCAGAACACACCGTATCAATTATTTCTCCCAAATTTGTCAAAGCCCCTTCGCCTAGCCTCCACCAATACATGGTAGGGCCAGTGCGAGACAATACCGCCATCAGCAGGTCGCGTTTAGATTCTGCAACATCTATGAAAACCCCCTGCTCTGTACATGAAATTTGGCAGCCCAAATGACGAAATAAATCCCGTCCTAACAAGTTAGTTGGGGCGGTGATAGTCATTAAGAAAGCATGCTTAGCTTCTAACAGGCCGCATACCACTCTCACCTCTCACCTCTTCTGAAATAGGAAGCGCTTTGGGTAAACCCGAGACGCCCATAATTTGAACATTCTTATGTGTGGGGCGCAAGGATGGTAATTGCCCCTCATTAATAGTACTGCGGGTCGCTTCCGTATCTATGAGAAATTATATTTGTTGTCCGTCCACATCCAGAGTTAAGATCGGCTCCTCTGTAGGTGTCATAGTCAAAAGGGGACATTCGTTAGGCGACCCGCTCTCGTCCCGTCAATAGGCTGCTCGGTTGCCCTGTGGTGGGGGTCCACGGGGCCCCTTGTGGAACTTACGGCAATCGCGTTTCCAATGTCCCATCTGTCCATAGAGGAGGCACGCCCCTTTCGGAACCGGTGGAGCCGAGGGTGTGGGGTGTTCGCCGTTGTTACGTGGACCCTGTTGTCTCGGTCATCTAGCTGGCTGCTGGTTCGGTTGTGCCCATTGTAGCGGCCAGGTCCCATTTGGGTCCCAGTTTGGGGGGAAGGGCCCCTTTGTCCGTATATTGACTTGTCTATTATTGTTGTCGTCAAGGTCATTTTCCTCATCATAGCCCCATTCCTCTTTGATACCTACCCTGGCACTCCAATTCTGGGCATGCCCACAGTCTCGATTTCCCCCTTTATGATTGAATTGGGCCCGTCGATCTTGTACCAACATTTGTAGTATGTCCTCCTTTATATCAGCTTTCTTCTCATCACAGTCGCTACACTGATCGGCAGCTTCACATAATTCGTTGGTTGGGACATTCCTCCACCCAAGTTTGACTAGTTGGATGCGCTTCTTTATTGCGGGCCTCATTCCTTCTACTAGGAAGTGGTTCAGGACAGGCGTGGGTACATCCACTGCCTGGGGAAACCCTCCCAATTTTACCAATGCTCTCTCCAATCTTTCTCTCCAGTCCGCCGCCGCTTCGTCTTGCTTTTGTTTTAGGGCATATATTCTGTTCCAATCGGGCCCTGCGGCTGGCATTAAAGCGGCTCGTACCCCGGCCATCAGCCGGGTTACCCGAGTAGTCCATGCTGCCTCATCTAGGGCTGGGTTTGGTTCCTCATTTGGCCACTCTCCGTGTGCTTTCGCATGTTCCCACACCCGCGAGGGCAGTATAGCTTTTCCCATATGGCAGACGTCCCGCCAATCCGCATCCAAATTTCGTATCCACATTAGCATGAACTCGGGCACCTGATGAGGCTGGTCTTTTATCAGGGTTTTTACTCGTTCTTCCATAGTATTCAAATCGGATTCCCTCCAAGGTACTCTAACCGTAACAGGTCGTTCGTTCCCAGCCTCTCCCCGTACGCTAATGGTTTTAACAGGGAACATTCCGGTCAAAGTCTGTGGGATCTCATTCTCAGTAAGCCCTGCCAGTGAGGGGTATAGTCCTCCCGGCCCTATCGGTGGCGGGAACCCTGGAATGTCTGTTCCCTCATCTCCCCCATTCGCCCCTTGTCCTCTGAACGGGTTACCCGGGCTAAGGTAGTCCTGGGGAACGGCTGGTCGGATTCCCTGGGGGTCTAACGCCTGGGGTAAAAGGGGTGGGGGCAGGGAGGGTGGCGCCTTGAACCCGGGGACAGGGTTCAGGTCTTGGAAGGGTGGGGGTCTGGTAACTGCCTCCCTTGCCACGGGGTTTTTACCCTGAACCAGCGGCATCAGTCGCTGGTTCGCCTGCTTAACTATTTCCCTAATCGTTTTCTCCTGTACTTTATCCGCTTGCTTCCTCTCTCCTTGTAGCTTCGATACTTATCCTGCCAGGCTAGCCTGTATTGATGCTGCCTGCCTCTTCATCGCTTCCTCCTTCCACCACCCATACACTTTCCAATAGTCGGGCAGGAAATGTCTCCTCTCCTTCTCTAGCTTATCTCGAGCTCCATACAGTGCTTCTAATTTCTCGAGTGCAAATGACCCTTCCTCCGGCCATGGTTCACTTAGGTCCTTTGTTAGCTAAGCCCATGCTTTCCCTGGCCTTACAGCGGCATAATGATGCTTTTTATACATAAAATATGCCGAGGTCTTTCTGAGGGGCTCCCCCTCCTTTCCTGGTTTGTTCCCCATTCTTTTGTTCTAGGCTTTCCTTTCCTGGGAAGTTCTTGGCTTACCGGCATTGCCCTGCGGTCGCCTAGCCTCACTTTTCTCCCTCTCCTTTGCTAATCGTAACCTTACCCTTGATAGATCAATAAATCACCCGTCACTCTAGGGCAAAATGGCCCGTACTTACAGTACTTACAATTTGTTCGTGATACAAGCACGGACGGCACAGGGGGAATAGACCAAACCCAGGGAGAAGCGTGGAGCACAATTTGGAACAACTCTCGCACAAGGGCTCACCTTAATCAAATCAAGTGCCAGCCGGCCTCTCCTCTCAGGTCTCCAACCAGGGTCTGTTCCTCCCTTGCCTCGCTGCTGTATTGTATCCCACCGCTACCACCAGAATGTCGGGAATCGAACCAGGTTCCTCTACAAATCAAAGGGTAACAGGCGTTTATTGAAAGACCAATACACAGCTGTGGAGAGAGAGATCAAAGGAAATCAGAGCCCAAATGAGCAGAGAGGATCCAAGACACTCTCTGAAAGTAACTCGGCAAAGGCGTTTCTTATATACATTTCAAAGTAAGATAGCAATCTCCGTTAAATCTGCAAGCTAAGCAGTCTTAGACAAAGAGGGGAAAAGCTGACCACTAGCCCCTACCCTGGTCCTATCCTGTTGGAGTGCTGAGCCAAGGGAAAGAGTGTGGGGGACGAGCACATTCTTTTATTGCAACATTCCTTAAGTTATTATCTCCCCTTGCAGAGTTCTTACAAGGTCACAGGGATTGTGAAAGTTGTTTTTCCTTCAAGCGCAGCTTGACTAAAGTTTGAACTCTACAAATGTAACTATCAGCATTTTAAAAGCCTTCACTGAGTTTGGCTGTAAAAGCAAATCATATAATTCAATGCTTTTCTGAAGCATTAGCATAAATGAACTCTAGCTGAGCACAAATAAACTTAGCTGTTAAAGCAAACTGTAATTAGACAAGTCAAGCAAAGCACAATTAAATGTATGATCCTCACACAAGTACAATCCAGATGGAAACGTTTTATTGAAAAAGGAACCAACAAAATTCCACTTTCCCCACTCCCCTCCCACTACGCTCCCCACGATCCTATTACCCATGATCCTATTACCCACTGTCCTATTACCAACTACTCCCCCACCCCCAACTATAAAACAAAGTTCCTGGTGATTACAACTGAATATATTGAATTTTGATTCATCTTGTTTTCTGTAATGAATTCAGATTCATTCATTGGATTAATCTTTATGTTTCTCCCTGATCTTACATCCAGCCCAACAAGGGTTGCCAACCGCTGGTGGTCTGTCCGTGTTCTATACTTTTGAAGTGTTCGTATGAGGAAAGGAATCACATTCTTTAAAATCTTTCTCTATTCTCCTATTGACTAGAATTCTATTAATTAATTCACTTCCAAACCATCTTATCACTACCTTTCTTACTCAACAGAAAGAACATGAATCTCAACTAGCCACTAAAACGAGTAGGCCTAAATGCATGGTATGTAATAAAACAATACAATGACAGACTAATCTGCTACAAATACTGCTGCAACCTGAAGTGATATCAAATCCACCACACTCTGCAAAAAAATCACGTTAATAAAAGTTAGAAATAACAAAAACAACTAGAACGGCACTCAGTAGAGAGCATACCTCCGCCTGGTTGGCCATATCACTCAATGGTGACGAATCACTTTAAAATTCTACGAGCTGAATCCGGATCCGGATCTTCACCAGAATCGAATTAATTCTTCCTTGTCACACGCCCAACCTGTCCACCAAGTTTCGTCCAAATCCGTCCACAACTTTTTGAGATTATGTTGCAATGTATAGTTTTTGGCCCTATCTCCCAATGGTGAAGAATCACTTAAACAATTAAATAATTCTCATATCCGAATCCATAATCAGATCTTCACTAAAATCAAATCGAATCTTCCTTGTGATACACCCAACCGGTCCACCAAGTTTCGTCCAAATCCATCCACAACTTTTTGAGATTATGTTGCAATGTATAGTTTTTGGCCCTATCTCCCAATGGTGAAGAATCACTTAAACAATTAAATAATTCTCATATCCGAATCCATAATCAGATCTTCACTAAAATCAAATCGAATCTTCCTTGTGACACACCCAACCTGTCCACCAAAATCGTCCAAATCCGTCCACAACTTTTTGAGATATGTTGCTATTTATCATTTTTGGCCCTATATCCCAATGGTGAAGAATCACTTTAAAAATTCTAGTAGCCGGATTCGAATTGGGATCTTCACCAAAATCTAATCATTTCGTCGTTGTCACATACGCTCCATCTCTGCCAAATTTCGTCCGAATCCATCCACAACTTTTGAGATATTTGGTGGCGGAGGTAATAAGAGAGTTCATATAATGATACCCCACACTGTTCTAACATATACAGGAGGCCTTGTCATTACGTTCCTGAAAATCACTGTGAACCGCAAATGCGCAAACTTGTGAGGTAACGGGGCAAGGGTTCCTGAGATTCCTGAGCTTCCTGAACTTCCTGAGCAAGGGTTACATTGGGTAGTTTGCCATTACCTTCCCAGCAGTAGTTGGGGCAGGAATTTGGAATTCAGCTATTGTGCCAGCGACAGCTCACATAGTCTTCACAAAGGACACTGTAAGATCTTTGACGTCCACCAACTAAAGCCGGCAGAGAGGAGCCCCAGTTTAACGTCCATCCGAGGTACATCACACACATTGATGAATCACCCCGTCTGTGAAACACCAGGATGACAGTTTATACCTGGGTCCAGATTCAAACCCAGGCTAGACGGCTTAGAGGTGAGTGTGTGTACTTCCAGGCCATCCTGCCAACCGTACCGACACATGAAACTCAGTTACAGTATCTCTGATTTAAATAGATGAGAAACAATCGTCGTGAATGGCACTGAAGAAAGGAAAGATTTGAAATGTTTTTCTCAAATTATTAGATAATTAATACATTTTCCACAATAATTCATCGTCACTTATTTTTTTTTTGTAAACAAGATCGAGGCTCGTGGAAGAGCTAACATTAATGACAAAAAAAAATAAACGGTCAAATAAGATGAAATAAAGGGAGTGGGAGACAAGATGGGGAGAGAGGGGGAAGCACACAAGTACAACATTTGAGAGCAGGGACATCGGGAGATCTGTGGGAGGGAGAGGGCTTGAGAGAAGGAGGCACGGGAAGGGGGGGGGGGGGGGGGGAGTTGGAGAGGTATAAAACACATCGACACTGCTAGGACTTCCAGGAAAGAAGTCGGAATTTCAAAAAAGTGGATCTGGGGTGAATTAACGGGGGTAGAAAAGATCAAGGTTTTGGATGGGGGAAGATAAGAGATGGTGGTGAACAACTGTTTTAAAGACATGGAGGGAGATGTGGGATTGAAGAGAGTGATGGAGTTTGTTCCAGAGGCGGGAGAAAAGAGGAATGAAAGAGTGAAGGTGAGCAGAGAATCTTGATTTTGGCAGTTTATCCATAAGAGGGTTGCAGGCAGATCTTGTGCGACCTGTAAGAATATTTGGGGGACAGAGCCCAGAGAGAGCTGGGGGAGCAAGGCCGGAGAGGAGTCGGTAGAAGACAGAAAGACCACCAACCTGCCTGCGGTGAGTGAGTGAAAGGCCCTCGGAGTTAGCTTCATCACGGGAGATTCCAATGATTCTGAAATATTGTTATTGAACCAAAAACTGTTTAACAAAAAAGTCAAAAATAGGGGAAAAAAAGATTTGAATTTCTGCATCCTTCAGGATCAAGCTTATATCCTCCCATCAGAAACTTTTCATGAATTCAACTGCCCTTCTTGCATGGAATTGCAAGGCACAAACCCTGCTGAGTGCGATGAAGGGGAAATCCAACTTCCAGAATGTCGATCTGGTATGTACGCTCAGACTCTGCAGTTTTTTTAGGGGTCATACATTCTTTCCAAACGAAATCCTGAGAGTATATTAACCATCGTCTTGCTAACCCGAGTGTTTCTGAACTTCAGTGTGTTGCAGTGTATCACTTAATGAGCTAAGCGAACGAAATCTGGTGGTTCGTCGTCGCAGTTTACAGAGGCAGGTAGGAATCCCCATGCTGCGCACCATGATGGTTTCTCCTGTACGTTTTTGAAATCTTTGTGCTCATTGATGTTCATTAATTACACTTTGTCCATGGGACATCCATGTCCAGTCTATGGAACCTACCACTCAATATCATCAGCCATCTCCCTCCACTCTCCATCCACCTCCACCTTTCTGACATCCATCTTCACACAATGCTCGTATCTCAACTGCAGTCGACCCATTTTGCTCCTGCCTCGTTCAACATATCCGCTCTCTTCAGAAGTCTATCTTCCTCCATATGCCCCATGTGCCCTGCCCTCGTCAGCCCGCTTTTTACCAATCTCCTCGTCAAGCTCATATGCTCACTGATCTCCTACTTCAGTTGGTCCATCTTTCTTTTCTCCACCCTCTTAATTCCCACAAAACCTATAGATGCCTTGTTCTTTCCTCTCTTGTTGCTGCTCTGTCATTGCCACTGTCTCCAGGTCGTGTAGGTATGCTGGTGTTACACACGACCTCAAGACTTTCCCTTTAAATCTCCTCGATATCTTCCTCTCCACCATCAACATCAAGTCCTCCACTTTCCTCCATGTCTTCACACCCACTTGTACCCTCCTCTATATATCTGTCTCCAAAATACTATCACTTTCCTCCATGCATTTGTTTCACACTGTTCCACCGATGCACACAAATTACATCTCTGCCTTATCTCCATCCCTTCAACCTTGATGTTCAATTGCCCTCTCTGCTGTCTCAGCAACACAACCTCCATCTTCTCCAGGTTAATCTTCAGTCCATGCTTCTCAAATGCCCCCCACCACTCGTCCGGTATTTCGAGCACCTCCTGCTCGCTCTCTGATACTACCCCGATTATCTGCATGGAGGCGCTTGCTGGGGATTTGATTCATGCTGATCAGTTCCATCACTATAATAACCAAAACGAAAACTATTCCCTTTGTTCCCTCATTCAAACCTTCCCCCATCCTAACTTCGGCTTCGGATGGGTAAATGAACAACATCTGACATACATGAATTATTATGGAAACTTTAAGGCAGTTTGTTCGTTAACTCGTCCATGTGAACAAAAACGCAAATTTGAGAATTTATTTTTCTCCACACTCTACAAGAGTGGTCTGGAGTGTTTAAAGCAACTTATGATTGATTTGGAAATAAAAAACAAACAATCAAACACCTTTAGACACTATAAGTGCCAAATCAATGTGTGATGTACAGCAGTGGTTTTCTTGGCTTGTTGTGTTTAACAATATGGAACGAATTGGGAGAATGACCACTTTAAGAAATATTTACCGAGCAGTTGTCTGTTACCCATCATCAGCCCAAACTGATTGTCTATCTCTGCACCAGGGATCTCGTTACAAGTTCCCATTGGGTACCAAAGTCAATTTTCATTGTAAAGAAGATCACAGCTCTGATACGCCGTTACAAATAGTTTGCGGAAATGAACATTTCAACCTGCCAAGATGTGCACCAGGTACACAATCTCATTGATGGTCTTTGTTAATCTGATTTCGAATGAGTATGTGTTGTGTTCGGCTATCCTGTTTTGAGCAAATATATAATTTCTTGCCTGTGTGTGATTATTACAGACTTCTGTGTCCTACAGACATCGGATTTTGAGAATAATTATCTTCAGGTTCCAGAGAATTACAAAAAGGTTTGTTTTACTGGTTTTGAGTTAATGCCAAAACTCAACCTCTTGCCTAGTAAATCCTCCATCATTGTTTGGTTATTTAGTTTACACAACGACCCAATTATCCTGATAATTACGCATTCCATCTTATTTCGGCCTGGTTATCATGGTACTATCCATCTCAGTGTTTGTTTTAAACTCCATTTTTATTTTGCAGATGCAATTCATGTGGTCCTTTTATGATTTCCGGTTACCCAGAGATAAACCAGTCATACTGAAATGTAAACGAGATTACGTGACCTCAGAACCTCTTACTGTCACGTGTAAAGATGGGGTCGTGGAACTACCGAAGTGCCGCACAGGTATCCTCCAACAATATTGTAGAGAATGTTTCTTTTCTCATGAGCATTTGTCTGTATATTGCTGATTATTTTAGCTTACAATTTGACTAATAACAAGAAAAGGAATAACATATT
Source organism: Myxine glutinosa (assembly GCF_964187855.1). Lineage (NCBI taxonomy): Eukaryota > Metazoa > Chordata > Myxini > Myxiniformes > Myxinidae > Myxine > Myxine glutinosa. Next base: position 33,754,548 of record NC_136267.1, read on the forward strand.
CTCAATTGAAATGAAAAGCTTGTTTTGTGCACCACAAAGCAAAACAATATTTTACCAGAAAACGTGTTTTGATTTGATTTGTGGGGATTGGGGTTATATATATTTATACTGATGTCACATCTGGATAACCCCAAAGGTAACAAAGGCCGTGTATGTGCTGATTTGTGCCATGTAGATTACACGGCCAAAAGTATGAGGACACCCTTTCAAATTAGTGGATTTGGCTGTTTCAGCTATACCCATTGATGTCAGGTATAGATAATCAAGCACACAGCCATGCAATCTCCACAGACAAACATTGGCAGTAGAATTGGTTGTACTGAAGAGCTCTGACTTTCAACGTGGCACCGTCATGGGATGCCATCTTTCCAACATGTCAGTTCGTCAAATTTCTACCCTGCTAGAGCTGCCCCAGTCAACTGCAAGTGCTGTTATTGTGAAGTGGAAACGTCTAGGAGCAACAACAGCCACGAAGTGGTAGGCCACACAAGCTCACAGAACGGGACCGCTGAGTGCTGAAGCACATAGCACTTAAAAATCATCTGTCCTCGGTTGCAACACTCACTACAGAGTTCCAAACTGCCTCTGGAAGCAAATTCAGCACAACAAGTGTTCGTGTGGAGCTTTATGAAATGGGTTTCCATGGCCGAGCAGCCGCACACAAGCCTAAGATCACCATGCGCAATGCCAAGCGTCGGCTGGAGTGGTGTAAAGCTCGCTGCCATTGGACTCTGGAGCAGTCGATATGCGTTCTCTGGAATGATGAATCACGCTTCACCATCTGGCAGTCCAACAGACGAATCTGGGTTTGGCAGATGCCAGGAGTGTGCTACCGACCCGAATGCATAGTGCCAACTGTAAAGTTTGGTGGAGGAGGAATAATGGTCTGAGGCTCTTTTCGTGGTTCGGGCTAGACCCTTTAGTTCCAGTGAAGGGAAATCTTAACGCTACAGCTTAAATGACATTCTAGACAATTGTGTGCTTCCAACTTTGTGGCAACAATTTGGGGAAGGCCCTTTCCTGTTTCACCATGACAATGCCCCCGTGCACAAACCGAAGTCCATTCAGAAATGGTTTGTCGAGATCGGTGTGGAAGAACTTGACTGGCCTGCACAAAGCCCTGACCTCAACCCCATCGAACACCTTTGGGATGAATTGGAACACCGACTGCGAGCCAGGCCTGATCACCCAACATCAGTGCCCGACCTCACGAATGCTCTTGTGGCTGAATGGAAGCATAATCCCCACAGCAATGTTCCAACTTCGAGTGGAAAGCCTTCCCAGAAGAGTGAAGGCTGTCATAGCAGCAAAGAGGGGCCCAACTCCATATTCATGCCCACGATTTTGGAATGAGATGTTTGATGAGCAAATACAGGAGTGATGTTTGGGTGTCCACATACTTTTGGCCATGTATTGTATATGCTGATTTGTGCTGTGTTTGTGCTGATTTGTGCCGCGTATGTGCTGAGTTGTGCCGAATATGTGCTGAGTATGTGCTGAGTTGTGAAGCGTATGTGCCGAGTTGTGAAGCGTATGTGCCGAGTTGTGAAGCGTATGTGCCGAGTTGTGAAGCGTATGTGCCGAGTTGTGAAGCGTATGTGCCGAGTTGTGAAGTGTATGTGCCGAGTTGTGAAGCGTATGTGCCGAGTTGTGAAGCGTATGTGCCGAGTTGTGAAGCGTATGTGCCGAGTTGTGCAGCGTATGTGCCAAGTTGTGAAGCGTATGTGCCGAGTTGTGAAGCGTATGTGCCGAGTTGTGAAGCATATGTGCCGAGTTGTGAAGCGTATGTGCCGAGTTGTGCCGCATTATGTGACGAGTAATGCCCCGTATGTGCCGAGTTGTGCCGCGTATGTGCCGAGTTGTGCCGAGTATGTGTCGAGTATGTGCCATGTATGTGCATGCCGCGTATGTGCCGAGTTGTGCCGCATATGTGCCGCGTATGTGCCGCATATGTGCTGAGTTGTGCCGCGTATGTGCTGAGTTGTGCCGCGTATGTGCTGAGTTGTGCCGCGTATGTGCTGAGTTGTGCCGCGTATGTGCTGAGTTTTGCCGCGTATGTGCTGAGTTGTGCCGCGTATGTGCTGTGTTGTGCCGCGTATGTGCTGAGTTGTGCCGCGTATGTGCTGAGTTGTGCCGCGTATGTGCTGCGTTGTGCCGCGTATGTGCGGAGTTGTGCCGCGGATGTGCCGAGTTGTGCCGCGTATGTGCCGAGTTGTGCCGCGTATGTGCCGAGTTGTGCTGCGTATGTGCCGAGTTGTGCCGCGTATGTGCCGAGTTGTATGTGCTGAGTTGTGCCCCGTATGTGCTGAGTTGTGCCGCGTATGTGCTGAGTTGTGCCGCGTATGTGCTGAGTTGTGCCGCATATGTGCTGATTTGTGCCGCGTATGTGCTGAGTTGTGCCGCGTATGTGCTGAGTTGTGCTGCGTATGTGCTGAGTTGTGCTGCGTATGTGCTGAGTTGTGTCGCGTATGTGCTGAGTTGTGCCGCGTATGTGCTGAGTTGTGCCGCGTATGTGCCGAGTTGTGCCGCATTGTGCCGAGTTGTGCCACGTATGTGCTGAGTTGTGCCGCGTATGTGCTGAGTTGTGCCACGTATGTGCTGAGTTGTGCTGCGTATGTGCTGATTTGTGCCACGTATGTGCTGAGTTGTGCCACGTATGTGCTGATTTGTGCCGCATATGTACTGAGTTGTGCCGCGTTTGTGCTGAGTTGTGACGCGTATGTGCTGAGTTGTGCCGCGTATGTGCTGAGTTGTGCCGCGTATGTGCTGAGTTGTGCCGCGTATGTGCTGAGTTGTGCCGCGTATGTGCTGAGTTGTGCCGCGTATGTGCTGAGTTGTGCCGCGTATGTGCTGAGTTGTGCCGCGTATGTGCTGAGTTGTGCCGCGTATGTGCTGAGTTGTGCCGCGTATGTGCTGAGTTGTGCCGCGTATGTGCTGATTTGTGCCGTGTATGTGCTGATTTGTGCCGCATATGTGCTGAGTTGTGCCGCGTATGTACTGAGTCTGTTCCTCGTCACCTCTGTGCCGTATTTCTTCTGGAGTAATTTTCAGAATTTCAGAATCAAGTGATATTGATGTATCAATTAATACAAAACCCCTGATAAACTGTTAATTGAACGGAAAAAACAAAACTTACCAATCTGTAGTGGACATGGCCCGGCGTTTTCATCTACACTGGGAACATAACACCGCCACCTTCCTCTTCACTCACAACACGTCCGTCTGTTTCGCTTTCACACAAGGCTTTGAAAGATACAGATCCACAATTCCTCCAAAAGTGTTTCCATCACTAGTTTTTTCTCTCCAATAGCTTCTTCACAAACCCACTGCATTCCAGGTGAGCTAACAAGGATAAAGCAATGCCCAAGATTGACATGAAACACTCCAAAAAACCCTTTTACTTCTCCATATTGGGCACAGAAACCTGTCTCAGGCAAGAGACGAGGGTGTTGCCTAGGCACAGAAAGACTAGGCACAGAAAGATTCTGGAGGTTCCTAATCCAGCAATGGGGCAAGATAAGCATGTATGCAAGAGGGGTGAATATATACATAAGACAAATCGTTTCACTGCTTTACTCTTACAAGATGGAGATGGGATTTTACTGTCCTTTCTTTCAAGCAACATCTGGACTTTGCAAATGCCTTGGCCAAAATCCACAGGAAGCTACCCACCTCACAAATTAAATTACCAACACCCTAGTCTCATGCCTGACTACACCTATAGTTGCAAGACCATAGTTGTTCAAATCCTAAATCAAGAATCATCATCTGTGATTTGGTGTTGTAGACACAAAGGCTGTAGTCATTCCTGAAAGAAGACTGCAAAATCTGGTCTGCTGCCTGCACAGAAAAAGCATCCACCATATAAATATGAGGTAATGCAGTTGTAACAAACATTTTTTGCTGGGAACCTGCCGAGTTTGGCTACACGCGGTGCAAACCCACACACTGACTGGGCACGGCAAAGGAAACACGTCTACACCAAACAAAAGAGGAGCAAAAGGGCCCTCTGTTAATACATCATTCACCATGGAAAAGGTGTCAGTTCCCAACCAATTCATAAGCATTTGGGAATAGGCTAAGTAAATAACATTTTAACAACCTTAGACTCTCAGTAGTTACAAAGGATAGGACAGAGAGAGAAAGAGAGATAAAGCGAAAGAAAGAAACAGAGAGAGAGAGGGGGAGATGGAGGGTGGGAGAGAAAGAGAAACATAGATAAAGAAAGAGATATGCGCTGTAGTGAAAGTATACACAGACAGAATCAAGGGAGGCGCAAAGTGCCCCCCCCCCCCCTTCATATGGGATCGTTTCTCTGTATGCACCTTTAACATGGGGACTGAAAATTCGTTTCTCGGCTTCTACAGGACGAAATAGTCTGCAAATTTGAGAAGTAAATGCTTTGTACATCGAGGTCATATGTTCCAAATTTCAGCAACGTCCGTTTCCGCATTCTTGAGTTTTATTTAGAAAACCATCGAATGCACGTGGGTGTCCGTCCGTCCGTCCGCCCAAAATGTGTTGGCCCTCATGTTTCAAAGGCTATACATTGAAACTAGCTGAAACTTGGAACATACATCGGACAATACATCAAATTCATGACTTTCAAAACAAATTCCACCTAAGTGCCATAGTTTTTGCTTTAAAATTAAATATATATAAATATTATATATACAGTATATCAGTCACTATCCGACCTTCATATCATCAGTGGAGAACCGCCAGCAAGGTGTCCCATTCAGCTGCTGCTGCACCTTGCTGGGAGCGATAAGCACCGCCTGCCACACGGTAACGTTATCTCTGGTATCCACTCATCATATGGAGTCGACCTGGTTGCGGTTGGGAGTTACTAATAATGGTATCTGTAATCTGGTTCTCCAACCTAATGAGCGGACAACATGACGTCATCGCCATGCATGTCCGCATTGCCTGCAAAGCTCCAGAGGAACCATCTAGCAGTGCGTCATTACGGATTATAAATTCAGATACTGTCACAAGTGCATGCAAAACTCACAGTTACCGACCTGGTTTCGCCCTTGTTGGGGCTTCATCAGGGCAACGCAGTGAGGCTTCCATACACTTGTAACTCTGTGAACCTTTCGGTTTTTATATCAGCCACTATGCGACCTTCATATCATCAGTGGAGAACCGCCAGCAAAGTGTCCCATACAGCTGCTGCTGCACCTTGCTGGGAGCGATAAGCACTGCCTGCCACACGGTAACGTTATCTCTGGTATCCACTCATCATATGGAGTCGACCTGGTTGCGGTTGGGAGTTACTAATAATGGTATCTGTAATCTGGTTCTCCAACCTAATGAGCGGACAACATGACGTCATCGCCATGCATGTCCGCATTGCTGTACCAGGTCGGTAACTGTGAGTTTTGCATGCACTTGTGACAGTATCTGAATTTATAATCCGTAATGACGCACTGCTAGATGGTTCCTCTGGAGCTTTGCAGGCAATGCGGACATGCATGGCGATGATGTCATGTTGTCTGCTCATTAGGTTGGAGAACCAGATTACAGATACCATATATATATATATATAGATATATAAATATACAGTAATACCCCGGCCTACATCATTAATTGGTTCCATAAGCCGTGACGTAACTCGGTTTTTGACGTAAACCGGGTGTAATGCCTTTTAGCTCTTTCACGAGCCTCGATCTTGTATACAAATTTTTTTTTTTAAATGCCTTAAAATGAAGACAAACACCGTAAAACAAGAGTAAATAACTCGCGAAACTATATAACTATCGCTAAACCTTAAAGAACACTAAAAACACATTTTAGTCATATTTTTTTAATGAGTAATGAACACAATTAATAAATGAATTTGTAAAGAATAATAAATAAAATTAATAAGATTATGTTATTCACCTTAAACATGGCGTCTCTTCTGAACACAAACACACATTTTAGCAGTCTTAGCCGGCGGCGCTTTTTCAGTGACGTATGCGAGAATACGTTCCCTCTCATGAATGATGGTCGATACCGTCGACTGTGGCAGCCCTAAGGCATAGACCTTATCGAGAATCGGTAAATATCAACAGAGGGCGCTCCACCGCAAAGCATGATGGGATCGAAAAGGGGGCAAACGTAAACACGAACCCAGAAGAGGAAGCGTCTGTCTACGATCGACGCTGTGCTTACAGAAAGGAAGATGGCTAATGTGAAAGAAATCCAGCGTTTTTTGGCATTAAAATCCAGCGATTTAAAGAAATATTTGAGGGAAAGGGGGGTTCCCATTGGAGAAGAGAAACAACCTGCTTATGCAAGAACAGTTCCTGAATGTTGAAACCTCGATCGGCCATGCAAATATCGCCGGGCTGGAACTTGTCTACAATGTTCGTCATCTTTACAATTTTTTTGTCCGACGTGTTTCCTCCTGTAGGTTTGGAAATGTATGAAATTGTTCCGCTTGGTGTAATACCAAGCAGTCTGTCAAAGTGACAGCGACCGCCGGCGGCGCTATTTCCCCTTTCCGATCCCATGATGCATTGCGGTTCCGATTCGCGATAAGGTCTATGCGCTATCACCGACACTTTTCACCTTTTTCATACCTTTTAATCAGATTTAACTTATTTTCCATCGTAACCACATTACGCTTGGAAACACTAGCATTATCCTTCTTAGGACCCATGGCTAACACAGACACAGTAAAGGAATACTGTACGTCGCCTCTGTTTTGAATGAGATCCAGCAGTTGCGCGTACGTACAGTATACTGTACGTACATTTATATATTTTTTAAATGTGCTTTTTATTGTATTTTAAATTGTTTTTTAGCTTCTTTTATTGTTAATTTATGTACTATTTTATTTATTTTAAATATATTTTTAAGGAAATTTTCACGTCCGTAGGAGTGACGTAAAGTCGCACATAATGACGTTCGCTGAACTGAAATTTACTCTAGAAGAGTGGCGTAAAGTCGGATTTGACGTAGGTCGAAATGGCGTAAAACGGGGTATGACTGTATACATATACACATATACATATACACACTTTATACCTCTTTAACGTATGTAAAAAAAAAGATCTAACATGCTGACCCCATGGCCTAATGTATTTAAGATTTTAAGGCATCAGACTCCCAAGCTGGAGATTGTGGGTTCAGTCCCATCTTGGTTAAAAAAAAAATTTCTCCTTACTTTTTATAGTCTTTTATATCTTCTTGAATAAAGTCTTATGCAATGAACAAATGCCTTTGGTTCTTATTTAAAACATATTATTGGGGGAAATGCTAGGGGCATAGAAAAGGCCCCTTTATATGGTATGTGCCATGTGGCAAGTTATAGAATTCAAGGAACATTCCATAGCTTGTAGAAAATGCCAAACAATATAAAATAAGGGTCATTCAAAAAAATATCATGTGCATGCTGGACTACCCTTGTGTTCTTAGGAGGAACCAAGTAATGCTCTAGAAAAGTTCATATAAAGGGGCGCCCTGCATCTGGCAAATAAAATACATTTACTTCTTCATGCATAGTGCCCTTTATGGTATAGTGCCTTTTATATGAACTTTTCTAGAGCATTAGGCCCTACTTGGTTCCTCCTAATGCACACGAAATTTTTTGAATGTCCCTTCTCTTCTATTGTTTGACATTTTCTACAAGCTATGGAATGTACCTTCGTTTCTATACTTGGCCACACACCATATAGAAGAGCCTTTTCTATGCCCCTGGCATTTTTCCCAAGAATCATTTTCAGATGCAGCAGAATTATCAGCCCAATCCATTTCTGAGAGAAGAGGCAAAACAAGTAGATACATATGAAGTCATCATCATAATTTCGACACGACACCACACCACCAAACATTAGGTGGTTGTAGAGGGATGCACAGCTAGAGGTATTTTAGTGGGTTAGCGTATACTGTACAATGAGGAATAGAATTCTTGATATTGATATTTTTTCTTTGAAAAATTGCATGTCATACAAAATGGTACAGTGCCAATATGATATGTCAGTACAGTATATTCATATTTATTTCCCTTCTCCTCTTCCAAATAATGTTTCTTGTTGCAGTATGTTCAATGCCAGACGTCCCAGGAAATGTGGAATTCAGTGTGCTATACACCAACATAAATGAACTTGGGATTATATTCCCAAGTGCGCTGACGTTCTCCTGCAAGTTTGACTTCACCACCTTGTATGGTTCAAACCATTCAAAGTGTATGGAAAATAGAATCTGGAGTTACGAAACACCAACATGCATAAGTAAGAATGGAAGGTTGATGATGTTTCAAAATATAGTGGAATCAACTTTTCTGATTTTCAATGTTATTACTTCCGCCATCAAAGGTGGATGGAGGTTATGTTTTCACCACTGTCTGTCAGTCTGTTTGTTTGTTTGTCTGTCCGTCCGTCCGTTTGTGAACAAGATATCTCAAAAAGTTGTGGACAGATTCGGATGAAATTTGGCAGAGACTTAGCATGTGTGGCAAGGATGAAATGATTATATTTTGGTGAAGATCCGGATTCGGATCCGACTGCTAGAATTTTAAAAGTGATTATTCACCATTAGGAGATAGGGCCAAAAACGATACATGGCAGGATATCTCAAAAAATTTGAGGACGGATTTTGACGAAACTTGGTGGACCGGTTGGGTGTCCGACAAGGACAAATAGATTCGGTTTTGGTGAAGATCTGAATATGAATTCGGATATGAGAAATTGTTTTGTTTTTTTAAGTGATTCTTCACCATTGGGAGATAAGGCTAAAACCAGCATATAGCAGGATATATGAAAAAGTTATGGATTGATTTGGATGAAACTTGTTGGACATGTTGTGTGTGTGCCAAGGAAGAATCGGTTCGATTTTGGTGAAGATCCGGATCCGGATCCAGCTAGTAGAATTTTTAAAGTGATTCTTCACAATTGAGTGATATGGCCAAAAAATGATATATAGCAGATATCTGAAAAAGTTGTGGACTGACTTGGACGAAACTTGGTGGAGAGGTTGTGTGTGTGTGAAAAGGACTAATCGTTTCGATTTCGGTGAAGATCTGAATATGGATTCGGCTACGAGAATTATTTAAATTTTAAGTGATCTTAGAGAGATCGGGTGAAAAGCGATATATAACATGATATTTAAAATACGTTATGGACGAGTTATGAATAAACTTGGTGGATAAGTAAGTTAGGTGACAAGAACAAGCCAATTAGATTTTGGTTCAGGTCCGAATCCAGATCCGGCCTATCATTGGGATACAAAACAGAAACTGTTCATCCTGGCGGAGGTATGCTCTCTACTGAGTGCCGTTCTAGTTAAAGTTTGTGCCCCAGAATGTGGTAATTTGTCTTTTATTGTTTATCCAGGTGAAACCTGCAGCCCACAACTAGCATGGAATGATAACGATGAACTGATTCACCGGAATGAAACGTTTCATCAAGGTGGGTCTGCATGTTATGAATGTCACTGTATATAAACCAAGAAACAAGGACATGGGCAGAGTCTATGAGCGGCAAATTTGATTATTTATTTATGTATTAATTTTTTTATGTTGGAGGCTCCAGGCACGGACTATGTAGCCCTCATCGAGGCCAGGCCTTAAATAGAAGAGAAGAAAGGTGTATGATGAAAAATGTATGACACTTGTTTGTGAGAAAGAGATTGAAGCTCGCCCAGTAGCCGTAGTTTAAGTGAGACAGAAAGAAAATTCAGCAATCCTGACATGGAGAGTGTAAGATGGTTCCGGGCACCACTTTAACGCTCCTAAGTCCGAAAGGTAGTACCACTCTGAACGGTTGCTGCCTTCAACCTACTACCTAAGGAACCGGTCCAACCGGATGAGTGTTTTTTTGGAGACACCATCTCCTTACTGGATGGCCGTTGGCTCCCAGAGGGAGCTCATCCGCCCTTTGACAGGTATTGTTTTTAGTCCTGCGGGGTGTCACAGTCACCCTCCCCACTGGCGAGCCAGTGAGGGTGGCCAGTTTAGCCGCCGACTGCCCGACCATGCGGCAGGTAGCACTGGGTTACATGTTACCAGTGGCAGTCAAGAGACTGACCTGACTTGAATGGTCATGATGATTGTAGATAGAAGGATTGGTCATGATGACGTAAAATGCTGTACTATTTTGTCCAAGTATTACTAAACGTAAGGGTTTTGAAAGTGCTGAAAAGGCAACTTGCGTTCTCCAGTGTTCAAATATAAAATTTGATTTGAATAAAATAAATAAAGTTACGTTTATGGGGGTAGATGAAGGAAAGGTAGGACTGTATAATTATAGCATGGACCATGGATGCATAGGAGAAATCTTGATGTACTTAAGTAGGGAGAATGTAGCTTAAGATTGTTTATATCTGTTCACACGAGGGGTGAAGCAGTGAAAATTAGTTAGGGATTAAGGTTAGTTTTCCCCAGTACGTGATATTCCCTCTGTGATTTTCCCTTTACGTTTTGCTGACAAGGCCAGACATGAAAACCCCCATTAAACAACATTTACAAACAGCGACGGCTCAATGAACACTCACGGCAACTAAGCCCCACCCACATAAACACTATAAGCAAAAGGCCCCGCCCAGTAGAGGTGGAGGATCAATGGGCAGAGAAGAAGGCCGATAGGCCACACCCCGAGGGACGTAATTGGTTCTCGCTTGGGAGAAAGAGGAGTGCGCTTCTTCTGCTGGGTCCTCCTCGAACAAGAAGCTGCACCATCTTGGCTGTGTTTAGCCGATCATGAGCTGGACGGAGTTGGTGGTGCTTTTATGGCACCACGAGGAGCAATAAAGGCAGCGGTTTGTGGGGCTCTTGGCTCTTCGGACAGAGTGAAGAATGAGAGAGGGCCATCTACACAACTTGCTTCACTCCCCTCGGTGCCTTCGGCACCATCTGTGTGCTTATTGAGCCTCACCACCACCACTCTCCTCAAAAAGGGATTTTATTTTCTTTCATCTGTTGCCTTGTCTGTTTTTGAGTCTGTATCTGAAGGTACTTCAAATAGGAATTTTATTTACCTCAACATTTATTTTGACATTTTCGTCCTGCATTTATTTTCTTTAATTTATTTGTTGAATTTACTGTCGTGTTTACTTGCTTGTTGTTTTTGGAATAAAGCAGTGTGTTCCATTCAGGTAAACGCTTCACCTCCCTTCATTCCGTGCACGACAAAAGTACCGCCATTTTTCGGGGTGCCGCCGCCTCGGGAGTAAAACCGTCTCGGTTATCCGTCATCCAGCGGTCTTAACCGCTGGTGACAGGACAATAATACAAGTTCGTTTTTGGATTCCTGTTCAAAATATATAATTTAATTGAAATTAAGTTGCTCCTCGATCATCAACTGGCGCTTGTAGATTTTTTTTTTTTTTTTTTTTTTTTTTTTGTATACTGAATCGAGGCTCGTGAAAGAGCTAACATTTATTTCACAAACAAATCAACCAGACAAACAAAATATACAAAAAGAGGGAGCGGAAGACAAGATGGGGAGAGAAGGGGAAGCACACAACCACAACATTTGAGAGCAGGGAGAAGTGTGGGAGGGAGAGGGCTTGGGGGCAGGAGGCGTGGGAGGGGGAGGGGGGGGGGGGAGAGGTATAAAACACAAGGGGACCGAAATTAGCGGGGGTCGAAAAGATCAAGGTTTTGGATGGGGGAGGATAAGAGACGGTGGTGAACAGCTGTTTTAAAGACCTGGAGGGTGGAGTGGGATTGAAGAGAGTGAGGGAGTTTGTTCCAGAGGCGGGAGAAAAGAGGAATGAAGGAGTGAAGGTGAGCAGAAAGTCTTGATTTTGGCAGTTTAACCATAAGAGGGTTGCAGGCAGATCTTGTGTGACCTGTAGGAATATTTGGGGGACAGAGCCCAGAGAGGGCTGGGGGGGCAAGGCCAGAGAGGAGTCGGTAGAAGACGGAAAGACCACCAACCTGCCTGCGGTGAGTGAGTGAAAGGCCCTTGGAGTTAGCTTCATCGCGGGAGATTCCAATGATTCTGAACACTTTGGTTTCAACAGCGTGAAGACGGGCTAGGTGTGAGGCAGGAGCACCAGACCAGAGGGGAGAGCAGTATTCCATAGAGCTGCGGATGAAAGCCTTGTATGTGGTGAGGAGCTCAGGTGTGCCAAGGAAGGACTTCGCACGACGGAGGATGCCCAGTCGGCGACTGGCTTTGGAGGCCAGATTTGAAATGTGGTTTTCCCAGGAAAGATCATGGCAAATAGTGAGACCCAAAAGCTTGAGTGACAGAACTTCTTGGAGAGGATTATTCAGAAAGTGGATGGGAGGGTTTTCCAGTCGGTCTTTTCGGAGAGACATCGTAAGAGTGTGAGATTTATCAGGATTGAAAGACATGTTCCAATAGTTTGCCCAGTCTGTGATTTTGTCCAGGTCTGCAGAGAGTGAGGAGGCTGCAGACTGCCGATCTGAGGGATGAGGAATGGAGCGCCAGAGAGTAGAGTCGTCAGCAAAGAGATAAAGAGGATTTTCAAGAGAGTCAGAGAGATCATTGATGAAGACCAGAAAAAGCACAGGGCCCAGAACACTACCTTGGGGAACTCCAGCCTGAACAGGAAGAGGAGATGAGAGAAACCCATTCAGGGCCACACGTTGACTATGACTAGAGAGGAAGTCCGCCAGCCATGCGTGGAGATTTCCATGGATACCAAAGGAGGAGAGTTTGGTGAGCAGAGCAGGGTGCCAGACCGTATCGAAGGCACGTGAAATGACAAGGGAGACAGCTCTAATTTCCTGTTTGGCGTTGAGGACCTCCATCCATTGTTGAGAAAGCAGTAGCAGCATGTCCAGAGTAGAGTGACCAAGTCTGAAACCAAATTGATGATCAGAGATCAAGCCATTGGAGAAGAGGAAAGATTTCATATCTGAAGCAATGATGGATTCCATGACTTTGCTGATAATTTGGAGAAGGCTGATTGGTCTGTAGTTGCTGGGATCTGTTTTTGCACCTTTTTTGTGCAAAGCGGTGATGTTGGCTGATTTCCAAGCAGATGGCAGATGACCTTGAGCAAAAGAGAGGGTGAAGAGAACAGAAAGAGGGAGTGAAAGAGCGGAAGAACATGATTTTAGGACCCGTGGGCTGATGCCGTCAGGACCAGTTGCAGAATCAGAGTCGAGGGTTGACAGAAACTTTTCCACCTTGTCAGGAGGAAAGGACACAGAGTCCAGGAGCAGCTGGGTACGACTGGGTACGGTGGGTACAGAGAGGGATGGGTTTGGGACACAAGATTTAGAGGCAAACACAGAGTTGAGGCATTCAGCTTTTTCACGTGCGGAGTCAGCCGTTAAGCCGTTTGAGGTGAGGGAGGGGATGGAGGGGGAACAAACACCAGAAACAGATTTGACCAGATGCCACCAGGATTTGGAAGAGGGAGACAGATAAGAGAGTTCGGTCTTGAAGACGGTGAGATATTGTTTCCTGGCTCTCCTGAGGGTGGACACACACTTGTTTTGGGCTTTGTGAAAGGAAATGAGATTTCCTTCCATTGGATTTGCTTTCCAGGAGACGAAAGCAAGTTGTTTCAGGGCAACAGCCTCACCACAAGATTCCGTGTACCATGGACGGGAGGAAGGGTATGACAACTGAAGACGAGATGGGATAAATCTGTGCATGAGAGAGAGCAATTTACTTTGAAAGAATTCCCAGGATGAGTTGATGTCAGACGCGGTAGAGATGGGAGACCAGTCCAGATGATTGATGGCTGCTTGAAGACCGTGCCAGTTGGCCTGAGTGAAATGCCAGACTCGTCGACGCTGAGGAGGCTCACTGAGAATGGTCAGAGAGATGTCCACTTTGACAAGCACATGATCAGATGAGCCGATTGGAGCAGAAGAAGAGCAGCAGACATTTTCAGGGAAGTTTGCCATAACCAAATCCAGAAGAGAAGATGCTCCGTTGACTGAGATCCGGCTCGGGAAATTGACAGATTGTGTCAGTCCCAGTGAGTCGCAGAAGTCCTTTGCTGAAGAGCCATGGCTGGTGAGAGAGGTACCCACACCCAGCCAACTGGCATGGTGACAATTGAAATCACCACATATGAGGAAGAGAGAGTTGGGATGGGAAGATAGAAGTTGGTCCATATTATCAGACAGCGAGATGTAGATGGAGTCATCGCTGTTTGGTGGACGGTACAACACACATATGAACAAAAGGTGGGAGCGAAGGGGAAGCCGTAGCCAAAGGTATTCCTGGGGGTGAGGTGGAGAGAGGGCAGTGGAGGGCGAGTGAGGAAGAGAGTTTTTTTTATAAAGATAGCAACCCCACCTCCAGGACGAGGCTCAGGTCTATCATACCGGAGGAGGGAGTAACCTGGGAGAGATACCAAGGCATCAGAGACATCATGAAGGAGGAAAGTTTCTGTTAAGCAGATCACATCTGGTTTGTCAGAAGCAACCTGTATGGAGAGGTCAGTCAAGTTTGAGGGAAGGCCCCGGATGTTTGAGGTCCATGCCGTTAATGAAGAGGAAGGGGGAGCATCGGGTCCAGAACAGGGGGGGAGGGGTAGGGTAAGATGTGGAAGAGGAGGAAGAGGTAGGGAGAGCTGTTGAAGGTGTGTCAGAGATTTCAGAGATTTCAGAATTGCTTGGAGAAAGGGAAGAATGGGGCGGACAAAAGGTTTGATGGAGATTGGGTGAAGCACAGTGAGGTGTTATTTGAGGAGGGGGAAGAGCGAGGCAGAAGGTTGGGGGAGATGAAGGTGAAAGTTGGAAGGGGGAAGAAGCAGGGAGGATGCTTTGAGGAGGAGGGGTGAGAGGGGAGTCTAGGAGGGGAGGAGCGAGGGAGAGTCTCGGAGGGGAGGGGTTTGGGGGGAGTTTAGGAGGGAGGGGAGGGAAGGGGCAAGGGGGGAGATTTGAAAGGGATGGGTGATGGGGAGGATTTGGAGGGGAGGGGTGAGATTGGATTTTGAAAAGTGTACGATTCATGGGAAACGAACATTTTTTGCAAAATGAGTTTGAGACCTTCGAGTCAAAAATACGTTTGAGGACACTGGGGGAGGGGTGGAGTTCTGGATAGTTTAGGGAATGTAGAAAGGAGGAACTGTATGAGATGGTATTATATATATTTTTTGGAATGAATAGATTTGGTGAGCAAGACGAAAGCATCCTTTTGTAGGAAAAGAAGAAAAGGGTGTTATAATATATGAGAGAAAATCGTTGTTCAGGGGAGAGATTATACATTTCTAACCACGTGATCGCGTGATCGCGAACGAAGAACGAACGAACAAATAAGAACAACAAATAAACGAATAAGACCTGGGAAGGAAATATTTTTTGGGTTTTTTTTTTTTTTTGAGTAGAGATATTAAACAAGGAGGTATGGGGTGAACGACTGGGACGAAACAGAGAACGAAAATAATTGCAGCGCATTCGACGAATCGCTGAGAGAAAAACAAAACCACAAGGTCGGAGACGGTACGGTAGCCTAAGCCTACGAGTACTAGGCCGCAGAATACTCGATACGCATTAACTGACGATTGTGTATACAAGTACGAAAAATTAGCACCGAAAAATTTCAAAGAGATACGCTATAGGTACATACACCGAAAGATAGATACAGTCTCGACAAAAACACAATTGAGAAAGATCACTTAGCTTCGAAAGCGTGAGCGCATGGAACAGCTTCGAAAAGACGTGACCTCGCCGTGATCTCGCGAGATCTTGAACGCCAGAAGATAGAAGGAAAGACAGCCAGAAGTGACCCAATTGCTTAACCACGCTTTTTGCTTTGCGTGCACAGGAAACTATAACGGCACTCGGTGGAGAGCATTCCTCCGCCAGGCTGAACAGTTTACATTTTGTATCCCACTGATAGGTTGGATCTGCATATGGACCTTAACCAAAATCTAATCGGCTTCTCCTCGTCAATTACCCAATTCATTTACGAAGTTTTGTCCCAATTCGAAATTTTTTGAGGTATCGTGCTATCTATAGCGTTTGGCCCAATCTCTCAATGGTGAAAAATCACTTTTAAAATGTTAGTGTCCGGATCTGGATCGTCACCAAAATATAGTCAATTCATCCTTGTCGCACACCCAACCTGTCCACCAAGTATCGTCCAAATCCGTCCATAACGTTTTGAGATATTCTGCGAGAATATAAACAAACAAACAGAGGTTGGAATATTATCTCCATCCACCTTCAATTTCACTTTCACATTCATTTTCAAAATTCACATTTCACTTTCATTTTCATGCACCAAAAAATTTTTTGGTGCTCTTGTTGCAGTTCGAGTTGTTTAAACCAATTCCTTTCCTGTGTTTGATTGTTGTTCTCGTTTTCACATCAGCTTGAGTCCAGAAATGTTAGGATTTAGATAGTTGGTGATGCTGTGTCTGCTGCATCGACAGATTTCACCTTTCCTGCATATTTATTTTGTTGGAAATAATCTCAGAGTGCAGATTTCAAATTTCCCTTCATTTTGCAAATGTGACTCTTTTCAAATATAATTCAGCTTTGCCACATCTGCTAAAATGTAGGCAGATTCATATATACCGCAGGTTCTGTTCTCAAAAGTAAATGAGCTCTTGAAATGTTCAGCTTATTTAATTGTTCTGTGACGGTCTCCATTCTTCCTTCAATGCTTCTTCTTGCAGCGATGTGTCTTGTAACAAGCAAGCAGCTGGTGGACAGAAAGCTCAACGAACCAAGCTCATTTCGAAACTTATGGAGAGAAAAGGTAGGACTCGTTTAGGCTCTGTATCTACTCGATGTTTATCTACGATAATTGTTCCATTTCCTCCAAACCTGTCTGAAATTACATGTGCCGTTCAATTAAGATGGAAATGTTTTCTTTAAAAATAAGAAACCCAATTCAAGAATCCCCTCCTCCCTTATCAAACAGATTTGTTGATCATTATTTATCAACCGGAATGTGGATTGCTCTATAAGCAACATTATCCAAAATTGTTATTGGGCCATATATCTACTATTTATGTACTGTAGCAGCTACCGCTGGGTATACACAATCGCCTTGCACCTACCGAGGACGCGGAGCGATCACCATGCCGGGCTCGTCCAGACATGCCCGGGCATGCCCGCTCTCGACTTGCCAGGTCTCGTCCAGGACGCCCGGGCAGGCCCCCTCTCGCCTTTCCCGGGCAAACGCTCCGGGATAATGTGTATATATATTGCTGCCCGATAAACGGGCTTTTCAGAGTACCCGAGTTGATTTGACACAATAAAGAAACTCGGACGAATTCCAGCTTTTTGTCGCGTCCATTCTTCCGATTTACGTTGGAGCATAGCTCCTACATTGGTGACCCGACATGGACACGGCAGTTGCCCTCAAACTGCCTACCTTCTGGGAGGCTCACGCGGCGGTTTGGTTCGCCCAGGCGGACTCCCTGTTCGCCCTGCGAGGCATCACGGCCGACGACACCCGCTTCCACCATGTGGTAGCAGCACTCGGCTCAGCCACCGCGGCCTGCGCCCTGAGCCTCCTCGAGAGCCCGCCAGCCGCTGACAAATACGACGCGATTAAAAAGCTCCTCCTCGACGCTTTCGCTCTCTCATCAGCGGAACGCGCACGGCGCCTGCTCGACCTGCCCGAGCTCGGCGACACACGCCCGTCCGAGCAAATGGACTACATGCTTTCGCTGCTCGGCGAGCACTCTCCGGCATTCCTGTTCCGGAAGCTGTTCCTCCGTCAGCTGCCTAGCCCGGTACGCCTCGCCCTGGCAAGCACGACGATCACGGATCCCCGCGCCCTTGCCAGGGAAGCCGACAAGATCTCCGCGGCAGGCCAACGCATTGGAGCAGCGACCTGGAGCCCACCGCCATCCGAAGCAACGCCCATGGCGCCCGAGCACCCGGCACGGTCGACGACCGAACTGCCGACGCAATTGGCGGCCGCTACGCCGCGCCGACCACCTCCAGCACGACGACCGGGGCCTCCACCTGACCAGGCATGGTGTTATTATCATGCCAAGTTCAGACAGAAGGCCCGGACATGCTGACCCCCGTGCACCTTCGGCAAGCCGGGAAACGGCCGGGCCGGCGTTCATTACCAGCCATGAGCGCCGGCCACATGGGCAACCTACTTTTCATCACGGACAAAGCGTCCGGACGGCGCTTCCTGTGTGACACCGGCGCCCAACTGAGCGTCATACCCACCTCCGATCAGGACAGGCAGTCCGCGGTTTGCGGCCCCTCCTTGGTTGCGGCCAACGGATCGGCCATCCGCAACTTCGGCCCGCGCAACATCACCCTCTGCTTCGGCGGCCAATGCTTTAATTGGACCAGCACCTGCACAGCTTGCCAGCAGGCCAAGGTCCACCGACACACCCAGGCCCCGCTGGCACCTTTCACCGTGCCCGAACGACGTTTCGACCACGTCAACGTGGACCTGGTGGGCCCCCTCCCCCCATCACGGGGTTTCACACACCTGCTCACCATGGTGGACAGGACCACCAGGTGGCCGGAGGCCGTTCCCCTCGTCCCCACCACCACCGCCGACGTGGCGCAGGCTTTCATCGCCACCTGGGTCGCCCGCTTCGGCGCACCGGCGGACATCTCGTCGGACCGCGGACCGCAGTTCACCTCCGAGCTGTGGGGTGCGGTCGCCCACAACCTGGGGGTCAAGCTCCACCGTACTACGGCCTACCACCCCCAAGCCAACGGGTTGTGCGAGCGATTCCACCGCTCCTGTAGGCCGCGCTCATGGCCGGCCTTCAGGACGGCGGTTGGGCCGACCGGCTGCCGTGGGTCCTTTTGGGCCTCCGCACGGCCCCCGAAGAGGATCTCCGGGCATCCACCGCCGAGCTTGTCTACGGCCAGGCGCTACGCGTCCCGGGCGAATTCGTGCCCAACGCTACCAGTCCCTGGTCCGCAGCTCACCGGCGCTCGGACCTCCAGGAGACCGCCCGACGGTTTGCCCCCGTGCCAACGTCCCACCACGGTGACCCCCAGTCCTATGTCCCCTCAGCGCTTCGCACAGCGGAGTACGTTTTTGTGCGTCATGACGCACATCGGGGGCCACTCCGGCCGCCGTACGACGGGCCCTTCCGGGTCCTGCGACGGGACGACAAGTCGTTCGTCATCGACATCGGCGGCAGGTCGGACCAGATTGCGGTGGACCGCCTCAAGCTGGCACACGTGGACATCGACCAACCGCCACGGTTGGCCCTTCCGCCGCGGCGAGGCCGCCCCCTGTCCACGGTGCCCCCCACTCGACCGCCCACCACCACACCGGACCCCCTCCCACGACCCGCCAGGGGTCGCTTCGGCCGGGTCATCAGGACCCCCCTTAAATTGACCCTGCCGGTGCAAGTCGATTCTGGGGGGACGTGTGTAGCGGCTACCGCTGGGTATACACAATCGCCTTGCACCTACCAAGGACGCGGAGCGATTACCATGCCGGGCTCGTCCAGGACGCCCGGGCATGCCCGCTCTCGACTTGCCAGGCCTCGTCCGGGACGCCCGGGCATGTCCAGACACGCCCGGGCATGCCTGCTGTCGACTTGCCAGACCTCGTCCAGGATGCCCGGGCAGGCCCCCTCTCGCCTTTCCCGGGCAAACGCTCCGGGATAATGTGTATATATATTGCTGTCCGATAAACGGGCTTTTCAGAGTACCCGAGTTGATTTGACACAATAAAGAAACTCGGATGAATTCCAGCTTTCTGTCGCGTCCATTCTCTCCGATTTACGTTGGAGCATAGCTCCTACAGTACCACATTTATGTGGAAGGCGAGATGAGAACAACTGATCTTGCTTCAACAGTTTATTGAGCATTGCAGGTGGAGATGGATGAAAAACCTTAAAGACACAATGAAAACTCTATCAGGATGCAGCCGTTGACAATTTAGGAACTTACAAACTTCAGGGCAATACTTTCATGTATTCAATGATAAACTCTGTTACCATTACTGTTACAATTTACTACAGTTGAAGAGTAAATATTTTACCAATGTAATCTATTAGCAATTGAACAATTCCGATCAACTATCTTCTGTCATTAATTCAGGTGTTAACTAATAAAAATATTATCAACAACAAAAACAACAACAGGCATTTTAAGGCCATTTTCCCTGCAAGAGCGGGGGTTAGCCTTGCGGTCCCCATGACCATCTTCTCCATTTTGCCCTATTTTCTGCATCTCCCCTTGCACGCATTTCTTCTTCCACCATCTTCAGCCAAGTCTTTCTCGGTCTTCCCCGTCCTCTACTTCCTTCTACATTCATTTCCATCACTCTTCTCAGCCAGTCACTTTCGTCCTTCCTCAACACATGACCAAACCATCTCAACCTGTTTCTCTTCACAGCATCCATCACAGGCTCTATTCCCATCATCTTTCGCAATTCATCATTTGTCTTCCTCTCTCTCAACGATACTCCACACATCCACCGAACCATTCGCATTTCCACCCTTTCCAGCCTTCGTTGCTGCTCTGTGTTCATCACCCATGTCTCGCTCCCATAAATCATAACACTTCTCACACATGCAGCATACACCTTTCCCTTCAGCTTCAACGACACTCCCCTCCAACGCAGCGTTAAGGACTGCAGCGTTGTGAAGAACTCGTGAGGGAAGCCAAACCTTGGCATTCGTGCAGAAGGACTTTCGTGGAAGGGCGCTTTGGTAACACCATTGGGGAAGTGGCGCATCATACATAGCGATACCGGGAGTGCGTATAAAGGCGCCGGTACAGCTATTACATACGCAGTGTAATCACCAGCTTACCGATTCTCCCCCCACATATAATTGTCCGCTTCGCGCCAACGCCACGCGGGGAGCTTGCCTACCATCACCATCTGCTTCGTGGTATGAGTCGGGGACCAGAGCGAGTTGTGGACGCCATCGGTGGACCCTCAACCCGACCATCTACAACCCTGTGTGGTGTGTGAGTGAGTCTGAGTGTGGAACAGGCCCGTGTCCAGGGATAAGTACAAGACTGTATGAGGCTGCCCTGTGTATCTGCTTCTTCCTCTTCCCTGTACCTTCTTTCTTTTTCTTCCTCTTCTTATTTGTACAAAGTGTGAATAAATTACCTGTTCTTCCTGTTTTCCTCTTAATTCGATCGTCTTAGTGATTTCTCAATTGGGTAAGCGTGGCACGATTGACAACCGCTCGAATCGGGTTTAGTACCTGTTAACGGCCCGAATCGCGGCTTGCTATTTGCTCGGTGTGTCCACTAACGCCGTGGTTCGGGTGGGGTTATTTCCTTGCTTCCCGGAAGGCGCTGGTACTTAGGTAATAGGACCAATTCGACCAACCACCCTATTCAGCGCTGACCGGAAGGAACGTGATAGCCCCGGGATCGCGTCGGCCAGTAAAAGGACGAGGGGATTAATCCCCTCTTGATAAGGGGGAGGCCGACGTTGGAGAGCCGCAACAATGTTATCGTTAACCATTAAAGACATTATAGTTAATAATTCAACATCCCAATTTCACTAATGACTACAATTATTCTGTAGTTGACCAGTAATAATATTACTATAAATCAACCGGTAACCAATAGTAAAATTGTTCTCCAATAAATGTACAATACTTATAGTACTTCTTGTTACTAATGAATATAACTGAATGTATCAGTTGATATAACAAGACCCAGAACAAGATGGATACAATACCCTGAGCATTCGTATTGCCATAGCAATGCAAACATTACAGCCATAACAGACGAAACAGTCAATTGAAACAAACATACGTTACGCCGTAGCGTGATCAATGCAACACTCACCCCCGATGACAGCTACACGGACATGGTAGAGATAACTGACTAGTCCCATTGTCCACGACTCATCGGCCATCGACCGCATCAATATGGCGGAACCTGTGACGACGAGGATCATAGGAGTTTTAAACAGTTTTTTGCTATAAATGCATTCTAAGTATTATACTTATCACGGTCATCTCAAAAAGATCATCCGCATATTCTCAAGTAATAACTTAAAAAAAAAAAAACGGAAAACATGTTCAACCAATGAATTCGTGCACTAATAATTCACGGAAGTCGGCGACCGGCACAATAACCGAGAATCTTCGAGAATTCACAGAACAGTAATGAACGGCTAAGGTCTGGAAACAGTCGATATCTACTTTACATTTACGTCACGCATTCATGGCTATATTATATTCAAATCATCGACACGAGTGAAGCAGAACCTAGGCGAATAATGCATAGTTTGCCATTGCTATTCCTAGTGGTATTCAGAACAGAAATTAAGAATTTGTCCAGGGTAGGCCTACCATGTTCTGAAATTCTACTCTGCTGCTCTTGCTTCTTTTCTACTCTCTTCAACCTGTGCTTCTCATTTGGCCATCCCATGTCTGCCTGTGAAGTCCGTCAACTTCACATATGTTTACAAAAAATGTGCAAAAAGGAAACCTCTCTCCCCTAGGCCAGGAAGCTTACTTCCAATTGCAAGATCAAGTCATGAAATTAATCATCGCTGCCGATGTCCTCTTTCCTGTTTTCAAACGGCCTGTTATCTGACCATCAGTTTGAATTCTGTCCCAGACAATCAACTATGGACATGCTGCTGCTGTGCTCTCACCAATGAACGGATTCCCTGAATCTTAACCATGAGGTCAAGGCTGTATCTTTGGACAAATCGAAGGCATTTGACACAATCTGGCATTCTGCTTTACTCACAAAGGTCACAAAAAGGCCTGCAACATTCAAAGTTGCCTTCGTGCCTGGCTTTATTCATTCCTCCACTCACACAATCAACACGTTGCTCTCAAAGGATCTTTCTCCTCTCGTCTCCCAGGGAAAGCTGGAATGCCTCAAGGCAATGTTTTGGGCCCAGTCTTGTTCCTCATCTTCATAAACAACTCCCAAAGCTTAGGAAAACGTCTTTTCCTTTTGCAGTACCCTAATTACTCGATGGGCAGACAGCAGCTGCAACACTTTCTGCTGATCTGAAAATCACTAGATGCTGGTCTGGTAAATGGAACATGTCCTTCAATCCTGGAAATTATCACAGTCTTATTCTGTTGCTCTGGAAGGTTCAATAAACAAATAAAAACTCTCTATTTACATGGTCAGTCATTGAAAAAGGTTCAGTATCTTTCACTTCTAGGCCTTACTACTTGCAGCCTACAAGGCCTTTGTCCATAACTCAATGGAGCAACACCTCCCCTATGGGCTGGCACCTCAGTATCATGTCTCTCCTGGAATCTGAAGAACAAAATGCTCTCAAAATTATTGGAATCTTCCATAATGAGGCCGTAGTGGAGGTCAGTTTCCCTCACATTCCAGGCAGGTCGGTGACTTTCCAATATTTTACGATCTCTCCTCTGGTCTTGCTACCTCAGTTTTCTCAGCCCTCCCCAACTCCAGAATGTATATTGGGAGCGGTAGGAAGGCTCATGGTAATTATCCTCTGGGGTATATACATTACAGTACATCTACGCTCGGGTCCGTTAGTCTGTGAGGGACGCAATAAGCATATAATACCTCAAGAACACCGGGTTTCCTCCCCTCCAGTTTAGTGTTAAACAGCAGTAGCGACCGTTTAAAAACATAATCATACGTGTTTGTGGTTTTTATATTTTTGTACTTCTGGTAGTGGTGCCCCCACGAAACACTACGGTAAGCTATTTATACACGTTAACACAGCGTTTGTTCAAGGGGGGAAAATCCCTTGGGGAGGGGGAATATTATTAGTATTAATATTGTTTTGTAATAACATTTATAATAAATAAATAAATTCCCTTTTTAAGGCCATTTTCCCTGCTAGAGTGGGGGTTAGCCTTGCAGGCCTCATGCCAATCATCATGGTTCCCTCTTTTTGAGGCAATGTTTTAAGGCTGGATGCCCTTCCTGAAGCCAACCCTTTAGTCGCCTCTTACGACACGCAGGGATATGGTGTACCTATTTTAAACCGGGGCACACACCGGCACATTCATCCCAGCAAGCTGGTACTCAATTTGCCGATCTCGGAAGGACGACAGGCTGAGTCAACACCCCTGGCATTAATTCAGCGATCAACCGGGATTCAGAACCCAGGATCCTAGGATCCCAACTGCACCCTAACCGCTAAGCCAACACCAGACTATTGTCTGCCATCCCCATGGATGGACGTTAAACTGGGCAACCCATCTGCTAGCATTAGTAGGTGGACGTTAAAGATCCCAGAGTGTCCTTCGAGAAGAGTAGGCAAGCTATCGGTGGCAGCCAGAACAAATTACAAATTCCTGCCATAACTTACTTAGTCTAAAGTCAGGCAGGGCCAGCCAGTTTGTGAAAGACTTGGCCCAAAATCTTTCCCGGCCAACCCCATGAGGTGGGAATAATTGTGCCCGTTAAAGTCATCATGATCGTTTTCACACATTGTGACAGAACAAATGTATCCATCATGAGGCACTGTCAATGTGCAATGATAAGTTCACAAAAGCAACTAAATTCTGAACTGAAATAATCTGTTGTTTCTTTTTGTCGTATCTAAAAATCTTAAACCGTGTCGATCTTCAGGATCGAGCGTTTTTCCTCCCACCAGAGACTTCTTATACATTCAATTGTCGTTTGTGCATGGAAATCCGAGGCACAAACCCCACTGAGTGCCATGATGGAGTGATTGACCTCCCAAACTGCCAGGCTGGTATGTATACAGTTAAAGCTGTCATATCCAAATTTCACCTGAAGATGGCAGGAAGAAAGCCTCAATTAACTAACTGGTACTGAAATCCAGTGTGTTGCAGTGTACAGGAGTTTCAGCTGGCAGAAAGAAGACTGAAAGTTCCTCAGGAGTTCCAAGTCACGGTAAGGATCATTGTGCCCTGCACCCTGATGGTTTCTATGTTCTATAATACTGAATACTTAACACAGGGAACCATATATTAATATATATTATTTATATATATTATTTATATTATTTCCTCCAACAAGATTTCTCATGGAATGTCATATATCAGCTTGAAGAACTTTTATTTTGGCCAGCATTGATTATAATGTATATATTTCAGACTCCATCCCTTTGTCCAATATCAGGTGATGTTCAAGTAACTCCTTTTAATGTTTTACTATAAAACTGAAACTCTTCATACCTTACTGCTCTTCAAACTGCCACTTGAGGAGATACATAATGTATTTAACTACATGTAGGCCACAGAGCATCCGATATGAGTCTGGGCGCTTTGTGGTTCAAACACTTGCTGGCCGAATCATACCAATAACTTTATTAAAACGAATGGCACGTGCTGCTTCCTTGATTGATGCTCAGCATTTAAAAGGATAGAGCATGGACAAACAATGCTGGGGAAGGCAATGGCAATTCACCCCAATATAACCCTTGCCAAGAAACTGCAACACCAATGGTCTGGAAAGTGTGTGGTTCATCAAAATAGAAAAATGCCACAGAAATTTGTATTGAACATTGAGGCCAAGTGAACTGATATGCTTCCATTTCACCTGCGACATGGTCTACAAGAGCTCTGTGTGGTTGTTGCTGTTTTAGCTCTTGGGGTCAATTTTTGAAATGTGCACCCATTGGTTGAACAGCTGCCGGACCCCACCCACATTTGCCGCTTGCCTCCACCCATCATGGTACCCAAACAAAATAATATGGCTGCCATCTTGGTTTTCTAGTGGGCTTAAGACATCAGCCCTGTAGGCCTCTGCTGTTTATACATTACCCGGGTTCGTTGCGTCAGATTTCCATTGGCTTTGTTTGGGTCGAGTATTACTCACGATGAGGGATCCCGAATCAGTACGTACAGTATGCGCTTCTCTAAAAAAAAATTGCATTACGTAATTTTTGAATGGCCCGATATTGGGGTTAAACTATCCATGACAATGTGACCAATCAGCACGTTCTGATATAACCGTGGCAGAGGCTGACATGTATGAGGTGTCAAGTTAATCTTTTAATAGCTCATTAAATGTGTGTTTCCCAATCATGACATTCATATTTTAAGAGTGCTTTAAATGCTCATTTCCCAATTGACCTATTACCAGATTTCGTCACAGGTTGTGACCACAGTGTGGTCATTCTTGTTATACACCGGTCAATCTCATGAAGGAGCAGAAATGTTCAAGAGTTGTGGCATCTATACAAAGACTGAAAATCATTAACAGAGACATGCAGTTTGGAGTGAAACTGGCAGACAGGTCACGCCCAGGGAACATCATTCATATTATCTGGGCCACCTATTTCAGCACTCCATACAATAAGATGCTTCAATACCACTACAGCCTCGAGCCTCGATCTCTCTTTCAACGTCGAGCCTTTTAGCTTCCCTTTCAAGCTCCAATCTTGTCTTTTCAGCTCCGAGCCTTAATTTTAGATTCCCTTTCAGGCTTGAGCCTTGGAACTTCCTTTTCAGCCTCGAGCCTTTTATCTTCCCGTTCTGACTCCAGCCTTCTTGCCTCAATTTCTCAGCTCTGAGCCTTTTATGCTTTTCTCGTCCCCTGCTCCATGCCCTCAGGTCCCCTCTTGCTCGATGACGAACCCCACAGGTTGTCCCAGCATTCCAGTTAGAGTTTATGAACCACTGTGCTGCCAAGGAGAGAAAAAAGGGTCCATCCAATTGGAAGGCACTCCCGTCCCATCCACAACGCTTTGTGCCACACACAATTCTGCCAGTGGATGATTGATCCCGGATGAGCCCCCACAATGTCACAACATGTGATGATCCTTTGATTGATTGTTCCGCAATGGCAAATGAGAGTCCTCCAACCAAGAGTTTATTCAACAAACCAAATGTGCCATGGCATACACACAATAACTCGAGACCTCCACCCCCCTTCCTTCTTCTTAATTTCTCATCTGACATAAAGAGAATCTCCACGAAAGTTCTTCCTTACACAAGTAGCTTGGATTTTCTGGGTGAATGGGTGAATGGGGGGCGGGGGGTGAGGGCTGGGAGGGGATTGGGAAACGCCAATGTCTCTTTCTTTTGACTAAACCCATCAGCGAAGCGGACGAGCAGGATCCATTGGCAGTCACCGTGCTGTAGGCCAGTTTGTGCAGAACAATAATATTTAGAATGGAAGACTGTGCAGTGAAGGATCTCTGCTTCGCTCCTGGGAGATCGATTGCCTATCTTACGAGAATACAAACTTCATAAACTGATGAAATATTCCCATATACTCGTCGAGATTATCGTAATCTGCGGATTCAATACAGACACATGAACCAAAATAGCAATTTTTGGTAAACAGGACGACTAAATGGTCCATCAGCAAAGTGACAGGTAGGCTTTGCTAGTATTATAGTAATGTAGATAACTACTTGAGGATTCGATCTGAGCTTGAATCACATGGTGTGGCTTCAAATCAACATGTAATTCTCTCCCGGTAAGTGTCAGTACAGCATCGTGTTTCAGCAATTTCCGAGGATTGTTTCCCAGGTAGTGAGCCTGGTGATCAAATACGAACGCCGACGGCTTGAAGTGGTCTTCGAAAACAACACGATATATTGAATGAACATACGCTTTGATCCAATCAAAATGAAAGCCTATCACAGCATAGTTTTTTAACTCTTCAAAAATGTATATTAAAATGCTGTTTCCTTTTATTCTATCAGGAACAACCCATTCATTATTTTCATAAAAATTGCTTCAACAAACGGACACACAAAACATACAAAAAAGGGAGACAAGATGGGGAGAGAGAGGGAAACACACAAGTACAACAGCAGAGAACAGGGACAACGGAAGATCTGTGGGAGGGAGAGGGCTTGGGGGGAGTAGGCATGGGAAGGTGGGGAGGGAGGGGGGGGGGGTGGGAAAGTATAAAACACATGGGCACTGCTGGAGCTTCCAGGAAAGAAAAATGTCGGTATTTCAAAAAAAAAGTGGATATGGGGTGAATTAACGGGGGTAGAAGAGATCAAGGTTTTGGATGGGGGAAGATAAGAGATGGTGGTGAACAGCTGTTTTAAAGACCTGGAGGAAGGAGTGGGATTGAAGAGAGTGAGGGAGTTTGTTCCAGAGGCAGGAGTAAAGAGGAATGAAGGAGTGACGGTGAGCAGAGATTCTTGATTTTGGCAATTTCACCAGAAGAGGGTTACTGGCAGATCTTGTGCGACCTGTAGGGATATTTGGGGGACAGAGCACAGATAGAGCTGGGGGAACTAGGCCGGAGAGGAGTCGGTAGAAGACAGAAAGACCACCAACCTGCCTGCGGTGAGTGAGTGAAAGGCCCTCGGAGTTAGCTTCATCGCGGGAGATTCCAATGATTCTGAAAGCTTTGGTTTCAACAGCGTGAAGACGAGCTAGGTGTGAGGCAGGAGCACCAGCCCAGAGGGGAGAACAGTATTCCATTGAGCTACAGATGAAAGCCGTGTATGTGGTGAGGAGCTCAGGTGTGCCAAGGAAGACGGAGGATGTCTAGGTGGCGACTGGCTTTGGAGGCCAGCTTGGAAATGTGGTTTTCCCAGGAAACCCCCAGGAAAATCCCAGATAGTGAGACCCAAAGGCTTGAGTGACAGAACTCCTTGGAGAGAATTGTACAGAAAGTAGATAGGAGGGTTGTCCAGTCGGTCTTTTCGTAGAGACATAGTAAGAGTGTGAGATTTGTCAGGATTGAAAGACATGTTCCACTTGTTTGACCAGTCTGTGATTTTGTCCAGGTCTGCAGAGAGTGAGGAGGCTGCAGACTGCCGATCTGAGAAATGAGGAATGGAGCGGCAGAGTGTGGAGTCATCAGCAAAGAGATAGAGAGGATTTTCAAGAGAGTTAGAGAGATCATTGATGAAGACCAGAAAAAGCACAGGGCCCAGAACACTGCCTTGTGGAACTCCAGCCTGAACAGGAAGGGGAGATGAGAGAAACCCATTCAGGGCCACACGTTGACTACGACCAGAGAGGAAGTCCACAAGCCATGCATGGAGATTTCCATGGATACCATAGGAGGAGAGTTTGGTGAGCAGAGCGGGGTGCCAAACCGTATCGAAGGCACGTGATATGTCAAGGGAGACAGCTCTAATTTCCTGTTTGGCATTGAGGACCTCTATCCATTGTTGAGACAGGAGAAGCAGCATGTCCAGAGTAGAGTGACCTGGTCTGAAACCAAATTGATGATCAAAGATCAAGCCATTGGAGAAGAGGAAAGATTTGATATCTGAAGCAATGATGGAATGCATTGCATTGCTGATTTATTTTCTTATTTTTAATTTATTTATTTGATGAAGTCTTATTTCCCAAAACCTCCTCACATTGAAACGTTTAGTTCATCCAGCCTCTTCTTTCACTTGCAACCAAATTTTCCTCCATACCTCCAACCAAAACCATTCTTGACACCACCCCACCCACGATGTCTGCCGCAGGTTATCAAGACCAGGAATCCTGAGACATCAATTTTGCAGAGGCTGTGTACACAGGACAAAAAATTTCCCTTCATCTCCATTCATAGTGTCAAACCCCTACATGTCAGTAACCTCCCCCCCCCCCCCTAATATGCTCCCCCCTCAACCTGTCCCTTCTCAACTTCCACCTCGCCCAGTCCCCTCTCAGCCCTCCCAGCTTTGCCACTGCCTCCCCCCTTCCCGGCTCCGCCCATCCCTCTCCACACCTTCCCGGCTTCACCCTACCTCGCACCCCTTTCCTTGCTGTTTTCCGCATTCCTAAGTCCTTTCAGCAGCTCCCCACATGCCCCCCTGAGCCTAAATGTGTGGACCTGAAGTATCGGAGGCCTCTGCTCCAAGGTGACAGATCTCTCAATCCAGGCTGCTGCTGATAGGCTGGACATCATCTGTTTAACAGATGAAAAGCTGCAAAAATGGATCCCCTTAACCACAGACCCATGAGCTTACTTCCAATAATCAGCAAGGTCATGTAATCCATCATCGCAGTTGAGACAAAAACATTCCATTTCTCCAACAGCCTCATTTCAGATTCAGGCCAGGTCACACTATCTTCGACATGCTGCTTCTGCTCTTCCAACAACGGATTGTGGCCCTCAATATCAGATATGAGATCAGGGCCGTCTCTCTCGACGTATCACGAGCTTTCGATACAGTTTGGCATCCCGCCTTGCTCTCCATACTGTCTGCCTATCGCATCCACGGCCATCTCCACTCTTGGATGACTGAATTCCTCCACTCTCATAGCCAATGTGTGGCTCTCAACGGCATCCTTTCTTCTCCTATTCCTGCCAAGGCTGGAGTGCCCCAAGGCAGTGTTTTAGGCCCAGTCATATTCCTAATTTTCATTAATGATCTCTCTGACTCTCTGGAAAATAATCGTTATGTCTTTGCTGATGACTTCACCCTCTGTTGGGACATCCCTCATCCTTCTGACAGACAGGTAGCAGCCTGTTCCCTCTCTTCAGACCTCAACAAAACCACAAACTGGTCAAACACTTGGAGTATCTTTTAATCCCGAGAAATTGCACACACTCACTCACTCTCTCTCTCCGAAAGGATAGTAACACAACTCTACTTTCTCAACAGCCCTCTCAACGAAGTTCAGTCACACAAACTCTTGGGTCTCACAATCAGCCATGATCTCTCTTGGGCAAACCACATTTCAAAGCTGGCCTCTAAAGCCAGACACCGACTGCGCAACCTCTGTTGTGCAAAGTCCTTTCTTAGCACACCTGGAGCTCCAATTCACCTGGAAGGCTTTTATCCGCATCTTGGTGGAGTACTGCTCTTCCCTCTGGGCTGGCTCTCCTGCATCACATCTTGCTCAGTTTGACGCCAAGAAAACCAAGGCTTTCAAGATCATTGGAATCTCTCACGATGAAGCTGAGTTTATGGGCCTATTACTTTGCCATCGCCTACAGGTCGGTGGTCTCTGTCTTCTTCCGCCTCCTCTCTGGTATTTCACCCTATGCCCTCTCCATGCTTTGTAATCACCTCCTCTCCCCAGGTATCTGCAGGATGCATGTGGTCCACCAGCAAACCCCTCCTAGTGAATCTGCCAAAATACAAAACCGCTGCTCACCTCCACTAATTTCTTCCTCTTTATTCCCACCTGTGGAATCAACTTCCACACTCGATCTCTTCAGTCTCATTCTTCCTTCCAGGACTTCAAGCAGATGCCCACTACCATCTCAAATCACCCCATCCAAAACGATGATATTTTTCACTCATTAAACACACCCCTCCCAAAGTTTTGCTTCTGTATCCATCATCTTGCCTTCTCCTCTACACCTCATCATTACCTGCATTCCTTGTTTCTCCGACTCTGTCTAATTTCTCCCTCTGTCCTACTGCTGGTGTTTCCCCCTTCTCCTGCTGTTTCCTTTGCTATGTTGTGTCCTGATCTGTTTTGTGTTCTCACTCTTTCACGAGCCTCGAGTATGTACACAAAAAAGTCCTTTTTTTCTCTCAAGACTTTGCGGGGTAAGGTTCTGTATCAATATTGTCCACCTTATGTCCACCCTAAAAAACACTATGATTAGATATTTTAACCAGTAAGTTTTGTCTGAATCGTTCAGTGTGTCAGCGTGAATCTACCGCTCAACCCATACACTTTTTTTTTTTTTTTTTGGTATACTGAATCGAGGCTCGTGAAAGAGCTAACATTAACTTCACAAACAAATCGACCAGACAAACAAAATACACAAAAAGAGGGAGCGGAAGACAAGATGGGGAGAAAAGGGGAAGCACACACACACAACATCCGAGAGCAGGGAGATGTGTGGAAGGGAGAGGGCCCGGGGGGAGGAGGCGTGGGAAGTGGGGGGGGGAGGGGAGGGAGAAGTATAAAGTACAAGGACACCAAGGACTTCCAGGACAAAAGTTGGTATTTCAAAAAGTGGATTTGGGGTGAAATTAGCGGGGGTAGAAAAGATCAAGGTTTTGGATGGGGGAAGATAAGAGATGGTGGTGAACAGCTGTTTTAAAGACTTGGAGGGTGGAGTGGGATTGAAGAGAGTGAGGGAGTTTGTTCCAGAGGTGGGAGAAAAGAGGAATGAAGGAGTGAAGGTGAGCAGAGAGTCTTGATTTTGGCAGTTTAACCAAAAGAGGGTTGCAGGCAGATCTTGTGCGACCTGTAGGAATATTTGCGGGACAGAGCCCAGAGAGAGCTGGGGGGGGCAAGGCCAGAGAGGAGTCGGTAGAAGAGGGAAAGACCACCAACCTGCCTGCGGTGAGTGAGTGAGAGGCCCTTGGAGTTAGCTTCATCGCGGGAGATTCCAATGATTCTGAATGCTTTGGTTTCAACAGCGTGAAGACGAGCTAGGTGTGAGGCAGGAGCACCAGCCCAGAGGGGAGAGCAGTATTCCATTGAGCTGCGGATGAAAGCCTTGTATGTGGTGAGGAGCTCAGGTGTGCCAAGGAAGGACTTTGCACGACGGAGGATGCCCAGTCGGCGACTGGCTTTGGAGGCCAGATTTGAAATGTGGTTTTTCCAGGAAAGATCATGGCAGATAGTGAGACCCAAAAGCTTGAGTGACAGAACTTCTTGGAGAGGATTATTCAGAAAGTGGATGGGAGGGTTGTCCAGTCGGTCTTTTCGGAGAGACATCGTAAGAGTGTGAGATTTGTCAGGATTGAAAGACATGTTCCACTTGTTTGCCCAGTCTGTGATTTTGTCAAGGTCTGCAGAGAGTGAGGAGGCTGCAGACTGCCGATCTGAGGGATGAAGAATGGAACGACAGAGAGTAGAGTCGTCAGCAAAGAGATAGAGAGGATTTTCAAGAGAGTCAGAGAGATCATTTATGAAGACCAGAAAAAGCACAGGGCCCAGAACACTGCCTTGGGGAACTCCAGCCTGAACAAGAAGAGGAGATGAGAGAAACCCATTCAGGGCCACACGTTGACTACGACTAGAGAGGAAGTCCACCAGCCATGCATGGAGATTTCCATGGATACCAAAAGAGGAGAGTTTGGTGAGCAGAGCGGGGTGCCAGACCGTATCGAAGGCACGTGATATGTCAAGGGAGACTGCTCTAATTTCCTGTTTGGCATTGAGGACCTCCATCCATTGTTGAGAAAGCAGAAGCAGCATGTCCAGAGTGGAGTGTCCAGGTCTGAAACCAAATTGATGATCAGAGATCAAGCCATTGGAGAAGAGGAAACATTTCATATCTGAAGCAATGATGGATTCCATGACTTTGCTGATAATTGGGAGAAGGCTGATTGGTCTATAGTTGCTGGGATCTGTTTTTGCACCTTTTTTGTGCAAAGCGGTGATGTTGGCAGATTTCCAAGCAGATGGAAGATGACCTTGAGCAAAAGAGAGGGTGAAAAGAACAGAGAGGGGGAGTGAAAGAGCGGAAGAACATGATTTTAGGACCCGTGGGCTGATGCCGTCAAGTCCAGTTGCAGAATCAGAGTCGAGGGTTGACAGAAACTTTTCCACCTTGTCAGGAGGAAAGGACACAGAGTCCAGGAGCAGCTGGGTACGACTGGGTACGGTGGGTACAGAGAGGGATGGGTTTGGGACACAAGATTTAGAGGCAAACACAGAGTTGAGGCATTCAGCTTTTTCACGTGCGGAGTCAGCCGTGTGGCCATTTAAGGTGAGGGAGGGGATGGAGGGGGAACAAACACCAGAAACAGATTTCACCAGACGCCACCAGGATTTGGAAGAGGGAGACAGATAAGAGAGTTCGGTCCTGAGGACGGAGAGATATTGTTTCCTGGCTCTCCTGAGGGTGGACACACACTTGTTTCGGGCTTTGTGAAAGGAAATGAGATTTCCTTCCGTTGGATTTGCTTTCCAGGAGACGAAAGCAAGTTGTTTCTGGGCAATAGCCTCACCACAAGAATCCGTGTACCATGGAAGGGAGGAAGGGTATGACAACTGAAGACGAGAAGGTATAAATCTGTGCACGAGAGAGAGCAATTTACTTTGGAAGAATTCCCAGGATGAGTTGATGTCAGGGGTGGTAGAGATGGGAGACCAGTCCAGATGATTGATGGCTGCTTGAAGACCGTGCCAGTTGGCCTGAGTGAAATGCCAGACTTGTCGACGCTGAGGAATCTCTCTGAAAATGGTCAGAGAGATGTCCACTTTAACAAGCACATGATCAGAAGAGCCGATTGGAGCAGAAGAAGAGCAGCAGACATTTTCAGGGAAGTTTGTCATAACCAAGTCCAGAAGAGAAGATTCTCCATTGACTGAGATCCGGGTTGGGAAATTGACAGATTGTGTCAGTCCCAGTGAGTCACAGAAGTCCTTTGCTGAAGAGCCATGGCTGGTGAGAGAGGTACCCACCCCCAGCCAACTGGCATGGTGACAGTTGAAATCACCACATATGAGGAAGAGAGAGTTGGGATGGGTAGATAGAAGTTGGTCCATATTATCAGACAGCGAGATGTAGATGGAGTCATCACTGTTTGGTGGACGGTACAACACGCATATGAACAAAAGGTGGGAGCGAAGGGGAAGCCGTAGCCAAAGGTATTCCTGGGGGTGAGGTGGAGAGAGGGCAGTGCAGGGCGAGTGAGGAAGAGAGTTTTTTATAAAGATAGCAACCCCACCTCCAGGACAAGGCTCAGGTCTATCATACCGGAGGAGGGAGTAACCTGGGAGAGATACCAAGGAATCAGAGACATCATGAAGGAGGAAGGTTTCTGTTAAGCAGATCACGTCTGGTTTGTCAGAAGCAACCTGTATGGAGAGATCAGTTAAGTTTGAGCGAAGGCCCCGGATGTTTGAGGTCCATACTGTTAAGGAAGAGGAAGGGGGAGCATCGGATACAGAACAGGGGGGGGGGGGGGGAGCGGTAGGGCAGGATGTGGAAGAGGAGGAAGAGGTAGGGAGAGCTGTTGCAGGTGTGTCAGAGATTACAGAATAGCTTGGAGAAAGGGAAGAATGGGGCGGACAAAAGGTTTGATGGTGTTTGGGTGAGGCGCAGTGAGGTGTTATTTGAGGAGGGGGAAGAGTGAGGCAGAAGGTTGAGGAAGATGAAGGTGAAAGTTGGAAGGGGGAAGAAGCGGGGAGGACGCTTTGAGGTGGAGGGGTGAGAGGGGAGTCTAGGAGGGGAGGAGTGAGGGAGAGTCTCGGAGGGGAGGGGTGTGGGGGGAGTTTAGGAGGGAAGGGGCAGCGGGGAAGATTTGAAAGGGATGGGTGTTTGGGAAGATTTGGGGGGGAGGGGCAAGGGGGAAGATTTGACAGAGATGGGTGATGGGGAAGATTTGGAGGGGAGGGGTGTGATTGGATTTTGAAAAGTGTACGATTTATGGGAAACGAACATTTATTGCAAAATGAGTTTCTTGAGACATTCGAGTCAAAAATACGTTTGAGGACGCTGAAGGGTGGGTGGAGTTCTGGAGAGTTTAGGGAATGAATGAAAGATGCACTGTAAGAGATGGAATTTTTTTTTTGAATGAATATAATTGGTGAGCAAGTCGAAAGCATCCTTTTATAGAGGAAGTAGAAAAAAGTGTTATAGAATATGACATAATAATAAAGTTCTTCAGGGGACAGATGAAACATGTATTAACAACTTGATCACGTGATCTCGAACAACGTGGTCGAAGAACGAAAGAACAAATATCGAAGAACGAAAGAGCAAAATAACGAAGAACGAAAGAACAAATAAGAACGCACAAGCGGATAAGAACAGGGAAGGAAAAAAAATTTTGTTTTTTTTTGAGATTTTAAAACAAGGGAGTATGGGTGAAAAGACCGTGAAAAACAGAGACCGAAAGTAGTTGCAGCGCGATCCAAGAACTGCTGAGACAAAAAACAAAAGCCTCAAGCCAAGGTCTGAGGACACGGTAGCCGACTAGTACTACACTAGGCCTCAGAATACACGATACGAAAAAACCGACGATTCTGTACACAGGTATGAAAAACCAACACCGAGAAACCTATTAAAGTCACCCCAATAGGTACATGCACCGAAAGAAAGATAAAGATACGACAAAAACACAAATGTGAAAGATCACTTAGCTTCGAAAGCGTGAGCGCATGGAACAGCTTCGAAAAGACCACACTGCGCAACAGACACACAAATCACTTGTGACACCAATCAAGGCTTGTGGACGAGGAAGAAGCTATCATACTTTGAATGGAACAGTGAGGTACATGGAATGTGTAAACAAACCTGGGATGAACCTGAAAGATTCCCATTACTATGTAAACATTGGAACATATGTAAACATATGTAAACATTGGAACTTTCCAAGTCGATTTTGAATTTATTCTCAACTTTTCTGATATTAAAATAACAATTTCAGTCATAATATTAATAACAATGATGATGCATAAATCGACAAATAAATCTTGCTTGTCAAAATTTTCACCAATATGAATGGTTTCCTGAATATATCTAAATTATTGAGAGTCTGTAACTATTTCTTTACAAGATGCCTAATAGATGTCAGCATACACTAACTCTCTGTCTCTGCACTAGGGATCCACGTATACTGTACGCTGGATACTAATGTAACTTTTCACTGCAAACAAGATCATATGTTTTATGGGCCTGTACAAAGAACATGTCGAGACGGACATTTGAGCATGCCAAGCTGCACACAAGGTATACAATCTCACTTTTGGTGCTTGTTGAGTTGAATTCCAAGGAGAATGGGTTTTCATTTCTATATATGCACAAATATAATTTCCTGCCGATGTGTGATAACTTGTAGATTACTCCGACTCGCATAATATTTCCAGATTCCACTTAATTTCTTTATAAATGTCAAAACATCGTCTCACCACTGAGAAAGGAAAATCCGTTTATGGAATGGGCATAAGGGATTGAGAAACCAAGCGACCTCCTCAATCATATTCAAAACAGACTTAGACTGAGGCTAAGTCTGCTCTTTCCCGTTTGTTTCAAAATATGTGGAGTAGCAATTAGTACAAATTGTAGGTTGGCTTTGCCTTTTTATGAACAAACTAGGAGAGTACCCACCCTCTTGGTGGGTAAAGTTTGCATATTACTCGCTGAAAAAGGAAGTCTGTGTTTTGCAAGAAGACTACAGATGTTTGCGTGGTGTGCACCTAAAAGTTTCTAGATCTAGATAGTCTAAAATAAGGGTTCTTAAACCCAGGGTCGCAACGCAAACTTGAAAAACCTCCTTCAAAATCCCGGTTATTGAGAGGGCATTTTTATGTGAAAAGAGTTCTCTCCGACGATTTTTATTGCAGGTACCGTTACCATTTGGGTGGTTCTATCAGCAGCTCCCCCCCCCCCTACTCCCCCCGCCATTTTTTACCATTTGGGTCGCGAGGCAAATGTGATTTCAAACTTTGGGTCACGGACAAAAAAAGTTTGGGAAACGCTGGTCTAAACGGTCTAAAGTTGTCAAACCTCGATTCCGATTCTGCAACTGGACCAGATGGCGTCAGCCCACGGGTCCTAAAATTATTCTCTGCCGCTCTATCACACCCTCTCTTTTGCTCAACGTCATCTGCTATATGCTTTGAAATCAGCCTGCCTTGCAACTACAGACCAATCAGTCTTTAAACTCACAACTACAGAGTCAGTCTCAGTCTCAGTCTCAGTCTCAGTCTCGGTCTCAGTCTCAGTCTCAGTCTCAGTCTCAGTCTCAGTCTCTCTCTCTCTCTCTCTCTCTCTCTCTTCTCTCTCTCTCTCTCTCTCTCTCTCTCTCTCTCTCTCTCATCTCCTGCTCCCTTCATTATGTATTACTAGGGCGTGCCCGTACGTGGGTGCAAAAAAACATGCGTGCAAACAACAACAACAAAAAAAAACTTTGAAACCACGTGGCAGTAACGACCACAGAACCCCCCCTCTATTTACATGAAATGGTTTGGTCCATTCGCAAAGCCAAAGCGAACGTCTTGCGAGTACGGTAGAACCCCCCCCCCTCTATTTACATGAAATGGTTTGGTCCATTTGCAAAGCCAAAGCGAATGGCTTGCGAGTACGGTGACCATACCTTGGGAACCACTTGTCCGATTAATTTCAAACCTTGAAAAGGCACATCCTCGGGTCCCCAGCAATATACCTGGCAAGTTTCAAGTATATCGGACCCGTGGTTGTCGAGAAACAGCGGTCACAGACAAACACACACACACACACACACAGACACACACACATACACACAGAGATTACTGGAATTATAGATAGATGTGTATTTATGTTTCTGTTCATGTTTTTGTGTTTATGTGTTAGCTCTTACACAAGCCTTAACTTTGTATACAAAAATGAAAATAATAAAAAAAGAAAAAAATGCCCCGTGATGTATCAAAGTTTGTTCACAGCATTAAAAATGCATCATCTTTGATCAAACCCTCTCCTTCGACAAATACACTAAACAGATCACAAAGACAGCCTTCTTTCACCTGAAAAACATCGCCCGTCTCCGTCCATCCCTCTCCTCCACGGCTGCAGAAACCCTCATCCACGCCTTCATCACCTCCCGTCTGGACTACTGCAACAGCCTCCTCTATGGTTCACCCTCAATAATCACCAATAAACTCCAATACATTCAGAACTCCGCTGCCCGTCTACTCACCCATTCCTGGACCCGTGACCACATCACCCCCGTCCTTTATAAGCTTCACTGGCTCCCCATCCCCGAGATAATCCAGTACAAAATCCTCCTCTTGACCTACAAAGCCCTCCATAACCTGGCCCCATCCTACCTGACTGACCTCCTCTCCAGACACACTCCCACCCGCAACCTCCGCTCTGCTGGTACCAACCTCCTGACCCCCCCCCCCCCATCTGGACCAAATTCAGATCCTGGGGGGACAGGGCCTTCTCCATCGCTGCTCCCACCCTCTGGAACTCACTACCTCACACCATCAGAGACTCCTCCTCGCTCACCACATTCAAAACATCACTCAAGACCCACTTGTTCAACACTGCATTCAACATTTAACCCACAGCATTTAACCCCTGACTATCTCTTCTCCTTCTCCTTCCTTTTGCTTTGATTATTTACCTATTGATTTTTGTCCTTTTGCACTTGTTTTTTGTACTATGTCAAAGCGCCTTTGGGCTTCTTAAAAAGCGATATATAAAATAAATGATTATTATTATTATTAAAAATAGCGTCTGAGGGAGTCAGTGATGGGGTGGGGGGGTGGGTGACTGTTGCTCCTGGTCCAGGTGAGCTTCAGGACCCATGGTCCTATTTTCTTCTTGGCTCATAGCGGTGATTCTCAAAAAGTTGGGCATTGAAAAATTTCGACTCCGTTAGTAATTCTTGGAAAAAATGCCAGGGGCATATTAAAAGGGCCCCTTTTTATGGGATGTCCAATGTGGCAAACTATAGAAAAGAAGGGATATTCTAGGGATAAATGCCAAGGGCAAAGAAAAGGCCCCTTTATATGGTATGTGGCATGTGGCAAACTCTAGAAAAGAAGGGACATTCAAAAAATCTCGGGTGCATGCTGGACTACCCTTGTATTCGTAGGAGAAACCAAGTAATGCTCTAGAAAAGTTCATAGAAAGGGGTGCCCTACATACAGTCACGTGAAAAAGTAAGTACACCCCATGTAAAGTTTTGACTTTTTCAACATATTTCAACATACAGCTATTTGATCGTCATTTCAACAATATTGAAAGATAAAGGTGATATAATATAACAAATATCATGAAACATTTACATTTTGTAGTCCATTGTATAATTTAAATAAACATTAATGCAAATTTCGCATGTGGAAAAAGTAAGTACACCCCTACATTTATCACTACTTCAAATACCTAAAATTAGAATCAGGTGCACCAGCTCAGGTGCAAATGATTAGAACATCGTTAGAGAGGATCTTGGAGGAACCTGTCTTATTTAAACCTCAGACATTTAGTTTGGTTTGCTCATTGTTGTTGAAGTGTGTGGCGTCACCATGCCTAGATCAAAATAGCTCTCTGAGGCCTTCAGAAAGAAGGTTATAGATGCCTACGAGTCTGGGAAGGGATTAAAAAAGATCTCCAAACAATTTGAAATCAATCATTCGACTGTCCGGAAGATCATCTACAAGTGGAGAAGATTCCAAACAACGGCCAACTTGTTCAGGCCAGGCCGCCCCAGCAAGTTCAGCCCGAGAGCAGACCGCAAGATGCAGAAAGAAGTCTCTAAGAACCCCAGAATGTCATCACAGGACCTACAGGTAGCTCTTGCCACTGTCGATGTCAAAGTGCACGAGTCTGCCATTGGAAAGAGGCTGCACAAATTTGATCTACATGGGAGGTGTGCCAGGAGGAAACCTTTGCTGTCCAGAAAGAACATCAGGGCAAGACTAATGTTTGCCAATGAACACCGAGGCAAAGACCAGCACTTCTGGAATAATTTGCTCTGGACAGATCAGTCAAAGGTAGAGCTATTTGGCCACAGTACCAGAAGACATGTTTGGCGAAAACCAAAGACAGCATTTGACCACTTGAACCTGATACCAACTGTAAAGCATGGTGGTGGAAATATTATGGTTTGGGGCAGCTTTGCTGCATCAGGGCCTGGGCAGCTCACCATCATAGAATCCACTATGAATTCTTCATTGTACCAGAGGGTGCTTGAGGATAATGTGAGGCCATCTGTCGGAAAGTTGAAGCTCAACCGAAGGTGGACCTTGCAACATGACAATGACCCTAAACATACCAGTAAATCCACCAAGGAATGGCTGAAAAGAAAGAAATGGAGGGTTCTGGAATGGCCAAGTCAAAGCCCAGATCTAAATCCCATCGAGATGTTGTGGGGGGATTTGAAACGAGCTGTGCATGCAAGAAACCCCTCAAACATCGCACAGCTGAAAGAATTCTGCACGGAGGAGTGGGCAAAAATTTCTCCCAGTCGATGTCAAAGACTGGTAGACAGTTATAAGAAACGCCTACTTGAGGTTGTTTCTGCCAACGGGGGCAATACCACCTCTTAGAGCCAAGGGTGTACTTACTTTTTCCACATGCGAAATTTGCATTTATGTTTATTGAAATTATACAATGGACTACAAAATGTAAATGTTTCATGGTATTTGTTATTTATGGTTATCCATATTTATGGTTATCCATATTTATTTATGGTTATTTATGGTTTCATGGTTATCCCTTTATTTATATTATATCACCTATATTATATCAGATTATCAACTTGTAGTTTACCTCCCCTACCCCCACCCCCTATCCCCCACCACACTTTCATTCCATTTTATTGCGGCACTGAGACAGTTATTCTCACAGACCAACTCAACTTGACGCTTCTGACCTGCCAAAGTCTGACTGAGTTTAGTCAGTCACCTTCGTAGCTCCATTGCAAGGCTCCGAATGAAAACAAACGATAGAGGAAAACAAATTTGAATATATCTGTCAACGGAACCCATTAAAGTCCATATGCAATCATGCTTATCACACTCTCAGCTATGCCTGTACCTCCCTCGTTATTGCGAGGGAAGGGTATTCCAACATGGCGGCTGCTTGCCCTGTGAGTACGTGCTGCAGCTGCTCTCTAGTTGTATACACTCTCGGTGAACAAACCCCAGCACATGTATGAGACTGAGCTTGGCTTGCATGCCCCTAACGACGCCTCGGGACATAGAAGCAAAGCCGTGAGCTTGCAATATGCACGCATCACATTGTTAGCCGCATGCTAGTCCTGCAAATTCACACTGTGTTAAATTAACTGTTCTTTACATCACATTTTGACCCAGTATTTAAAAAAACTGAATGTTCATCAAATAAAAATACCAATGTTTTACAGTGACATGCGTTTTAGTACTATTTTCAAGACTTCATGACTACAATTATCTCGTCAATAGCTGAAAGTTGTGCAGAGCTAACAATTGTTTTGGAAAACGCAATAAATGGGTTAATATATGAAAGATTTTTCTTTAGCAAACATTAAAATTGTCCTAGTATTATTTTGCTGCAGGTTAGTAGGTTGTTGGAGAATGTGTTAAGACTCAGGAGACTCCAATATGACCGAAACAGCTTTATAAAGTAAGGATCTATTATAATTACGAAGTCACTTGTTTCAATTCAATAAAGACTACAATAGCTAAACGGATTGTTAATTCAAGTCGTTGGTTCTTCTTCTTCGGCCGGTCCTCTCTCAGCACTGTTCACAGGGTTCCGTTCCGTTCCGTAGGTCAGAGCTTCTGGTGACAAGTTTCTTGACTCATAGTTTGCTCTGGTTTATATGGGCCTTGTCACGCTAATCCCTTCTCCGCTAATGCCCCGAGGTCATGCATGCTCGCCCCACTGGCACCAGCTCGCTCCCCTCCTGCTGCGAGTTCCATTTACCAAACAATAGGGGGGTGCTCCAGCCTGGGGCTGTGACCAGGTGGACAAGAGATTACCATGTTCGTGCACATTCTTGGCATTCATTTACGAAATCGTCTATCTGCTTCGTTACCAGTCTTAATCAATGAGTTACCAGTGCCAATCAATAAGTTACACTGAGTTACACTTCCACAATTCCCTCATCTTTTTGTTTTTGTTTATATTAACCATTAATCTAAACATCAATATAAGTAAACAATCAATCACTACAAGTAAACATCAATACAAGTATAAGTAAATAATCAATCACTGCAAGTAAACATCATTACAAGTATAAGTAAATAATCATAACTTTGGTAATCAAATTCCCTTAGGCATACACCATCATCCTGCAAGAATCACAAAACATTTCGTTGGTCATTGACTCCTTCCATATTGTTCAATCTATTGCCTTTGCATCACAAATATCATTTCAAAACAACACTTCACCATCACCAAGATACAACAATTTCACTTCATTTTCAAGTTTTGTAAAGCATCTGCACCATCTGGCAAAAACGTTTGCCTCCACACAAATGTTGACTTTGTTTGAAAGGAAGGGCTGATCACTTGTGTTTGAATCCAGGTATAAAACATTTTCTCCTTATGTCTTCATAGCACCTGCACTACTTCGTGTAGGATTTCGCTGTTGTGGTAACATTGCGGAGTCATAGACTGACCCTGCTCTCCATGTAGCATTCTTGCCACTCTTGCTGTGAACCATAATGATTCCTTGAACAAGGCCTTCGCCCAGTTGTAGTCGACTTGCCTCCTCCCTCATTATGAGTGGGCAGCAAGTGTTGGTGTAATGTTGATTGGCCAGCAAGATGTGGAACAGGGATGCCGGATGCATCCACAATGATGTTGGGACCATGGTGTTCAGGTCATTCATGGTCCATACCAGGAGCAACCAGCAGAATCGTGCACAGCTGTTGTGACAAGGGCACAGCCGTTTTTTGCAGCTCCATGCTGGTTCCCCGGACGTTGGTGAAGTAATAACATATGTCCCCGCATTTCACAGAGGTTGCAGGTAAAATGTCGTTGTCCTGCAACTTCTGATGTGGTGAATGTTCGAAGCCTTCGAACAAGAGTAAGTGATCGCCTTTCTTTCATATGTTGCAGTGTGATCCAGGCAAATGGTCACATAAATTTCCTTGGTGAAGGTAAGCATTCATCTCCAAGTTACACGGGAGAATGTCTTCATCATTCTTTGAGAAAGAGGGTGTATGCCACGATTAACTTCATTTTTTAGCCACAAATTTTCTTTCTCGAATTTCTTCCCAATTCCGTTAGCACTCCCTTCAAAATGTGATATCGTCTTATCCTTATGCTCAGTCACATCTGAATCTGCTTTCCACACACACTGAATCAGATAGGGTACATCTTACCATGAAATCAGCATAATCATGTATATCTTCCGACAGTTTCACATTCAACAATTTGTTGTTTTCCCTTACAACATTCAAAAGGTTATATTCATTTATATGCGTCACACAAATAATATTCAATCAGATATGTATTTTACAACTAAACTAAGAATAGCATCCACAATTGCTTTCAGGTTAATATAGTTCAAAAATTAACTTGTGCAGGTATTTTAGCACTACTCTAAGAAAATAAATTGTATATGATTACAATCACAAACAGGAATATCTAATTCCAAACAAAAATTTATGCCATTATCTTAATTCTACTGTATTCATTTGCAACATCACTTGATTTAATCTTTTAATCTCAGTATTTATGTCGCCATAAAAGTCTTCCTTTTCTGGTTCCACATTTCTTTCCTCATTTGTCACTTCATGCGTTATCATCGTGTTGTTGGTTACCTTATTCAAACACACCGTCACTAAGGCTTTCAAGCAAGCCACCACTAAAACAATTGCCAATATAACTACTAAACCAACAAACAAGTCTGC
Source organism: Myxine glutinosa (assembly GCF_964187855.1). Taxonomy (NCBI): domain Eukaryota; kingdom Metazoa; phylum Chordata; class Myxini; order Myxiniformes; family Myxinidae; genus Myxine; species Myxine glutinosa. Next base: position 33,798,432 of record NC_136267.1, read on the forward strand.
TACTCCTTGTATATATTCATACCTATGACATAATTATATGTCGATGACATTCAACATTATATACCAAACTAACAAGCTTCCTAAAAGGTAAATAAAGAAAATCCCTTAATATGTAACATAAATCAGATTATTTGTCTTACTCTGATCCCCCTATCTCCTGGGGTTGAACTCAATCCCCTGATCATGAGTGTAGTTGTGATACATTTTTCACTCATGTTGTATTAATATCAGCAGGTAATTGTATGTCATGTAGGCAAATAAATGTCACTATCCCAAGTAGGAATATCACATGTTGAAAATGTAATGTTTATCAATGCAAGGGGTGTTAAAATGTAATTCAAATGACTGTAAATCACGACTATCATTTATCTGCCACTGAATGTTCTGCTGGGCTGCTAGGTGCAGCCTCATTTTCTGTGGGATCGTCCACCTTAGCCCCATGTGCTTGCTTGCAATGAGAGGCATGAATCCAACTTTCTATTTTGGGTCCATATTTGTTTCTATTCTTATCAATCTCCTATGGTTTATCATTTCGTTCCAAGATACCGCAACCAAAGGTTTTAACCAAAGCTCTACCAAACTATTTCCAATTTGAACAAAAAAAAATGCCAGTGAAACAATGATTCGAAGAATTAACTTCAAGGGGTCAATAAATTTATTCTATAGCCAGATCTAATTTTCCCATCCAATAGTTTGCCTTGCCACATGTCATATTATAACACTTCAATAAACCTTCGAAAAATGTTTCCCATCTCAACAAATTTCCTTTTTACAAATAGCCATGTGTAACTTATGTATTTAACTACAATTTCCTCTCAATTTGTTTGGCCTAGCTGGCCGCAAAAGTGGCTGCCAGCATGCAGTACCGTTCTTTATCTACCAAGGAAGTGCTCGTCCACACAAGACCTCTACCAAAATGTTGTTTGTAAAAACAAATCTGGGATTTCTGATTACATGGATGCACACTCTCAGGACATTTTCAGGCTGCTGTTAACAATCCACTACGATAAATTAATTCCTTTACCCACAATCAAATAATTAGTACAAATTGAGGATATTATCCCTATCACATTCTTTTATAGATTCATTATGTTGGATCTAATTTTTTCCAATAATTTTCCACTGCTGTAAGGAAGAACAATAACTCTCATAAGTCTTAGTAATATCGTACTTAATTTCCCCAGCATCGAATAATTTATTTACTATTCTTTCTCATCTGTTAACCAGTGACTTTGTTTGAACTCCAGAACTGAAAACCCACAATAGTTCAAACCAGCAAAATTTTCTTTACTATTTTCCCATATCATCTATGCCTAAACCACATCCATACATACAGCACAATTTATATGCTGATAAAATTCAAGTTTATATATATAAAAATCCATGAGCAGAGTACTCTGGGAAGTCAGTGTAAGACCTCTCCAAAATTTGGCTAATTTTGTACTCCCACATTTTTATGAAGCTCATATCCATAAATAGCTTTGATTCTCATATAAATTCGATCACAATGGAATCCCAAGATTACTTCCAATTTTTTACTATTAATGAATAGCTGCTCATAACTCAGCAAATCAAATCTTTATTCTCCATCTCCCTTGACAAAAGTGATAATTTTCATAATCAAATTATATTTCTATATTTTTTATTTTATTTTACGAATTCTCTCGATATGCGATCCCATCCCCATGGAACTATCTATTTTCCAGACAAGGCACACTGTCGGTGTCAACAATCTTGTAAGATTGATACACAAAAAACACTAACATTGACACACAAAATACCCACACACACGTGCATTATGCGTATTTGTTTGCGTTGGAACCCTTATTTACAGATCCGGATGGGTGTCAACTTTATTTCAATTTCTCAAAATTTGTCCTTCAATTTTATAAGCGCTAATACACAAATGGACCAAAAAGTTTATTCTTAGAAAACCCCTATGACATCACATTGACATTACCCTTTCAGTTCCCACAATAATTTATCCAAATTTGACTACCCACCCATTTGTATGTCAGTCGACCACTGACCTATCAATCGTGTGGAACAATAGTCCGAAATTCCCACCTGATCATGATGTGACTCTTGTCACTTGGTTTGCCAAAAAAATTGCAAAGCAATTGTTCCAAACTTTGTAAATTTCAAATTTTGTGCCCAACATAAAAGATCCAATTTCGGCATTTGATCAATTAATTATCAATTTGCTTACAAGCAAAATAAAAAATGAATAATTCTTGCTCCGAAAACCTTTTCAGACCCAAGAATCATCGACAGTTATTCATGTTTGTCCAGTAATCTAATTTGTTGAGGACAATCATCATTTGGGATTTGTCGCAATGAAGGCCTAATCATTGTCTGAGGTATCGGTCAGCACTGGTACCCTTGATCTTGGTTTACCCTATTAACTTGTCTTCCTTTTGGTATACGGACATCCTCTTTTCCAATGTCCCATCCGTCCACACTTGAAACACCGGTTTCTGTCGTTGCCTGGTCTGTGCACCTGTGCACTTGTATTGCTGGGCTGCATCACTACATCCCTGAGTTGCCACTGCAATCTCTCGTTATCTCCTGAAACACGAAAAAATTCTCTGTACCGTCCTTTTTGGGGAGACAACTGGAAGTCAGATGGGACAACTGTCACTTTCATTCCTAATTTCGAGGGCAGTTGTGCATTTGTCTCTTCCACTGTATCCTGTATCCTTTTTATTTTAAGTTCTAGATCCGTTATCCGTTCTTGCTGTTCCCGTTGTCTGGATTCACCATCCCAAAGATGGAATGCAAGCCAGTCTACCGTTAGATTCTGTCTCTTCCTGGCTTTCAATCTTTGTTCTAATCTTTCCAATCGACTTCGCTCAAATGTACCATCTCTTGGAAACTCCTCATCATGTCCCTTTGTCCACAAATACCAATTCTCGACCTGCCTTATAGCTTCAGCACCATAACGGTCATACATATGATGTGTACAAGTACCTTTTTGTGGAATCTCTGGTTGTCCTTGTGTATTCTTGCAGGCTCCATTTCCCATTCTGCCTTTTATCAAAGTAGCGTTGGATGTGTTGTAGTTTGTTCCTCTAAAGCTTCACTCGTACCTCCAGGAAGGATCTCTCCACCTGTTCAAACGGTGATTTCCAGAGAATCTCTCTCACCTGTGGCTTTTGCACAATCCAATCTCACAGATCAGTATTTGCAGATGAGCCAGAGGGTCAGTATGAAATGGGTGAATCCTCAGGTGTCCGCTCTGTTGAAGGGGAAATCACACAATGGTAACCGCACATATATATCTATATATAAACTCACCACCTTGCTCAATTTTCCAAGGTTGTCTTCACATTGATAATATCTCACAAAGATATTAAAGCTTCTTTCTTGAGACCGCATTTTCATCAATCAAACGATCAATATATTCAATTTAATTTATTCAATTCAATTTATCCAGTTAAATTTATTCAATTAAATTCAATCAATTAGATTCAATCAATCAACAATTCAATCAATTATTCAATTTCAATTAATTCATCAATATTCATCAATAAATCAAATTAATCATTTTGGATGACTCCTTGCATAAGCCCTTTCCCCAATGATGTCAGGACAGGTCCATCCATTGACTGAGATCGAATCTCATCGGTCGTCACCTCTGGTTCATACCTCATGTCAATTGATGAATCACCGTCCTGTCCTTGGGTCATATCTGACATATTTCCCCATTTTGCCTGGTCTCCACAAATTTTCTTTGCAACCACTAAAGGCAACTCATCCTTCATTCGTGAGACAGCCAAAATGGATGGCAGATATTAAAGTTCATTGGGAAAAATATCTCATCATTTTTTTTCTTTTAATAGTACCCAAAATCTCTTGGCAATATAAATTTCGTAAAACTCCTGAAATAAGACTGTAAAATTCCTTCAATCATGCTAAATTTTGAAACTCCATCGCTTGTAACACCCAATTTATCCCATAGGGCTTGAAAGTTCTTTCCCAAGTTCATGCAATCATTCTGCATTTGAACCCTATGATATCATTCATAATAATCATCATGATTTTATAGTCATGGTCCTATCATAATCATCTATTTAAAACGAACATTTCCTTTATCACCACAGCTATGTGGTATAATCAACAATAGAATAAAACTGTACATAGCAACAGGCTACCTCATGGCCACTTAGTACACCTATTGACAATAAGTCATAACAATATCGAATAATCATTGAACAATTAAAAAATCGCTTCCACTGCTCCAGCCGCAGCATTCGTCATTTTGGCTGCTCATCCGCATGACCAAAGCGAAATAAAGGGAGCTCAACCATTACACAGCGCTTTTAATGGCGCATGCCATAGGAACTCAACGCAATTTCGACTCGGCCAGAAAACGAGCAAATTTTGCAGGATGTTAACTGGAATTAGTCGTGAAAATATATCCAAAATATACAAAAATACACACCCACAAAAAATAAACAACAAAACCCAAACAAACCCAAGGTCGACCATCTTACACAGTAAATTACATCATTTCAGCATCGTATCGATTGCTGAAATATTCCAGGGTTTATACACACCTTAAAAGAGGTATGCGTGGTGTTGCCCCCTCCCACGTTTATTCCAGGGTTTATACACACCTTAAAAGAGGTATGCGTGGTGTTGCCCCCTCCCACTTTTAATTCCTCATTAAATTCCTCATTAGATTACTCATTAAATTACTCATTAAATTACTCATTAAATTACTCATTAAATTACTCATTAAATTACTCATTAAATTACTTATTAAATTACTCATTAAATTACTTATTAAATTACTCATTAAATTACTCATTAAATTACTCATTAAATTACTCATTAAATTACTCATTAAATTACTTATTAAATTACTCATTAAATTACTTATTAAATTACTCATTAAATTACTCATTAAATTACTCATTAAATTACTCATTAAATTACTCATTAAATTACTCATTATCTTACCTTACATAGTTTCAGCATTGTATTGATTGCTGAAATATTCCAGGGTTTATACACACCTTAAAAGAGGTATGCGTGGTGTTGCCCCCTCCCACGTTTATTCCAGGGTTTATACACACCTTAAAAGAGGTATGCGTGGTGTTGCCCCCTCCCACTTTTAATTACTCATTACATCGTTTCAATTAAAAACATCGCTTATACTGCTCCAGCCGCAGCATTCGTCACTTTGTCTGCTCATCCGCATGACCAAAACGAAATAAAGGGAGCTCAACCATTACACAGCGCTTTTAATGGCGCATGCCATAGGAACTCAACGCAATTTCGACTCGGCCAGCAAACGAGCAAATTTTGCAGGATGTTAACTGGAATTAGTCGTGAAAATATATCCAAAATACAAAAATACACACCCACAAAAATAAACAACATTTATTCCGTTCAACAGAACAAACATTTCCTCTATCATGACATGCATGTCTTCAAAATTATATGACCAAGAGAAAAAGTAAAACTAATTAAAACTGCGGGCAGTGATAATCCGGGGACCATACCGCTCCATCCTGATTGGACGGGTGCATGCTAGAGTCGTTAATAACGACAGTCCAGATCCGATTGTTCGAAATTTCAACTCAATCGATCGAAAAATGAACGCAGGGATGCATTTTAAAGGTGCAGTGGCACTAACTGAGTTGCCGCGAATATGGCCACGAAATTGCCAATATGGCCATCACAAAATATTTTCCTTAATCAATTGGCTCATAGCATAACCAATCTGCAAGTATCTCATCCGAAGATGTATCTCTGAGGACTTTTAATTAAATAAGTCATTTATAAATCAACGAGTTAATTTATTAAATGATTAATCAATAAATCAAAATTTTCCTTGACAGCCACATCACTTGGTCAGTGTCATGTCCAAATATCAGCTTCCTTACTCAAAAGGTGCCTGAGTTAATGTAATGTAATTACTGTAATAAGATTACTGCAATTACTGTAATGATTACTGTAATTACTGTAATTACCGGAACTGTAATTACTGTAATTACCTCAGGTAATTACTGTAATGTAATTACTGTAATTTAATAAGAAATGTAATTAATTAAATAAGTACTTCATTAATCGCTAATAATTAAATAACTCGTGAATTCTTATCCGATTTACTTAACATTTGAGTGTCCCCAAAACGTTGGAGCAAAACGTTGCAACAACGAAAGTGAAACGTTGTAGCGACGTTGTGGAAACATCAGCAAAACACAACATTTGAATGTTCCCAAAACGTTGGAGCAAAACGTTGCAACAACGAAAGTGAAACGTTGTAGCGACGTTGTGGAAACGTCAGCAAACCACAACATTTGAATGTTCCCAAAACGTTGGAGCAAAACGTTGCAACAACGAAAGTGAAACGTTGTAGCGACGTTGTGGAAACGTCAGCAAACCACAACATTTGAATGTTCCCAAAACGTTGGAGCAAAACGTTGCAACAACGAAAGTGAAACGTTGTAGCGACGTTGTGGAAACGTCAGCAAACCACAACATTTGAATGTTCCCAAAACGTTGGAGCAAAACGTTGCAACAACGAAAGTGAAACGTTGTAGCGACGTTGTGGAAACGTCAGCAAACCACAACATTTGAATGTTCCCAAAACGTTGGAGCAAAACGTTGCAACAACGAAAGTGAAACGTTGTAGCGACGTTGTGGAAACGTCTTACAACAACATTATTTGGAAGTCTTTTGCTGTCAAAACACAATTTCTCTGCTGTCAAAGGCCCAAAACCCGGCCTCTGTGACTTCTCAGCCAATTGTCACTTTCTCTTGACAAAAACAAACATCTTCTATATTTATCCCATTAAAATCCCATTAAAATCCCATATCTTGTCACCCTTTGCATTGTTGAAAGCAATTAATTCCATAACTCAATATTACCTCACATCGTTACATCCTTACATCCTTACATCCACTTTTGTCCACAAATCTTTTTAGAAGTGAAACAAAATTTGTCTGTACTTTGTCTCATAGAATCCATAGTACCAGCATCGCAACCTCCCATCTGTCTATACCTTGTCACAACTCCAATTCATTCTTCAAGGCACAACCCAGAGTGATTTGAGAACTATACCCAGAGTTCTATACAATACCCAGTTTCAGAGAGTAAACAATTATATACTTTTTCATTATTTTTCCATTTAACTTGTTCAAAGAACGTTCATTTCGCAAAATCGAACCAACCACAACCTTCGCCATTAATATCTATTGTAAGCGTGCCGAATCAATAAGTATCACTTTTCCTATGAGGCTCGACCAGAGGGTGGTTGTTACTCACAAACACTCGTCGCTAGCTGTTCCATTGTCTGTTGATTTTCATTCTGCTGCCGATTTCCATTGAGCCATCAGAGTGGAATTTGGAATTATTATTTCTCTGAGCTCATGAAAGTGGTGACATTGGGTGGTTTGCCATTGCTTTTCCACAAAAGCACTTAATTATTGTCTTTCATTCAACCGTGAAGCATGTCTCAAAGGCTTAGTGATGGACCTGGACAAAATTTGATGCAATTTTCATCCAATCGCCATCTTTCATAATAATTCTGGACCGGTATGAGATGGGGTTGTCTGTCATGAATTTATTTGTTGATCGAACGAGTTTTAGGTGTTTTAGAAAATGGCGGGAAACCTTGTACCCACGGCTTTGGTCCTACACAATTTCGTTTAATTTATCTAAAAAACATTCTGTGGACCTGTCGTCTTAATCGCACACCTTGAGCGGACAGCTCAGGGGTACGTTTTCAAGTGCTAAACAAATGTACCGGCCTTACAAGACTTGGGAGCAAATGGTCGCATGGTGCACTCATGCCCCGTTTGCTCCCAGGTCACAGTAAGGCCCTTAATGACCAGCGTCGACCTGGCGCATTTTATTTAGACAGCGCAAAAATAAGTATTTACAGAAATCATTTAGAAAAACACGAATAATAGCTACAATCGTTTAAAACGTTCCATCCATGACTTTGTCCGCTTATTCACTATTCCTGATTTGCCATCAAGGACCTCGATCATTCCCCGGCGTACTAACTTCCGCTTTTGTAAATGAGATTTCAACAGGATTACGACTCAAAGGAAAAAGAACGAGCAGACATTTTGTAGGACGTTACCTCGGACGATCGTTAAAATCGTTACATCTTAATCATACAAAAAATGGTTCTTTGGGTAGTAGCCACAGCACCCGGGAGTACCAGCTCAGCAATGGTTCTTTGTGATCCACTACCCAGCACCCTAGACCAACTCAAATGGATCTCTGTGTCGCGAGCACATCACCGGTGCCAAAAGGTCTCATCTATATCTTCCTTCTGAGGGCTCTCCTGCACCAATAGTGCGTGGAGAAGCCCAAACACCACTTTCTCCATATACATACAAAATAACTATACACAGGTTCGTATATCATAATGGTCAATCCACAAGAAGCCATGCTTACCTTAGCGATGTCCACTTGATCCCCGTACGGGCCACCAAGTTGTTGGAGAATGTGTTAAGACTCAGGAGACTCCAATATGACCGAAACAGCTTTATAAAGTAAGGATTTATTATAATTACTAAGTCACTTGTTTCAATTCAATAAAGACTACAATAGCTAAACGGATGTTAATTCAAGTCGTTGGTTCTTCTTCTTCGGCCGGTCCTCTCTCAGCGCTGTTCACAGGGTTCCGTTCCGTTCCGTAGGTCAGAGCTTCTGGTGACAAGTTTCTTGACTCATAGTTTGCTCTGGTTTATATGGGCCTTGTCACGCTAATCCCTTCTCCACTAATGCCCCGAGGTCATGCATGCTCGCCCCACTGGCACCAGCTCGCTCCCCTCCTGCTGCGAGTTCCATTTACCAAACAATAGGGGGGTGCTCCAGCCTGGGGCTGTGACCAGGTGGACAAGAGATTACCATGTTCGTGCACATTCTTGGCATTCATTTACGAAATCGTCTATCTGCTTCGTTACCAGTCTTAATCAATGAGTTACCAGTGCCAATCAATAAGTTACACTGAGTTACACTTCCACAAGGTTAATGATTGAATTGCTGACAGGAGTCAGTACTCCTCTCTGGACTGGTGCTCCTGCCTCACACCTAGCTCAGCTTCACGCTGTTGAAACCAAAGCTTTCAGAATAATTGGAATCTCCCGCGATGAAGCTAACTCCGAGGGCCTTTCACTCACTCACCGCAGGCAGGTTGGTGGTCTTTCTGTCTTCTACCGACTCCTCTCGGGCCGAGCTCCCCCAGCTCTATCTGTGCTCTGTCCCCCAAATATTCCTACAGCTCTCACAATATTTGCCAGCAACCCTCCTCTGGTGAAATTGCTAAAATCAAGACTCTCTGCTCACCTTCACTCCTTCATTCCTCTTTTCTCCCGCCTCTGGAACAAAATCCCTCACTTTCTTCAATCCGACTCCACCCTCCAGGTCTTTAAAACAGCTGTTCTCCACCATCTCTTATCTTCCCCCATCCAAAACCTTGATCTCTTCTACCCCCGTTAAAACACTCCAAAATCCACTTTTTTTTTTTGGAAATACCGACTTCTTTCCTGGAAGTCCTAGCAGTGTCCATGTGTTTTATACCTCTCCCACACCTTCCGCCCCCCCCCCGCCTTCCCATTTCGACTCCTCCCAAGCCCCCTCCCTCCCACAGATCTTCCGTTGTCCCCATTCTCTGCTGTTGTACTTGTGTGCTTCCCTCTCTCTCCCCATCTTGTTTCCCACTCCCTTTATTGTATGTTTTGTTTGTCCTATTGTTTTTTTTTTTGTTATTGATGTTGGCTCTTACATGAGCCTCGATCTTGTATACAAAAAAAAAATGCTCTGTGACTACGAATTGTGAGGTTTCTGGTATGTAAAGCACTGAAATGTGATCCGTAGGTGTCGTGAGAAATAGTAATTTAAACGTGGATACTGATTTTTATGAAGTTTGATTCACCAGCAAATAATGTCTGGTTGGGCCACCAAAAATGCTGGCGGGCCACCAAAAAATATGTTAGGTGGCCCGGCAGACCACAAAAAACGATTAAGCATGACTCCTGTTACTACACTCGAAAATGCAGGAAAAAAAATTGGAAGTGCAAATCTATTTCGGAGATTAGGTAAGTGTTGACACAATCATTCTCGCTCTCTTGAAATTAAACGAGAGCAAAGTCGATGGTGTGCCATCGTAGATCTCCACGCATCCCACCGAAAGCAAAGTTGAACTTGAACGGCACTCGGTTCAAGATACTCACAACCTCAGATGGCGGAGGTAATTAAAATGCAATGATACTCACAGCTAACAAAATCACTGCTCTTTTTTTCAATGGAAGGAATATGCCGAACCATCATTTGGCAATAACATGCAAACACTGAGAGATGGGCTGAACTTATGGACTTAAGCGGTCATTAGCTGAAGTCACATCACCATTTTGAGTAGTAAATCCACCTTCTTTCCCCTTGTTTAGAGCCTTATTGCTTTGCAACTAATGCTTCAGCTGCATGTTTGTGCACTCCTCTACCCCTTAAAAATAAATCCTACAGTAAGGACATCATATCTTTTGGAAGAAAAACTCACTTAATTTCCCATGCAATGTCTTTAGTTTAAGGTATTTGTCTATGCCGGCATTACAAACCTCTTCTGACCCCCTACCATACAGAATAGCTTTCAGCTTGTGGTGTCGATGTTGAATATAACATCTGGATTATGAAAATGTATGTTCATCATCTGAAGTAACCATGGCATCACAAACCTTATTTATTTTCAAGTAAGCACCTTTAATACCTGTCCCAGATAGACTGGGTTCAAAAATGCTTGGTTAAAGCTATAAAGGTGACTCAAATTATTGGCATGTTTGTTAGCTTGAGGTCAAACTGCATGCACATCAGTGCTGATCTTGGAGGGGAAAAGCAAGTACTGTATTCCCAAATGTTACGTGGTCCCCTCGGTGAATACCTGGTCTCGGTGACCCCCGGACCGTGAGAGGAACTCCGCCAGCAAGCTGTATTATATATGCGCTTTCGCCACGCAATCCATATGAATTTCACCCAGGAGACAACTGATGTTCAAGGATATATTTCCAATGGTAATGATACCATACAATTTCAATGACCCAACCACGGAGATTTTCCCCGAGCAATCAACAATACACAACCATCAACAATATTTCAATGACACAACCACGGAGATTTTCCCCGAGCAATCAACAGTACACTACCATCAACAATTCCCCAGCCACAATCAATTCCCTATGAGTAAGATGGCCATCTTATACATGTGTGTCCCGGTGAGTACTCACGACACCCTTTTGGTCTCGGTCCCGCACAATGTCTCTGGGCCCCTCCCGACCAAGATGATGGTCGCCGTCGCCGCTCTCGGGCGGTTGAACGAACCCCGGGTGGACGTTTTTCCACCGGGCAGGTATCGTACCAGGCACCGAGGCTGCAGCCCCTCGTGGCCACGCGAAGCGGATACGGTAGAGCAAGCCAAACCCCACGCCGCTTGCAAGGCGCGTTAGGCCCCAACGTGCGACCCGCACACGTCTGTTTGGACGGTGCCGCGAACGAGGCCAGACGCGGGTTCGATGCACGGCCCCACGTCAACTTGACGTCTCCATCGGGAAGGTACACGTTCCGGTAATTCCTCTCGCCAGCCAGGCTTCGGAACGCCGCTGTTCCACGCAGCGCAAGGTCGATCCCACCTTTTGTCGGAGCGGGGCGAGGAAGAATAATAACCGTCCTTTTTCCTCGTGTCTTTTTCTCTTCCGTTTCCGGTCACTTCCGTTTCCGGCCACTCCCTCAGAAGGGCTCCTGACCCTCCAACCACAACAACTACACAACAACTTAATATACTACACACGGATAAGCAAAGACCTGAATGGTAATTCACATACATTCACATAAATATGTAACACTCCCCCCCTTCAAGAAAGAAAGTTTGAACCCAGCGAAAACTTTCTTTGCCGGCCAATTTGGAGAAACAAACCAGATAACTCAACCCCCCCCCCCCCCCCCCCACATTATCCGTTCCCCCCGGGCACAGTTATCACTTAAAAATAAAGCAACCAAAATTTCACCACAACCCCTCCAGATTACTCCCTCTGGACTAAGTACCAACAACGACCTTGTCCCTGCCAAATCAAACTCCATCTCATGACCCTCTGACTTTGACCGTCAGTTTCTTGGGAATGAAGGTTAAGGGGTTGATCAAAGATCCAAAGTTAAGCAACTCGATAGCACTTTTTCCGGGAGGCCAAGCCGAGTATTCACTACATGGATGCCTTTAGGAACGCGGAGTTCACGGTTAGTCTGTGCAGGAAAGTTCTCTACATGGGCGCCTTGAGGAACGGCGTTCACGGTTAATTCGTGTAGGAATCTTGGCTCGGCGGCTCCGCCGCCTTCAGTGCTTCCACTTCTCAGAACTTCCCTAATAATTAGGGAGGGACCACTGGTCCCTGTAGTCCCATGAATAGCGGTCTCCTTCTCAGCCACTACCAAAACTACCGCCCAGTTGTCCTCTCCTGTAGACCTCTCGACGCCTACGAAATGCCTTCCCTACTGTTATGGTCCGACCCTCCAAATCCTTGCCATTCCAATTCTTCTCTGCCTCTCTGGCGTCTTTTGTGCTGGCAAACGTGACAAAGCCGAACCCTCTTGACTGTTGCGTTTCCCAGTCTCTTACCAACCGCACTTCCACCAGCGGCCCATATCTGTTGAAGACAGAGGTCAGAACTTCTTCCTCTGTTTTGAAGTTCAGTCCCCCTACAAATAACTTGGCACTTTTGTCGCCATCCCGAGCTGGTGTGGTGTTATTTTCCCTGCTGGGCTCTTTACCAACCCTCAGGTTACCATAAACTTGACCCCCGGCCAAATCATTCCCGATAACCACAGATACACCCTCTACAGGAAGCGTGGCTTGTAAACCGACGGTGACCGGTCCTGACACCAAATCGGACTCCAACTGGATGACCTGAAGGGGAGCACTAACACCACCCCCGATCCCCTGTAAACGAACACTATCCCCCGTTGCCGTCTCCTCGGACCATGGCAAAATGCCTTCAAGCATTAAAGATTGATGGGCCCCTGTGTCCCTCAATATCCTAACCGGTCTCCGGTTAGTCGAGGCTCCCTCCAGTGACACAAAGCCCTCTGAAATAAATGGTTGGTAACCCTTTTGATGGCGATTTCTTACGCTAGCCATCGCATTCGGAGTTGTAATAGTCGGACTCCGCTCTGGGTTGTCCCTTTTCATGAGGTAACAACTGGACATCAAGTGTCCAGGTTTCTTGCAAAACGCGCAAGTAGGCCCGGAGGAAAAACTCGGGGTCTGCCTCGGGCCCCCCGAACTATAAGTTTGTCTTGGGCCCGCATCCCTCTGATTTCGAACCGGTGGGGTATCATAGTTGTCCCCATAATCATCTCGAGGCCGCCGCCATGTATGGTCGTTCTCCGCAGCTGCTGTTCCCCACCTCCCCTGCGGAGATCTAGGCGAGGAGTTAGGTTCGTGGACCCCTATTCGGTGGGTTAAGGCATAATCATCTGCCATGGTGGCTGCGTCCCACAACTTTGGTACCTTCTTTTCCTGCAGGTACACTTTGATGTCCTCGTGGACACACTGCTGGAATTCCTCCACCAGGATCAAGTCCCGCAATGTTTCGAAGTCTTTTCCGACTCCTTTTGACTCACACCACCGATCAAACATATTTTCTTTCACTCTGGCAAACTCCACATGGGTCTCACTCTCCCTCTTCCTGGCGTTCCTGAATTTTTGCCTGTAAGCTTCCGGAACCAACTCATACGCTTTGAGGATGTGCGTCTTCAGTACCTCATAATCTGCACATTGGTCCATTGGTAGCGCCGAATAAATTTCCTGCGCTTTCCCCACCAGCACACTTTGCACGAGTATGGTCCAGGCCTCCTCCGGCCAGTTTAATTGTCGAGCCACTTTCTCAAAGTGTGGAAAAAATTTCGCGACTTCTTTTTCACTGAACGGTGGAACCAGCCTCACATGTCTGCCCACATCCCAGGTTTTCTGGTTAGGTGTCGACCCCGTCAGCAAGGGTGGTGCCTCTCCCCGTTCTCTCATTAACTCCAGCTCCTTGAATTTGATTTCTTGCTGAAGCTCCATGTCACGTTCCTTTAATTCCCTTTCCGCTTTTCTCTCCTCTGCTTCGAGTTCCCTTGCAGCTCTCCTCTCCTCTGCTTCTGCTTTCCTTTCCTCTGGTTTCATCCTTTCCTGGAGTTCTCGTTCCACTCTCCTTTCCTCTGCTCTTTCCTTTTCTGCTTTCCTTTCTTCTTCTGCTCTTTCCTTTTCTGCTTTCCTTTCTTCTTCTGCTCTTTCCTTTTCTGCTTTCCTTTCTTCTTCTTTAATCCGTTCCTGGCTCCGTAATTGCAACTCCAGTTTCCGGTGCTCAACATCTTCTGGTTCTTCGGGTAGCCACTCCCAGGCTAACTCGTCCCATGTTCCTAATCCCACCATAGATTGTATCACCGTGGCCTGCAACTCTGCCTTCCTCAAATTAGTTCGGACCTCCAAGTTAAAATGTTTGGCCAATTTCAAGAGGTCCGACTTTAGCAACGCTCGGAACTGTGCATCACTCGGGGTTACCCCAAAGTTCTGTGCCACAAACGCCATGGTGCCTATCGTTAACACCTGTTAACCTCCACCCAAGACTTTACCCCAATTTCTCAAATTTTTTTTTTACCAATTAATAATTAATTAATAAATTTTAATTAATAAAAAAATTATTATTTTATTATTTTATACAATTTTAAATCCCGGACGTAGACCCAATTGCGAAACCGCAAATCGTAATTTGGACGAGCCCCCAATTCTGTTACGTGGTCCCCTCGGTGAATACCTGGTCTCGGTGACCCCCGGACCGTGAGAGGAACTCCGCCAGCAAGCTGTATTATATATGCGCTTTCGCCACGCAATCCATATGAATTTCACCCAGGAGACAACTGATGTTCAAGGATATATTTCCAATGGTAATGATACCATACAATTTCAATGACCCAACCACGGAGATTTTCCCCGAGCAATCAACAATACACAACCATCAACAATATTTCAATGACACAACCACGGAGATTTTCCCCGAGCAATCAACAGTACACTACCATCAACAATTCCCCAGCCACAATCAATTCCCTATGAGTAAGATGGCCATCTTATACATGTGTGTCCCGGTGAGTACTCATGACACCCTTTTGGTCTCGGTCCCGCACAATGTCTCTGGGCCCCTCCCGACCAAGATGATGGTCGCCGTCGCCGCTCTCGGGCGGTTGAACGAACCCCGGGTGGACGTTTTTCCACCGGGCAGGTATCGTACCAGGCACCGAGGCTGCAGCCCCTCGTGGCCACGCGAAGCGGATACGGTAGAGCAAGCCAAACCCCACGCCGCTTGCAAGGCGCGTTAGGCCCCAACGTGCGACCCGCACGCGTCTGTTTGGACGGTGCCGCGAACGAGGCCAGACGCGGGTTCGATGCACGGCCCCACGTCAACTTGACGTCTCCATCGGGAAGGTACACGTTCCGGTAATTCCTCTCGCCAGCCAGGCTTCGGAACGCCGCTGTTCCACGCAGCGCAAGGTCGATCCCACCTTTTGTCGGCGCGGGGCGAGGAAGAATAATAACCGTCCTTTTTCCTCGTGTCTTTTTCTCTTCCGTTTCCGGTCACTTCCGTTTCCGGCCACTCCCTCAGAAGGGCTCCTGACCCTCCAACCACAACAACTACACAACAACTTAATATACTACACACGGATAAGCAAAGACCTGAATGGTAATTCACATACATTCACATAAATATGTAACACCAAACAACACTACCCCGTACCCACGGTGATTTACCTTTGTTGCTGTCAGTGGCCCACGTCTGAGTCGATATGCCGACTCACAAAGTGTGAACCAATGTTGCTGAACAACTTGTGGAATATTGAACATTCTTTCACTAATTGGGGAAGAGAATAGTGTGAAAATACATGTCAGTGTATTTTGTTACCGTTTAGATGCTGATTCAAAAGGTAACTTGTGAAACAGTTCGCACAGTTGTTCTCGTTTGTCAAGAAATCAATAGAAATCCAAATTTATTTTGGGTTATTTTTGTGCATGCTCACCTGTTCCTCTTGAATTGCAGCTGATTGCAAGGTTACAAAGGAAGAACTGACTGCACGTTTTATGTTCATCCATCACAGGTTTAATATGTATAAGAAAATCAAGGTATGAGGTGTCAGATTCCTGTTGCTAGTTAAACACTGATATGAATTCAACAATGTTATTTAACCATCTAATAACCCATTCAAACTGACCCTTAGAAGCAACCTTTTTCTTCATATTCTCTCCGTTTTATCCTGTATTTCTAAATCTCTCCAATCCCTCTGCTTTATCTCTGAAGGGGTACAACCCAAACACATACTACTACAGGATTCCTCACACTAATTATGTGGAAATGAAATGTGAAGATGGAAAAAAGCCACTCACAACGTCAATGTGGGCATACTGCACCACAGGAAACATGTACCTGCCCTTCTGTGGAACAGGTTCACTTTACCAACATCTCAAAACCTCGTTCTAACTCCTTTTGCCAAATTCTGACTTTACATTTGTTTGTATGTCGATATTTATTAATGTTTCTCTCATTGTGTACAGGATTGTTATGATCCATTGTCATTCTTTTGTAGTCTGGACTCGCATAATAGTGAGGTGACAGAGGGTCGAAGTACGTAACCGTACTTTTAAACTACCCTTCCGTCGTGGCAGGTCAACAGTGGACCAGGTAACATTACCCACACAAGATATCGAAGACAGCTTCCAGGACAATGAGAAAGCTGGCGTAGTGTTCCTGGACCTGACAGCTGCATACGACACCGTTTGGCACCGTGGACTCCACCTGAAGTTGCTGAGGACAATCCCGGACCGGCACATGGTGAACTTCATCATGGAGATGCTGTCAAACCGCAGCTTCGTCCTACAGACCAGCGACGGCCAGCGCAGCAGGCTCAGAAGACTGAGGAATGGTGTCCCGCAGGGTTCTGTTCTCTCGCCGATGCTATTTAACATCTACATCTACGACCTGCCGGATACAACATCCAGAAAGTACGGTTACGCGGACGACCTGGCCATCATGCTGCGACGACCAACATGGAAGGCGATGGAAAACGGTATCAACCAAGACATGGGCACCTTCGTAGCCTACCTCCGGAGGTGGCGTTTGCAGCTCGGCATTGGTCAGAGAGTGTCAGCGGCATACCATCTTAACAACAGAGAAGCCAAAATGGAACTGGACGTGTTCGTTCACAACAAACGCCTGGAGTTCCAGCAAGCCCCAAAGTACCTCGGTGTTCGCCTAGATCGGATACTGTCCTTCAAGCAACACCTAGAAGAAGTTAAGGCCAAGGTGACATCAAGGGTCTCGCTTATCCGATGTCTCGCTGGTACGACCTGGGGAGCCTCCGCCAAGACCCTACGAATATCCACGCAAGCCCTGGTCTTCTCTGCAGCCGAATACTGCGCCCCAGCCTGGAGCAGAAGCCCACACGTGAGAAAGGTTGATGTTGCCATTAACAACGCCCTCAGCATTGTATCTGGTTGCTTGAAGCCCACCCCGGCATTCCACCTGCCAGTCCTAGCGGGAATCGCCCCGGCCGGCCTCCGACGGGAGGCTGCTACCCTCGCCCTGGCAAGGAATGCCCAGAAACACGACTGGCACATCCTGCACAACACCACAACGATAGTGGCGCCTCCAAGCAGACTCAGGTCCCGCCATCCCTACAACAGGGCGACACAAGAGATGCTCAGTTCTATCCCTGAGGACCTGTCTAGAAGCGCATGGCTGGCAGCATCCTGGAAGCAGGTGTGGGAAACGGCCGGGCCCACCCGCATCCACCGCTACATCTGGGACCCAGGAGGTGGCGTCGTAGGAGAAGACCTACCACGCCTGCAATGGACCTTGCTGAACCGTCTAAGTACGGGGGTCGGCCGCTTCAAATCAACGCTGAAGATGTGGGGCCTGGCAGACAGTGCCGCGTACGAGTGTGGCGAGCCTGAGCAGACCGCCGAACACATAAACCACCTGCCCCCTATACAGACCACCTTCAGAAGCCGGCCTCTTCGACGTAGGACCAGAGACGAGGGCATGGCTGCACGACACTGAGCTGGCCATTTGATGATACACCAAAGAAGAAGAAGAAGAGGGTCGAAGAGGCTGCACTGACAGTGGGGCAGTGGGACAATACGTGAATTCAACAATATGAACAACCTTTAAGTAGTTTGGGAGAAGGGGGCAGGGATAATGAGTCATTGGTTAGAATGGAAGATGAAATGATGGTGCACTGTCATCTTGAAGTTATATGGGGGAAAAGTTGGAATGGAACAGATTATGAGAAAAGAGGTTCCACAAGTAAGTGAAGAAGAACAAAGGATCAGTGGAGGTGACCTTTCCGAATTTATCCCTTTAATCTTCTAACTCTAAATTTTCCAATTTTGTTTTCCTTCCTTCCCATAGACTCCGATCGTACCTGCATGATATCACAGGGATCCCTAAACAACAACAACCTGAGAATTCCTCAGATTTATCAATATGTGGTAGGCTCAAGCGTTTTTGCAACACACAAACTCATGTGAATGGAATTAAACTAACAGCAAATAAGGTTGATGAATCATACACAATCATACCATTATTTATCAGTGAGGAACAATTTGTTTTGTGGATACTACACACACACACACACACACACACACACACACACACACACACACACACACACACACACACACACACACACACACACACACACACACACACAATTATATATACTAGGGCATGCCCGTACTATATCTATATCTAAAATTATATCCCCCCCCTCTATTTACATGAAATGGTTTGGTCCAAAGCGAACGGCTTGCGAGTGGTGACAATCCCCCCCCTCTATTTACATGCAATGGTTTGGTCCAAAGCGAACGGCTTCCGGAGTTTGGTAAAGAAATCGCCATCGCGTGCACAAACGCGCAGGAAAGCGAATGAATCGCAAATTCGTTATATATATATATATATATATATATAATTATATATACTAGCAACAGTACCCGCCCTATGGGCGGGGCTTCAATTGGGAAGCCCAAATGAAAAGGTAAAATATCAGAAATTGAAGGCTTTTTTATTTTAAACGATTCATATAAACATCCGTTGAATCATATCACACGCACATCATCAAAATCTAAACAGTACATGGCTAAACAGTACATGGACGATCACGTACCATGTACGTCTCGCATCTCGCTCGCGCTCATGTTGTCCCGATAATGATCCTTCCGCAGGTTCACCGACGGAAACCATGTTACGACTTTTACTTCCTCGAGATGGTCAAGTTCGCTCATCTTTACGGTGCACTGGCATGAGCCGAGAACGGCCCGTGCAGGGGCTGATCCGAGGATCTCATCAAACCGTCCGATCGGCAGTAGCAACGGGCGGTGTGTACAAAGGGCAGGGACTTAATCAACGCGAGCTGATGACTCGCGCTTACTGGGAATTCCTCGTTCGTGGGACACTTCTAAAGCCCCAGTCCCCAACACGAATGGGGCTCATCGGTTTACCCGAGCCTGACGGCGAAGGGCAAGGTACATGCTGGCCCGTCCAGTGTAGCGCGCGTGCGGCCCCGGACATCGAAGGGCATTGAACGTTCATTAAACATTAAACGTTCATTAAACATTAAACGTTCATTAAAGGATTACGAAACGAAAAACATTACGAAATTACGTTCACACCGTCACGTCAAACACTACCGTGAACACATACATCGTCACAACATCGACAAAATGAGAACATCGTCACAATGAACATTATGCGAACGCGAATGTTATGCGGGAGCCCAAACCTGAGAATGCTGGAGACCAAAGCTGAAATTGGGAAAACTAAATAGCCTATTTTACTCCCAGGGGTCCCAGGATTACCCACCCAAAATATCTTTGCGATCGGTTCAGCAGTTTTTATGGTACATTCGAACAGACAGATGGACATTTGGTGAATTATGGTAAGATATATATAATTATATATATATATATCTATATATATATATATATATATATATATATATATATATATATATATATATATATATATATATATATATATATATATATATATTGTTACGGTCCGCGGATTAGATGTTATTTTTTACCGAGCGGTGGTGTAACCACGGCCGAACAGTTGTTCCCCAACTAAACCCGATTCACCCGATTCACCCAAACGTTGGCCGTATCGCGCCACAGATACTCAATCTGGAAAACTCTAAAGCGACCGAATGCAAAGAGGAAGAAGAAGACGTACAGAAGAGTAACGGGGTTTATTATGTACACATACACAAGCAAGAAGAACAGTCACGATTATTTACAGGGGACATGAGATGCAGGCGACACTGCAAATTACTAGCTTATCTAACAGGCTTACTTAATACCCATACCAGGACAGAACAAACGAAGACACAGACTCACGCGGGGAATTGCAGAGTGGATTGACTGGAAGGAGAGGAAAGTCCACTGGGTCCGGCAGCACGATCCGCACGTTCTGCAGCCGCCGTTCCTTCGCGGCCCTGCTCCGAACTGCCGTCCAGGCCCCTAAGCGGCTGGCGAGCGTTGTTGCTGCTGCTGCTGTAGACGCTGCCGCTGGTGTGCAAGGTGACGAATAGCAGGCTTTTGCGCTTCCCTGGATGACCTCTGCTTTTGGACCTCACAACTCAGCTCTGCTCTGACGACCCAGCTCTTTCCTTTGCACCTCACCACGCAGCTCAGCTCAGCCTTGGACCTTTTTGCAACTCTCTTGGACTCATCTGCTTGTCTCTCCCTATGGGGAGCGTCCCCACGGCGGGTTATATAGGCCCCGCCCTTCACCCTTTGCGAACCTCCCCCAAGCATTCTCTCTCCGCCCTCTCAAGCCAAACCCCTCGTTCTGGGTTGGATGAGCGGGGCCGACTTACTCCTCCCCTCTATGACGAGGTGGAGACCCGCCTTTCTT
Organism: Myxine glutinosa; assembly: GCF_964187855.1. Taxonomy (NCBI): domain Eukaryota; kingdom Metazoa; phylum Chordata; class Myxini; order Myxiniformes; family Myxinidae; genus Myxine; species Myxine glutinosa. The sequence continues at coordinate 33,819,390 of NC_136267.1, forward strand.
CCCCAACCCTGCCTCGTGGTCAATGGCGGCTTTGGAGGGGATGTAATTGCCAAATTGAGGCTTGGCCATTACGAAAGGGGAAATGGAGGTTTTTTGGGGGGAATGGGAATGAAGGGAATCTATCTCTTTTACTCGGTGCAATGGAGTGTCATTTTAATGGAAGACAAGGCCTTACTCTAAAACACATAATAAGATATAAGCTACTGAACAAGGGTTTTATCGGGTCCTGCAATGTGGTGTTTCATGGAATAACTACCGAGACGCCCTTTTTATCTTTACACAACTCCGGAGGCAGGAGGCGCAGAATAAACAATAATAATAATAAAGCACACAATAAAAAAAATACAGTCCTCATATCCGCAACAATATATATATATATATATACACACACAGACTTGGCATTTAATATGGAATATTTTTTTTGTGGGGGTGAACTTACTTTTCAAGATGTCTTAGAACCAAAAGTTCATTGGAATTATGTTGAAATTATTCTAGATTTTGTTAATGTGACCTTTAAAAGAAACAAAAACCACATTTGACATTTCGAAGCAAATAAATTGATCCTTGAAAGTGATGTAAACTGATATCGAACTCAATTCATGGACAGTACTGTGTTAAACTTCTGTACGTTTTCCAGAAGTATCTCTTTATTTTGCACATTAGCCAAATTTTTTTTTAACAAAAACAAAAGTTAAATTACGACTGGAATTACGGACAGTAAAATTACAGTTCCGTACTTCATGTAACCCCCACGAGCATTCAGGAGAGCACGTACACGTTGAGGCATGCTGTTCACAAGATTTGCCAAGGTTTGGACAGGAATCGCTTGCCATGCAGTGCAAATAGCCTGCTGCAATTCACGCACAGAGGCAGGCTGCTGGTCCAAGTTGTCAATTTGACGCGTTAATTCTGCCCACAAGTTCTCTATCGGATTCATATCCGGGGACATGGCAGGCCACTCCATATGCTCTACACCACGGTCAGCAAGAAAGTGTTGGATCATGCGAGCACGATGAGGCCATGCATTGTCATCTTTGAAGACAAAGTTTCCTCGAAAGGCTGCACGAGCAAATGGAAGCAATGTTTCTTCCAGAATGGCCCTGTGCTTGAACTGGTTCAGGTTTCCATTCAGAACAACCAGGTCAGTTTTGCCCCCTGCATGAAAAGCAGCCCAAACAGTCGCCCCACCACCTCCAGCTTGGACTCTTGGCACTATACAATCTTTGTTGTAGGCTTCATGCACTTGTCTGCGCACTCGGACGCGGCCATCTTGACGATAGACCAGAAATCTAGACTGGTCACTGAAGAACACGTGATTCCAGTGTCCTGGCTGCCATTGACGGTGCTCTCTGGGCCACTGCAATCGGCGCTGGCGGTGTTGTCTGGTCAGGCGTGGCTTTCTCAGGGGCGCCTGGCACGATAGCCTGCTTGAACCAGTCGTTGGTTGACTAGCCTTCTGGATACAGGCACATTTGTCAGTTGCTGCCACTCAGCCCTAAGCCGATTAGCTGACTTGGTACGGCCATTGCGGACTTACCGGTGCAGCTGGCGATCATCCCTCTTTGTGGTTCTGCAGGGACGTCCTGGCCTCGTTATTGGAGTAGGGACACCCCTCTAAGCATTTCGTTTCAGGATATTTGACACCTGACCTTGAGTGATGCCATACTGCCGAGCAATAGCACGCTGTTTCATACCGTAATTTCGTAAAGCCACCACTCCATGACAAACAGCATTGTCGAGTTGACGGACCATCTCCAGAGGAAGCAGCAATAACTTTTGGAGATGTGCAGCAGCTGTTTTCCACTAATACAGAACGCAACAACCCTTGCATACCCGACTGTGAAGCCAATCATCAAATGCACCTGTCCGTACATTTTACCACGCCACCTGTGATATAATCCTGTTGTTGACTTCTTGCTGCGACAGACAATCAGTGACATGGTTCTTTCAACAAATAAATCACCAAAGTGTAAACGAAACTCACCAGATTGATATACTGAGTTCAGAAAGTAAACCCAAGTCAAGAAAAAAAAAATATTCCATATTAAATGCCAAGTCTGTACATATATATATATATATATTAATATACAGACTTGGCATTTAATATGGAATATTTTTTTGTGGGGGTGAACTTACTTTTCAGGATGTCTTAGAACCAAAAGTTCATTGGAATTATGTTGAAATTATTCTAGCTTTTGTTAATGTGACCTTTAAAAGAAACAAAAACCACATTTGACATTTCGAAACAAATAAATTCATCCTTGAAAGTGATGTAAACTGATATCGAACTCAATTCATGGACAGTACTGTGTTAAACTTCTGTACGTTTTTCAGAAGTAGCTCTTTATTTTGCACATTAGCCAAAAATTTTTTTAACAAAAACAAAAGTTAAATTACGACTGGGATTACGGACAATAAAATTACAGTTCAGTACTTCGTGTAACCCCCACGAGTATTCAGGAGAGCACGTACATGTCGAGGCATGCTGTTCACGAGATTTGCCAAGGTTTGGACAGCAATCGCTTGCCATGCAGTGACAATAGCCTGCTGCAATTCACGCACAGAGGTCGGCTGCTGGTCCAAGTGGTCGATTTGATGCGTCAATTCTGCCCACAAGTTCTCTATCGGATTCATATCCGGGGACATGGCAGGCCACTCCATATACTCTACACCACGGTCAGCAAGAAAGTGTTGGATCATGCGAGCACGATGAGGCCATGCATTGTCATCTTGGAAGACAAAGTTTCCTCGAAAGGCTGCACGAGCAAATGGAAGCAATGTTTCTTCCAGAATGGCCCTGTACTTGAAGTGGTTCAGGTTTCCATTCAGAACAACCAGGTCAGTTTTGCCCCCTGCATGAAAAGCAGCCCAAACGGTCACCCCACCACCTCCAGCTTGGACTCTTGGCACTACACAATCTTTGTTGTGGGCTTCATGCCCTTGTCTGCGCACTCGGACGCGGCCATCTTGACGATAGACCAGAAATCTAGACTCGTCACTGAAGATCACGTGATTCCAGTGTCCTGGCTGCCATTGTCGGTGCTCTCTGGCCCACTGCAATCGGCGCTGGCGGTGTTGTCTGGTCAGACGTGGCTTTCTCAGGGGACGCCTGGCATGATAGCCTGCTTGAACCAGTCGTTGGTTGACTAGCCTTCTGAATACAGGCACATTTGTCAGTTGCTGCCACTCAGCCCTAAGCTGATTAGCTGACTTGGTACGGCCTTTGCGGACTAACCCGTGCAGCTGGCGATCATCCCTCCTTGTGGTTCTGCGGGGACGTCCTGGCCTCGGTATTGGAGTAGGGACACCCCTCTGAGCATTTCGTTTCAGGATCTTTGACACCTGACCTTGAGTGATGCCATACTGCAGAGCAATAGCACGCTGTTTCATGCCAGAATTTCGTAAAGCCACCACTCCATGACAAACAGCATTGTCAAGTTGACGGACCATCTCCAGAGGAAGCGGCAATAACTTTTGGAGATGTGCAGCAGTTGTTTTCCACTAATACAGAACGCAACAACCCTTGTATACCCGACTGTGAAGCCAATCATCAAATGCACCTGTCCGTACATTTTGCCACGCCACCTGTGATATAATCCTGTTGTTGACTTCTTGCTGCGACAGACAATCAGTGACATGGTTCTTTTAACAAATAAATCACCAAAGTGTAAAAGAAACTCACCAGATTGATATACTGAGTTAAGAAAGTAAACCCAAGTCAAGAAAAAAAAAATATTCCATATTAAATGCCAAGTCTGTATATATATTAATGTATAGATATATATATATAGTCGGACCCTGCTATTTGCGGTTCCTCTATTCGCGGGTGATAAAATGTGACATGTTTCTCTATTCACGGAAAAGAGTCCCGCGAATTCGCGTTTTTTTTTCTGTTCACGGCACTGTTCCGCGAATTCACGTTTTTTTTCTATTCGCGGCACTGTTCCGCGAATTCACAGTTTTTTTCCCTATTCACGGCAGTGTTCCGTGAATTCACGGTTTGTCAGGGGCACAAAAAAAATATTTCACGAGCCGCTAGCTTGACACATATAAAACCCATCTTTTACCAGCCATGCATAAAGCAGCTTGACACAAAAAAACACATCTACGAGCTGCGATCATGACCTGCTTCTACATTCACTGCTGTGTGCTTTGCGTTTTCAAGGTTTTCGCGGCCGCAAATTTTAGCCGCACTATAATTTGGAGCTTCGGGGGATGTTCCACCAGATGTGTAAACAAGTCAACCCCGCGAATTATAGAATGCAAACGCTTCATTAAATCTATTATTGAAATTAGCAGCTGGCCTCAATATGGCATCATCTGATAACATCCCCCACAAACAATTTGTAGATTATTCACCCATCCCGCAGCTACCCACAATGCCCGGCATTCCTTCAATAAACTGGAAATGGTACCTGGTGTTGTTGTTTTTTAAAATTTGTAAGCATTTTTTCATGAAACTGTAATCATGTGCATTTGTGGTCGAAAACATATTAAACTTTATAAAAATTTCCTCTATGAATCAGGAACCGCCGGGAACCTATAACGTATACCCTTTTCCCCCATTGAAACAATGCCACGGTATACATTCATAGGATTTTCATCTACCTTCGTGGATTATCATCGACATTCGTGGGATTTGCCTCACCATTTGCAGGATTATCGCCGACATTCGTGGGTTTTGTCTTGCCATTTTCAGGACTTTCATCAACCTTCGCGGATTATCGTCGACATTCTAGGGATTTGCCTCACCATTCGCGGATTTTGCCATGCCATTCGCGGTTTGTTCCTCTCTATTCGTGGATTTTCGTGACTCGGGAACCTATCCCCCCTTTTTCCATTGAAACCAATGCCCCGCCATTTGCGGTTTCACAATTTGCAGCATTTTCCAGGAACCCCTCGAATAGCGGGGTCTGACGGTACCTGTATATTCATTGACCTGATATGCAAATCCTCTTCAAATTTGACAGGAGGTCTAAGGGTTACACAAAGAAGCTGTGTAGCCGTTTTAGGTAAGGGAGGGAATGGAAGCGGCACAAACACTAGAAACAAATTTGACCAGATGCCACCAGGATTTGGAGGAGGGAGAAAGGTTTGAGAGTACAGACTTGAGGGTAGAGATATATTGTTTCCTGGCTCTCCTGAGCATAGACACACTTGTTCCGAGCTTGGTGGAAGGAAATGAGATTTCCTTCATTTGGATTTGCCTTCCATGAGGTGAAGGCAAGTTGCTTCATGGCAACTGCCTCACCACAAGATTCAGTGTACCATGGACAGGAGGAAGGGTATGACAACTGAAGACGACATGGATAAATCTGCACATGAGAGAGAGCAATTTTCTTTGGAAGAATTCCCAGGGTGAGTTGATGTCATAGACAGTAGAGATGGAAGAGAAGTCTAGAAGTTTGATGGCTGCTTGATAAACATACCTGTCGGCATGGCAGAGGGCCAAGTATGAAATGTTATGCCTCCGCCGACTTGTGTTTTCAGGTTGTCCATCCGTCCATGATAGGTTTTCGTTACCACGATAACTTGAGAACGGCTGAACGGATATAAGTCAACCTTGGTACAAATATGTATAATGAGGTGAAGATGAACCGATTCGATTTTGGGGCCACGATGTTAAAGGCTAATCTAGTCAGAGGAACCGGTCAGAGGTCATGTTTGGGAAAAATCCTTTTACCGCGATAACTTGTGAACCAGTAATGGGATTCTGACCAAAGTTGGTACAAGTAGGTATTGTTATGCAAAGACAAACATATTTTATTTTGGGGTCAAAACGATTGTGGACACACAACAACGAGGGAACCGGGTAGGCCTCAAATAACCCGGTATGAAAAGTCTGACAAATACTCACAAATTTTCACGAATTTTAAAACAAAATCGAACTAAAAGCACACAATAAATACAGACACAGCAAAATAAACAGTAGAAAAATCGACAAAACGACCGAGAGTACTTATCTTTGAGGATGCTGGAGGAGTTGAATCAGCATGACCAAGGAAGTTTTTGAAAAAAAGGAATAGAGTTTTTGTTATTTTCTGTTATTCCTGACATGTAACCTCCTTCAACTATAACAGTGTTTCGTTTGATCTTTCCAGTTGTGAATAAAAGTTGATTTGGAAAAATTGTTTGGAACTATACAATTCGTAATTCATCTAAATGTGGCATTACTGCTAGGGGTGAATACTTTTCAGGCCACTGCATATGTAATATAATGGAGCTAATGCGTATTTGGTTAAACATATGCGCAGTATATATAGCCATATATGCATTTGCTCCTTTGTATTAGGAAGATATGAAGAACCCTAATAAATAAATTGCACATTTCAAAATTGATTTTGCTGTTGTTTTCGTCAAGGTTAGTTCAAGTACAAAGTGGTCGTGGACGGGCTTTGCATTTTGAGATGCTTTCTAGTTCTCTCTGTTCTCTTCCTGTAATCTCATTGCATGCAGGATATTGGTGGTTCTTACCACTACAAGGTTCCTGAAGGAGAGAATGTGAATTTCTTTTGCTATTCAGGCAGTACACCCAACCGGGAGCGTACATGCACAGGTGGAGTAATCGACCTACCAATTTGTGAAACAGGTGAATCATGGCATACCTATATCCTCTGATTTGAATGTATCCTCTCATGTGAATGAAAGTATATATTTTACTTACCGATTACCAAAGAGCCATTGACATGCAGAATAGAATAACAGGAATAACAATGGAATGGAGGAATAACACAAAATCAATTTTACAATTACCCATGGTAGAACAAAATGGGATGGAGTCAGCATGTGTAGAATATATCGTGGAGGTGCATTGATGAGCACGTGAGGTAGTGATGGGCATCGGATCATTCAGATATTTTTTACGGTCATCACATCAAGAGGTAATAAATATATTATTGGACCTATCCATGCAAACATGGGTAAGCCGGTTCGTCTCAACAACTATGCAGTATCTGTTCTCTTCCTGTAATAAAGCCTTCCCCCAAATATCTTGCCTCCATGCAATGCAATCCTGAGCATCCACTCTGGCTAAGCCAAGAAGTTTCATATCCTTGGATACAACAGAATCCCAGATTAATCTTGATCTGCCCATGTCCCTCTTTCCAGCAACATGTAGGTGCCCATCTATCCTTTCAACATGACCAAACCATCTCAGTCGGTTCCTCCTCAAAACAACCCATAAAACTATCTAGGCCTATTCTCTATCTCCTCAATTCCAAAGGGATTTTTCCTTAACCCTGCTTAACCCTGCTTTTCGCTTCACAAGCACAGGCTAAACAAGTACAAAAAGTTTTAATTAAAACAAAAACTGCGTCGATGTTACACAATTCCTAGATGGAGCTGTGCCTACAACGTCGATGTTATAGGCACAGGACATTCCTATTGATTCGATTACTTGATATTATTTTTGTGCAAAGTGAAAATATATCGGCAATTTCCCGTGTGTGGCGACGAATTTTTAATATAACTCGGCATTTTCCCGTCTGTTATTTCAGGCGGTGTATGACTGACCATGCCGCGATTTAAAAAATATATATCTCGGCAATTTCCCGTATGTGGCGACACGTGAACGAAGCTATTGCTCCTCTCTCCACATTATTGTGACGATGTATAAATTAAATATTTCATCGTGACGATTGTCATCAAATGGACGAATTTTTAATATATCTCGGCATTTTCCCGTCTGTTATTTCAGGCGGTGTATGACTGACCATGCCGCGATTTAAAATATATATATATATCTCGGCATTTTCCCGTCTGTTATTTCGGGTGGTGTATGACTGAGCATGCCGCGATTTAAACAAAATATATATATCTCGGCATTTTCCCGTCTGTTATTTCGGGCGGTGTATGACTGAGCATGCCGCGATTTAAACAAAATATATATATCTCGGCATTTTCCCGTCTGTTATTTCGGGTGGTGTATGCCTGACCATGCCGCGATTTAAAAATATATATATCTCAATGGACTTGAAGTTACAGGCCTTTGAGAATTCATTTCGTTCTATAAAGGGCAACTTTCATCGGATTTTCTTCCCGTTTTTTTTCAACCGAGTCTAAAACTATGTTAGCGACTGTGAAAAATGAAATGATATATCGAATTTGATTTGAAATAAAACTGTGTGAGAGAGGAAGACACCACGGGCCTACAAAACAGGCCTCAAAGCTATGCGAGTTAATAAAATGGTGGATATTTGTTTATATGAAGCCTCTCCCAAAATGGGTGGAGCTTCGAGGTTTTGTCTTCTCTGCAAGAACAAGAAGAAGAAGAAGAACAACAACAAGAAGAAGAAGAACAACAACAACAACAGCAGAGGGCACTCTATGAGCAGCGTCTGCGACGCGGCTAAAAAAATGCAAAGTATGATATTGTCTGAAATAAATTGTGTAATTGTTAATTTAAAGGACACTACAGCAAGTATCCACAACGTTGTGGATGCATTCACCACTAAGCAAACCAATATATTCACATAGACGTAATGTTATAATTGGAGGGAGGGGGTGTGCTCCAAAGGCACATATTCGGTCATCCGAACATAACTTCAACCTCACTTAACTACATATTAGAGACAAATATTAAACAAATCAATAAAGAACAAAGGAAATATTCAAATGAACAATTTAATGAACCGTTACAGGGGCACTAACCATAATGTAGGGCTGATATTGTGTGGTGACTTCTAGTTTTACATTCATAATTTGCTACATGAACAGGCGGTGCGGGCAGAATCAATTCACCAAGCTTGTTCCTCACATACTGACGCGCTCCTCGAAAACGTTCGGTTAGTCAGGTGTGGTTTAAACCAGGAACAACCAATCAACTCTGAGTACGTGAGGAGGAAGCACGAGGATGAAGAAGAAGAGGGTTTTTACGCAGACTCTCTACTTTCGAGGGGCTTGGAGCTAAAGATGTGATAACGTGTAGCGATTTAATACTGTACTTCACTCTTCTTTGGTTTCCCTTGGAACTATCAGCAGAGTGCTACTTCACCACCAGCTCGCTGTTCACGACAACCCATTGAGCTTTTCTACTTCCCGGGGCTAACGACTATGACCACATGAGTAGAAATTCACATACACATTATACATACTTGTACTACGTTTGATTTCTACAATTGCTTGTCTGGACAGGAGAGGTGCATGTGTGGAATGGAAGGGTTACATGCAGGGAGAGACATGCCTTCGTGTCTCAGACAGACTGCTTAAATAATCTGTAAGCTGGGAAAACAAAGGGGAGAGATTCCCAGAGCAATACGGCGCTGCCCTCACTCTGATTAGTTTTCTGGGTGAGTCGAGAGGCGAATCTAGAATCAAGGAATCTCTGATTGAGCTATTGAACAAGCCGCGGCAAATCCAGAGTGAAGAGATCGTCACCGAGGTGCTGAGGGATTTTTTTTTTTTTTTTTGCATACAGACTCGAGGCTCGTGAAAGAGCTAACATTTATCACACAAAAAAAATCAAACAAACAAACAAGATATATAAAAAGAGGGAACGGTAGACAAGATGGGGAGAGAAGGGGAAGCACACAAACACAACATTTGAGAGCAGGGACATCGGGAGATGTGTGGGAGGGAGAGGGCTTGGGGGGAGGAGGCGTGGGAAGGGGGAGGGGGGTGGGAGAAGTATAAAACACAAGGACACCAAGGACTTCCAGGAAAGAAGTTGGTATTTCAAAAAAGTGTATTTGGGGTGAAATTAGCGGGGGTAGAAAAGATCAAGGTTTTGGATCGGGGAAGATAAGAGATTTTGGTGAACAGCTGTTTTAAAGACTTGGAGGGAGGAGTGGGATTGAAGAGAGTGAGGGAGTTTAAAATGTTTAAGTGAGGATGGTGCGATCAGAGTGCTAAATTAGATTCATTAATTAGATCAGACCAGATGAATACGAATACAGTATTTGTACAGAGACAAATTTTGTGTTGAGAAAAGCAAGAGGGCTAATCAAGGCTGCAAAACTAGATGGACAAACATTATATTACAATATGTCAGGTGTTCATTACCTCAGTCACCGAAGGTGGGTGGAGGTTATGTTTTCATGCCTGTCGGTCTGTTTGTGAACAGGATATCTCAAAAGGTTGTGGGTGGATTCGGATGAAATGTGGTGGAGAGGTTGGGTATATGACAAGGCCGAAATTAATATATTTTGGTGAAGATCTACATCCAGATACTAGAATTTTCAGTGATTCTTCTCCATTGAGAGATAGGGGGGAAAAAACAATATAAGCAGGTTATCTCAAAAAGTTGTGGATGGATTTGGATGAAACTTGGTGGACTGGTTGAGTGTGTGACAAGGACGAATTGATTTGATTTTGGTGAATATCCAAATACGGATCCTGACACTATATATATTTATTATTTTTAAAGTAATTCTTCACCATTGTGTGATAGGTCCAAAAAGTGCTCAGCATCATCCCGTTTCGGCCCTTCAACCTAGATACAGTCAGCTAAGGTGGGCCAGCAGAGGCACATACGCCTCCACATGCAGCAGCTACACCTGGATGCGTACATACCCCCACGATGCGCCAGTGAGAACACAGACTACAACAACAAAACCGCCTCCAGTCTCAGAATCCACAGCCCTTCACTCACACACCAAAAGGAAAACCAACCAACTCACCTATCCTTACAACATGCACCACTCAAACAAAAAAAACATTCATGCAAAACCGCAAAACACCACACCACACCCACACCACCACACACACACACACACACACACACACACACACACACACACACACACACACACACACACACACACACACACACACACACACACACCTCCATTTCTCTTCCACGCTCAGTCACTACCCCCTTTAGGCTGAAATGAACCACCACCCACAACCTCAACCTACACCGTTTGACGTGCCTCCATAAACTTCCTCCATATCCAAAGTGAGCCTTTCAAGGCAACTTGGGCCACTCTGTCACACATCCTCCTTCTTTCTGTACCACACACTCCAAGCCGAGCAAGAAATGCAGAAAAGGAATTGCCAATATACCCGCGACACCCTACCTCAAATGGCTGACAAGAAACTCGCCAACCCTTCTCCTGACACTCTGCCTCCAGCTCACTGTACTTTCCTCTCTTCCTCTTGTGCACCTCCTCCATGTTCTCTTCCCAAGGTACAGACAATTCCCCTAAAATGATCTGACTTGTTGTACCTGAGCAGATGACAATGTCAAGCCGCAACCTTGTCACACAGATCTCCTCTGGGAATACCAATTGTGGCTTTAGGTTTGCCACCACCTGCCAATTTATGTAAACTATTAGCAAACTGTTTTTGTAAACTATTAGCAAACTGTTTATGTAAACTATTAGCAAACTGTTTATGTAAACTATTAGCAAACTGTTTATGTAAACAGTATGAGCAAACCGTATATGTAAACTGTATTAGCAAACTGTTTATGTAAACTGTATTAGAAAACTGTTTATTTAAACTGTATTCGCAAACTGTTTATGTAAACTTTATTCGCAAACTGTTTATGTAAACTATTAGCAAACTGTTTATGCAAACTGTATTAGCAAACTGTTTATGTAAACTGTATTAGCAAACTGTTTATGCAAATTTTTCACATCTTTTTTTCACGGGAATTATGGACAGTACGATATGAACTACATCATTGATATTACTTCTGGAAAAAAAACTAATAATAACTTAATATGTTTTGCATTTTTTTTTTCCCCATTGGTTGCTCAAACGTGAGATAAGGCAGTGTAATGTATATATTATTTCAGGTCAAATTAGAACAGTTGATTATCATGCAGTTCGTTTACCCATCTCTCCTTTTCATAGGTTGCAAATCATGGTTGATCAATCACGGTGGAATTCGGAGCTGGTTATCAAAGTCCTTTGAGATTATTGTGTCATGTGCTGCTCGCCATCTCTCTTACGCTCATAAGATAAGGTCAGTTCCTCCATGCAGGTTTTTCAACTCCGACCTTTTCTTGTTAATTCATTTAAAACTGCAAATATCCAACTTCATAAGACTTCTGATAGTAAGGGAAACATATGAAAATCTGTTAACTAAATTGTTACCAAAAAATTTCTTCACCAATATGTTTGTAAAGGTGTGTAATAACATGTGTTAAAATGTTGAAGGTCAACTCCCGTGGGAAACCCAGAAAAAAAGCTGTTGAATTCGGGTACCGAAAAATTATTTTCGAGAATTTTTTTTTTTTTTAATCGGCCCTTAAGTAACTTATGAGGGGTCAAATAAGGGTTTTTCATGATTCTGAGTTGATTGTTAACATTTATATTTCACCACAGACACTCCTTTGTGGAAAAATAATTTCTAAATATATCTCATTTTCTACTTTGCAGGACATGGAGTCTAGCAATATGGATGAAGACGTTACTCCACCTGTGCTCAATTGCTTCATCTGTGCACGCTCGGATACACCAGCTGAAAGGCTCATACAGGCAACTCCAAAGGGATACTCAACTTTATTGAAACAAGCAGAAACTGTCGAAAATGTTACTGTTGTGGAACGTATGAAGGAGGCTCAAAAGGAAGGAAAACTGAGGTACCACCAGAAGTGTAAAAATGATCTGTACAACAACTTTGTTGCAACCACCAATAAGTCAGCTCAAGCATCAAAGGCAGAGAAAGAGTCATCAAAGTTGAAGAGAAGACGCACTACTTGTGAGTTCAGTTCATCAACTGGCTGCAGTTCTAGAAGATCACAGTCAGTTGACCTCCTGTATAAGGATGTATGCATTCTTTGCAACCAACCAGCTCAGCTCTACAAAAATAATCCAGCACAAGCTAGAAAGAAATACAGAGTGCCAGATAATTTGACTGCAGATACACTGAAGGCAAGCTTGCTGAAGACAGCACGGAGTCGTGGGGATGACTGGGGCACTGAAGTCACTGGACGCCTGGAAGGGATCAACGACTTGGTAGCAGAAGAAACACTGTACCATTTGCGATGCAAACTTATGTTTGCGAGAGGTGACAGTTTGTCCAAGACTGATGAGGAAGGAAAAAGGAAGAGAGGACAGAGGAGTATTGATGAGGAGCGAGAGGCAGTTTTTATTGAATTCTGCGAATGGTTAGACTCAGAATTAGAGCATGGGGTAATGAACATGGACCAAGTCCATGAAAAGCTGCAGGAGTTTGATCAGCCTTCAGAGAAGAGCCTTTCTTCTTCAAAGCATTGGCTAAAGATAAAACTTCTAGAGAAATACGAAGACACCTTGTATTTCACAACACAGGAAAGAAGGGCAGATGTACTCTGTCTCAAAGATGGCACCGACAATATTCTGCGATCGCATCATGCTAATCTTGACCATGGAGATGAGAAGACTCAGATCATAAAGACGGCACTCAAGTTCATATCCAATGATATTGCCTTGATTGATTTCGGTCCAAAGTCATACCCCACCACACACAGTATGACTGACATCGATAGTCAGCTGACACTTGTTCCTGCAAGCCTTCAGATGTTCTTGAGACCGATTGTCAAGACAGACGAAAGAGTTGCCGTTTGGGGGCAGAATTTTATTAAGGCCTGTCGACCTCGGTCTGGAGTATTGCCACACCAAATGGGGCTTGCCATACAACTTGATCATAGATTTGGGTCAAAATGGATGCTCAACAAGTTCCACCGGCTGGGATACACTGAGTCTTACACGGAGACACAAAACTACAAATACTGCTTCCTTAATAGTAGGAGTGGAGATGATGTTCCAGATACTTCTGGCACTCTTGACACCATTGTGGAGGAAACCGATGAACAGATCAATGATGAGGTTGCGGTTGATGCTGTGCTTGAGGATCAATCAGTGATGACAGCCAAAGTGCCAGCCAGTGAAAGTGAATTGTCAAGTAATGATCAGGTGGTCTTTTTGGAGGTTGGGGAAACAAACAATGCAGTCACTCAGTTTGTTGGAGACAATATAGATTTAAACATTGTCTCTATTCACGGAAACACTCCCTTTCACTCAATGGGTTGGATCGAAGTCACCTCTCCGGCACCACCTTTGCCAGATCCACAGACAACAGCAGCTTTCCCCCGGGTGAAGTTGAAGGCACTCGACAAAGCTAAGATCCTGAGAGGAACTGAAGTAAAGATTATTCCATTTACGAACAGGAAACAGATAGGAACGAACGCGATCATGTTTCTCCCCCTCGCTGAGCTTTCCTCCTCCCTGGCTCATGATCAGCCACTCCTCACTCCAGGTGACACACTCTGGGCAGCGGGGTGGGTGATCAAACCAGAGACTCTACCTCCAACAGAGGGTGCAGCTGCACAACATTCACTCCGTGCCTACCTGCAGACCCGGGACTGGATCCTTCTACAGAGCATGTCTCTGAACCCCAGTGACTATGGATGGACAATAGGTGTGCATGGGTATGAGCCAGTTCCAACACTGGACCCCACGGCTCCTGAGGAGCTATTGCAGTTCACGAGCTGTAATTGTCATGGAGATTGCAGCAACCGGCGATGCAGCTGCAAGAAGAATGGGGTCACGTGCATCTCGGCCTGTGGAGTCTGTAATGGCATTACATGCAGAAACTGCAGTCATGATGTTGTTGAGTCTGAAGAAGACATAGACAATGACTGTTGAAACTTCTGACATTGTGAATGAGAAATAACTCTTGAGTATTATATATGTATGTGAAATAAAAGCTACTTTGTGTGTAAATGTAAAAGTGAAAATATAAATGTTAACAATCAACTCAGAATCATGAAAAACCCTTATTTGACCCCTCATAAGTTACTTAAGGGCCGATTAAAAAAAAAAAATTTCTCGAAAATAATTTTTCGGTACCCGAATTCAACAGCTTTTTTTCTGGGTTTCCCACGGGAGTTGAACTTCAACATTTTAACACATGTTATTACACACCTTTACAAACATATTGGTGAAGAAATTTTTTGGTAACAATTTAGTTCACAGATTTGTGAAATATCTCATAAAATGCCCTTACTATGAGTGTGATTGCTTTTCGGTTATGAACGACAAAGGTGGGGACAGAACAGGATGCGTTGGTTAATTTTGGTTGCACGAGATTTGGAGGTAAACATTCAGTTGAGCCATTCTGCCTTTTTTAGCTCACCTGGTGTGCAGTTCACGGAGCTTATGCGATGGCGGGTCGTCCGTCCGTCCGTCCCCGTAAACACTTGAAACTTCTTCTCCGAAACCACTGATGGGGATTGCGACCAAATTTGGCACAAATTATATTTGTCGTGTTGTGACTAATTTGTTCACGGCATAAAAAAAAAAAAATTGGGATCCAAGGGGGTCAAAGTGGATCCAGGTTTGATCCCTCAAAATAGGTATTTGCTTTCTTCTCAGAAACTACACATGCAATTCTGATGAAACTTCACCACAACCTTAATCACCCATGTTGTACGAAAGTTTGTTCGCGGCATTAAAAAAAAAAAATCGTGATCTAATGTGGTGTATGGGGTGGCTTGCCCTCCAAAATAGGTATTTTTTTGTTTGTTTAAAGTCTTATGATTATGTTAGTATGATTCTACATTCTGCCCTGTCTTCTAGCAACCATTGAAATTGGTTTAAAATACCTTTCGTTAGTGCAGTATAATGTTTAGTCTACCAGGTGAGTGCCAGGGGTATTGCCCCTATGTTTTTGTATACACAGTCTAGGCTCGTGTAAGAACAACACATAAAACACGGACATAAACAGAGATCACGTAACTTATAATAAAGGGTGCGGGAGACAAGAGGGGGAGAGAAAGGGAAGCACAACAACAGTAGAGAACAGGGACAGTGGTAGACATGTGGAAGGGAGACGGGACGTCTGGGGGTGGGGGCAGAGTGAGGGGTGGAGGGGATACACAATATAAAACAAATGGACATTACGAGGACTTTCAGGGGAAAAAAACAGGGAATTTGAAAAAGGTGGATTTGGGGTATATTAACGGGGGTAGAAAAGACAAGGGTTTGTGATGGGGGAAGACAAGAGATGGTGGTGAACAGCTGTTTTGGAGACCTAGAGGGGGGAGTGCGATTGAAGAGAGTGAGGGAGTTTGGTCCAGAGGCGGGAGAAAAGAGGAATGAAAGAGTGAAGGTGAGCAGAGAGTCTTGATTTTGGCAGTTTCACCAGAAGAGGGTTGCTGGCAGATCTTGTGTACTTTGCTGGAATATTTGTGGGACAAAGCACAGACAGAGCAGGGGAGCAAGGCTGGAGAGGAGTCTGAAGAAGACAGAAAGACCACCAACCTGCCTGCGGTGAGAGAGAGAAAGGCTCTCAAAATCATCTTAATCGCAGGAGATCCCAATGATTCTAAAAGCTTTAGTTTCTACAGCGTGAAGCCAAGTTAGGTGTGAGGCAGAAGCAATCTACCTTGTCTTGAATCTGAGGTGAGGTTGCTTGAGAGGAGCGAGGCGATGGAGGAGAAGCATACACCACCAACTGACTCGACAAGGCACTACAAATGATGGCAGCGCAATCGATGTATTTGATATTCACCGTTTTGTCATTGTAGTAATAATGGTAAATAATAATAATTATAAAAATAAAAAAAGATTCCTATATCTGTCGATTTTTCCCTTCGTGTAGGTGTTTAAATACAGGACCAGAGGCAGAGATCCAATGCTGTCCTCGGGATCCCAAAATAATTGATGGGACTCTCGAAGTCATAAGGCCTGTGTATCGATTCTGTCAACTGATCATCCAGGGGAGAGCAAGGTGTAATATTGGAACGCGACTTGTAGGATCTGAAATGATCACCTGTCGAGGATCTCGTTGGCCGACTGAAACCCTGTCATGCCAACCCGATGGTAATTATGATCATATTGGTCATGTGACGACCACTATGCTAATGCATCTCACACGTTCTGTTTATTTGTACCTGAGATTGTAATAATCTCACCTCCACTCTCCTTTCCTTTCTGCAATCCAAATGAAGGTATCAAGAATAATCAAACGCTGCAGTGGAACGTTTCCCTTTCTGAGGATGCAGGTAAATGTGCCAATTGACATAATCAGCACGAGGACCACAGTTCAGCCTCCTCTCTATGAAGTGCGAGCAGGACATTGCATTGTGTGTATGTCCTTTGGACAATATGTAATATGATCAGGTTCGCTTTTAAAGTGGGAAATCAGTATTTGGTTCCTAATTGTTGTAAGTTTATCTTCCACTAATTATTCCCATTCCCAAAGGGCCTCTGTTTTTTGGGGGGTTTTTTTCAACGAATGATTGCCCTGAGCGTGACTTTAAGTACCTTGTACTGAAAATTCCTCCATTTGGTGTTTCACCCTTTTTAGTGAATTTTTGGTGCATTAGTTGAAAAATATTTCCTTGTGGTCCCAATTTCTCCCTCCACCCTACCCTACTTGCCCTCTCAGGATGATTACCTCCACCACCAAAGGTGGATGGAGGTTATGTGTGCACCCCTGTCTGTCTGTCACCATTGGGAGATAGGGCCAAAAACGGTACATAGCAGGATATTTCAAAAAGTTATGGATGGATTTGGACGAAACTTGCTAACAGGTTGTGGGTGTGACAAGGAAGAATCGATTCAATTTTGGTGAAGATCTGAACATGGATTCGGATAGGAGAATTATTTAATTTTTAAGTGATTCTTCAACATTGGGAGATAGGGCCAAAAACGATACATAGCAGGATATCTCAAAAACTTATGGATGGATTTGGACGAAACTTGCTAACAGGTTGTGGGTGTGACAAGAAAGAATCGATTCAATTTTGGTGAAGATCTGAATATGGATTCGGATTGGAGAATTATTTAATTTTTTAAGTGATTCTTCAACATTGGGAGATACGGCCAAAAACGATACAAAGCAGGATATCTCAAAAAGTTATGGATGGATTGGGACGAAACTTGTTAACTAGTTGTGTGCATGACAAGAAAGAATCTATTCAATTTTGGTAAAGATCTGAATATGGATTCGGATAGAAGAATTATTTAATTTTTTTTAGTGATTCTTCAACATTGGGAGATAGGGCCCAAATCGATATATAGCAGGATATCTCAAAAAGTTATGGATGGATTTGGACGAAACTTGTCAACAGATTGTGTCTGTGACAAGAAAGAATCGATTCAATTTTGGTGAAGATCTGAATATGGATTCGGATAGGAGAATTATTTAATTTTTTAAGTGATTCTTCAACATTGGGAGATAGGGCCAAAACGATACATAGCAGAATATCTCAAAAAGTTATGGATGGATTTCAACGAAACTTGCTAACAGGTTGTGTGTGTGACAAGAAAGAATCGATTCAATTTTGGTGAAGATGTGAATATGGATTCGGATAGGAGAATTATTTAATTTTTAAGTGATTCTTCAACATTGGGAGATCGGGCCAAAAACGGTACATAGCAGGATATCTCAAAAAGTTATGGATGGATTTGGACGAAACTTGTTGGACAGGTTGTGTGTGTGACAAGAAAGAATCTATTCAATTTTGGTGAAGATCTGAATATGGATTCGGATAGGAGAATTATTTAATTTTTAAGTGATTCTTCAACATTGGGAGATAGGGCCAAAAACGATATATAGCAGGATATCTCAAAAAGTTATGGATGGATTTGAACGAAACTTGTCAACAGATTGTGTGTGTGACAAGAAAGAATCGATTCAATTTTGGTGAAGATCTGAATATGGATTCGGATAGGAGAATTATTTAATTTTTTAAGTGATTCTTCAACATTGGGAGATAGGGCCAAAACGATACATAGCAGAATATCTCAAAAAGTTATGGATGGATTTCAACGAAACTTGCTAACAGGTTGTGTGTGTGACAAGAAAGAATCTATTCAATTTTGGTGAAGATCTGAATATGGATTCGGATAGGAGAATTATTTAATTTTTAAGTGATTCTTCAACATTGGGAGATCGGGCCAAAAACGATACATAGCAGGATATCTCAAAAAGTTATGGATGGATTTGGACGAAACTTGTTGGACAGGTTGTGTGTGTGACAAGAAAGAATCTATTCAATTTTGGTGAAGATCTGAATATGGATTCGGATAGGAGAATTATTTAATTTTTAAGTGATTCTTCAACATTGGGAGATAGGGCCAAAAACGATACATAGCAGGATATCTCAAAAACTTATGGATGGATTTGGACGAAACTTGCTAACAGGTTGTGGGTGTGACAAGAAAGAATCGATTCAATTTTGGTGAAGATCTGAACGTGGATTCGGATAGGAGAATTATTTAATTTTTAAGTGATTCTTCAACATTGGGAGATAGGGCCAAAAACGATACATAGCAGGATATCTCAAAAAGTTATGGATGGATTTGGACGAAACTTGTTAACTAGTTGTGTGTGTGACAAGAAAGAATCGATTCAATTTTGGTGAAGATCTGAACATGGATTCGGATAGGAGAATTATTTAATTTTTAAAGTGATTCTTCAACATTGGGAGATAGGGCCAAAAACGATACATAGCAGGATATCTCAAAAAGTTATGGATGGATTTGGACGAAACTTGTTAACTAGTTGTGGGTGTGACAAGAAAGAATCGATTCAATTTTGGTGAAGATCTGAATATGGATTCGGATAGGAGAATTATTTAATTTTTAAGTGATTCTTCAACATTGGGAGATAGGGCCAAAAACGATACATAGCAGGATATCTCAAAAACTTATGGATGGATTTGGACGAAACTTGCTAACAGGTTGTGGGTGTGACAAGAAAGAATCGATTCAATTTTGGTGAAGATCTGAACATGGATTCGGATAGGAGAATTATTTAATTTTTAAGTGATTCTTCAACATTGGGAGATAGGGCCAAAAACGATACATAGCAGGATATCTCAAAAAGTTATGGATGGATTTGGACGAAACTTGTTAACTAGTTGTGTGTGTGACAAGAAAGAATCGATTCAATTTTGGTGAAGATCTGAACATGGATTCGGATAGGAGAATTATTTAATTTTTAAAGTGATTCTTCAACAAGATACGGCCAAAAACGATACAAAGCAGGATATCTCAAAAAGTTATGGATGGATTAGTACGAAACTTGTTAACAGATTGTGTGTGTGACAAGGAAGACTCGATTCAATTTTGGTGAAGATTCGAATCCGCATCCAGCTAGTAGAAAATTTTAAGTGATTCTTCATCATTGAGGGATATGGCCAACCAGGTGGAGGTATGCTCTCAACTGAGTACCGTTCTAGTTTCTAACTGAAATGATTTTTGTGCATTAGATATGCAGGAGGAAGATGGAGGAAGACTAATTTTTCGAGCAAAACATTTGAGGGAAGCTCGGATCACATGGCTCGGTTCTGCTGTTCGGGAATCACTATTCCTTTGCTATACGGGAAAGATATACTGGCGACTGAAGGTGGGTAGTTCACATCTTGCATATTGTTTGTGTTCTCCTTTCAGAGGAAGAAATAAAACCAATATGGTGATGCTGGTGTGGTTTAACTGCAGGTGCTCATGGAGAACACATTTATTGAGAAGGATGGAAGGGACAATCATGACTGTATGGAGTTGTTTGTGGAGAGTAAAGTAAGTTTCTAAAAGACATGCTTCTTATACATTCTTCATTTGAGTTGATTCTTCTGATATTGTAAAACAATCATTTGAGAAAATCAAATTGCCTATATGCATTTCCCAAATGAAAAACAACCCGAGCATTTTAAAGTTATGATCAAATTAGTCAACTGGAATGGAATTCGGTAGAGCACATACTTCTGTCAAGCAGTACAGTTTACATTTTGTATCCTACTGTTAGGCCGGATCTGCATCCGGACCTTAACCAAAATCGAATTGGCTCTTGTCACCGACCCAACTCATCCAAGTTGGGTACTTTGGTTTTATCACAATCCGTCCAACGTTTTGAAACATCGTTTTTGGCCCTATCTCTCAATTATAAGATTCACTTTAAAAATCCTCAGATCCGAATCTTCACCAAAATCGAATCAACTCGTCCCTGTCACAGACCCAATCTTGTCCACCAAGTTTCGTCTGAATCCATCTATAACCTTTTGAGATGTCCTACTAAAAGACAGACAAACACACAGATAGACATACATGGGTGAAAACATAACCTCCGTCTCCCTTCGGTTGCAGACGTAGCAAAAAAGTCACAAATGCGAAGTTTGAATTATCTAGATTTTAGCTCACCTGGAACATCATTGAGGTGAGCTTATGGGATGGGGCATCGTCTGTCCATACATAAACACTTGCAACTTATTCTCCGGAACTGCTGAGGGGATTGTGAACAAATTGGCTAATATGATCTTTGGTGTGGTGCAACTCAAGTTTGTTCATGCCATACTCCCCCTCAATAGCCTGGTGTTGGCTTAACGGTTAGGGTGTTGGCTTAACGGTTAGGGTGCTGGCTTGGGATTCTAGGGTCCTGAGTTCAAGTCCTGTTCAGTCGTTGAATTAACACCAGGTGGGGACCAACTCAGCTTGTCATCCCTCCGAGGTTGGTGAAATGAGTAACCACCTTACTGGGATGAATGAGTTATTTGAGTGCCCTGCGTAGGAGTGATGCCCCAACCAGGATTGTGCCCAATAGTCAAGAAATTGCTTCAGCAGCCATATGCATCTGATGATGCAGGAGGGAACATCATCATCATCATCATCATCATCATCATCATCCTCCCCTTCAAGTATAAGTAGGTCATTGTGCAATTTAAGGTCCCAAAAGTTCTTGAATTTCAATGTATTTTAGTCATCATTTTGGATTACAGGAAAACCTTTAATAATCCCCATTTCTCAAACCGTGCAACTGATCGATGCTAAACTTTAAATTTGTGATCAACTACCCAAGGGAAATATAGTTTGTTAACAATGGCGTTATTAATCACGTGGTATGGCAGCCATATTAGATCACAAGAAAACCTTCAATTTTTTTCTTCTCTGAAAGCATTTATCTGAATGATGTGGAGCTTTAAATATGTGTTCGACTCCCCATGGGAAACATTGTTTGTTATCAATGATGTCATGTGGTATGGCAGCCTTATTGGATCATATAAAAACCTTTAAAAATCCACCTCTGAAACTGCTCAAACTGGAACGGCTCAATGGTGAAGAATCACTTCAAAATTAAATAATTCTCATATCTGAATCCATATTCAGATCTTCACCAAAATCGAATCGATTAGTCCTCGTCACACACCCAACCGGTCCACCAAGTTTCGTCCAAATTCGTCCACAACTTTTTTAGATATCCTGTTCGCAGACATTTTGCTACCTCAGAGACATGCTGAATGGAGAAGGTGGATCAGACTCGGCAACGGTTGCAAGAGTGAGATGTGCATGGAAGAAGTTTCGGGAACTGAGTGGCGTGCTGACGAGGAAGGGAGTGTCGTTGAAGCTGAAGGGAAAGGTGTATGCTGCATGTGTGAGAAGTGTTAAGATTTATGGGAGCGAGACATGGGTAATGAACGTAGAGCAGCAAAGAAGGCTGGAAAGGGTGGAAATGCGAATGGTTCGTGGATGTGCGGAGTATCGTTGAGAGAGAGGAAGACAAATGATGAATTGCGAAAGATGATGGGAATAGAGCCTGTGATTGATGCTGTGAAGAGGAACAGGTTGAGATGGTTTGGTCATGTGTTGAGGAAGGATGAAAGTGACTGGTTGAGAAGAGTGATGGAAATGAATGTAGAAGGAAGTAGAGGATGGGGAAGACTGAGAAAGACTTGGCTAAAGATGGTGGAAGAAGAAATGCGGGCAAGGGGTTTAACAAGGGGGATGCAGAAAATAGGGCAAAATGGAGAAGATTGTCATGGGGACCACAAGGCTAACCCCTGCTCGAGCAGGGAAAATTGCCTTAAAATGCCTGTTGTTGTTGTTGTTGTTGTTTGCAGACAGTCAGACAGTCAGACAAACAGACAGACAGGGTGAAAACATAACCTCCATCCACCTTTGGTGGTGGAGGTAATTATCGAGGTAGAATTTTACACGTGTGATCGACTACATAGGAAATATACTGTAATTTGTAAACAATTATGATTGGTCACGTGGTCTGGCAGCCATATTGAATGAAGGCAAAAACCTTTAAAATCATCATCTCTGAAATTGCATTGAAACTGTTCGAAGCAAAACTTAAAATATATGATCGACTACCTATGGGAACGTTAGAAGCTGATCTGAAACACAATATGGCCACGAGTGACGTCATAATACAGAAAGTGGGCAATATCTCAAAAATATAAATTTTAGACACCTTGGAGTTGTACCTTATAAATGAGGCTAATTTGGACACAACAGGAAATGACATCATTATACCGGAAGTGGACAATAGCTCAAAAACTAAGGCGAGAGTTGCACTTCTGTGAACATCAAGTCAATACTACCGGACTTAAAATGTGTTTTAAATCCAGATCTTATTTTTACCCTTATCCATCCGTCACTTCACTTTTTGGCAACCAGCCAGGTGAGCTACAGGACCATTTGGCCCTCTATTTTTATATTAGTTTGCTACCTGGGTACCACTGAAAATCTGTTTGAGCTACTCAGTAAAATATTTTACATTTTTATTTCCTGTAAATCCACAATATATCCGAAGTAGTCCAGCCTATAACACTATAACAGTGTGTGTGTGTGTGTGTGTGTGTGTGTGTGTGTGTATGTGTGTGTGTGTGTGTGTGTGTGTGTGTGTGTGTGTGTATGTGTGTGTGTGTGTGTGTGTGTGTTTACACTTTTTAAAGTATAAATCCTAATATACTTATGTTATGAGTTCAGGTTATTATGGCAGTTTATTCATTACTTAAGCTGCTAGCCTTCACTCTTTTTTATATCCTTTCAATGTTTTTCCCTCCAAGTTTTTAAACACTTTTTAAAATCATGTGTGCAATAATATACTTTATTACTTTGCTTTTATTGCGATCTCAGTTTCCTTCCTCTCCTAATGCCCCTCCCTCAAACCCTTCAACTTTCACCAACATGTACCAAACTAGAAGCTTGAACTCCATCTGCAGTTCCACGAGTTCAGCTTCATTTTCCTAACACAAGTGGACGAAAAACGCAATCTGTACCGGCTGCTGTTGTAGTGAAGAATGAGATCGATATGCACTGCTTAATCACAACTGATTTTGTGAGGGATAGTGAGCACGAAAGGTACCGTGAGTTTGAGGGGTGAGCAATATGGTTGGTGGTAATACATGACAAGGGAATGAACAATTCCCATTGATATTTACGAAACAATATGAACAAAAATGAAAAGATGAAAACGGGATTTCAAGCAGGTGTGTGAAGGTGTATTCTCCGTAATATCCAGAGCTTCACATACACCTGCTGAACAGCACACCACTGGCTGTTTTTGCTGAGTGGTAAAAGATAAAAAGTGATTCCACATTTCCTTTGGAAACTAATGGAATGATAGAAGTGCAAACTGGGCCTGTGTTTTTTTTCCGATTATTAAAACGTGGATCTCCATTCGATCTCGTCATTGCAATCGTATCACTTAAAAACAGGGGATTTGCTCCTTTCCTTTGCTTTGGGATTAGGTATGTACAAGTGGATTAATGTAGCTCATCAGATTGCAGCATAACCTGGTTATGTGCTTAACCTCCGTTCAAAACACGTGTGATGTTGCTGGTGTCTTTTTGCCGATGCTGTGGTGGTAAAATGGAGGTCAGACAATCGAATTCAGCAGAAGTTTTGTTGCCAAATAAAAAAGCCACTAAACAACAACAGAGCCTTCAGAAAGTATTCACACCGCTTGACTCTTTCACATTTTGTTGTCAAATCCTGAATTTAAAATGGTTTACATTTAATTTTTTTGTCACTGATCTGCACATAATACCCCATTATTGTTGTCAAATATATTGTCAAAGTGGAATTTTTAATTTTTAACAAAACAATTAAAAATGAAAAGCTGAAATGTCTCGAATCAATGAGTATGCTCATGTTAAATAAACGTGAAAAGTTTTCCAACCCGCCATGATGCGAGCACATTGACCACAATCCGCAAACCTTGCCTCAATAAATTCATCACGATAGAGTGAATCCGGAAAATCGAAAAGCCGGCAAGGCCCTTCTGTCCATCTAAACTGGAGGTTTTTGGAAGTGCCAAGAAGGCGACTTGTGTTCTACAGTGTACAAGCATACAATTAAATTGAAATAAAATAAAGGTTTTAAAGGCTGTAGGGGAAAAACTTTTCTCGGAACTTTACTGCCATTGATGCACTCTTTTACACCACCTGATTTAACACATCCATCAGAAGGACGTTCAGCCAGAGGATCCATCTGCCACCACCAACCCTTGGACGAATAACAAATTCTTGCCATCTTCAGCCGATTCGTGAAACACTTAGGACAATAAACGGGGGTAGTTTATTAGTAAACATTCTTTTAATTTCTTAAATCATCCTTTAGAGTAAACGTCCTTTAGACTTAAAAAAAAAAATTATCCTACATCAACCGGATACTGAACATGTCCACCTACTTCTTCACCAATGTACAAGTGCTGTCTTACAGCTCTTCCTTTCAACAATCTCTAACCTCACCTTTATTCCACCCCTCCTCTAACGTGTGAAAACGTATCTCTGACTTGAAAATCAAGAAACCCAGTGTGTAATAAATGTTCCGATTTTCATTAATCGTTCAAAACTCCCCCCTCACCCCTCCCACCTCCCCTTCAAATCTCCCACCTCCCCTTCAAATCTCCCCCCTCCCATTCAAAACTCCCCCCTCACCCCTCCCACCTCCCCTTCAAATCTCCCCCCTCCCATTCAAAACTCCCCCCTAACCCCTCCCACCTCCACTTCAAATCTCCCCCCTCCCATTCAAAACTCCCCCCTCACCCCTCCCACCTCCCCTTCAAATCTCCCCCCTCCCATTCAAAACTCCCACCTCACCCCTCCCCATCCAATCTTCCACATCACCCCTCCCCTTCAAAACTAACCCCTCACCCCTCCCACCTCCCCTTCAAATCTCCCCCCTCCCATTCAAAACTCCCCCCTCACCCCTCCCACCTCCCCTTCAAATCTCCCCCCTCCCATTCAAAACTCCCACCTCACCCCTCCCCATCCAATCTTCCACATCACCCCTCCCCTTCAAAACTAACCCCTCACCCCTCCCACCTCCCCTTCAAAACTAACCCCTCACCTCACCCCTTCCCTTCTAATCTTCCCCTCACCCCTCCCTTTAAAATTCCCCTCTCCTCCTCAAAGTTCCTCTTAACTCATCCACAAAACTGTTCCCTTCCCCATTCCTCTCTTTTCCAACTCTTTCCTCCACCTTCTCCAATCTTCTACTTCCTTCCACCCACCTCATATTACTCCTCACTCTGCCTCATCCCATCGCCACCGAGCCATTTGTCCTCCTTCTCCTCATCCTGCCCTCTCTCCTTGCTCTTCTGCAATCTCTGACACACTGTCAACTTCTCTCCCTACCTCTTCCTCTCCTCCCTCATTTACCCTCCCCCACCTTACCCTCTCTTGTACCTGATGCTACCTCCTTCCTTCACGGTTTGGACCTCAAACATCCGGGGCCTTCGCTCAAACCTGACCGATTTCTTTATACAGTCGTGGCCAAAAATATTGGCACCCTTGCACTTTTTTCAAATAACTCACAATTTTCTCTAAAAAGAGGTTGAAATTGACAAAATTATTTGGTCTCCACAATTCCTTATTTCACTGTTAATATTACCGAACCTTTGTTTTTTTTATTCAGAACTTAATATATCCTTTTAAAGCAGAAAATTAAAAGAAATGGCATTGACAAAATTATTGACACCCCAGACTTAAGATTTTGTAGCACAGACTTTGGACAAAATAACTGCAGTCAAGCGCTTCCCTATAGCCATGAATGAGCTTCCTACACCTCTCTACAGGCAGTTTGGCCCACTCTTCTTGTGCAAACTACTCCAGTTCTCCCAGATTTGAAGGATGCCTTCTCCCAACTGCTGTTTTCAGATCTCCCTACAGGTGTGCAATGTGATTTAGATCTGGACTCATTGCTGGCCACTTCAGACCAGTCCAGTGTTTTGTCTTGAACCATTTCAATTTCAATTGGTTTGGTTTCAATTTGGTTTCAGACCAGGTCACTCTACTCTGGACATGCTGCTTCTGCTGTCTCAACAATGGATGGAGGTCCTCAATGCCAAACAGGAAATTAGAGCTGTCTCCCTCGACATATCACGTGCCTTCGATACGGTCTGGCACCCCGCTCTGCTCACCAAACTCTCCTCCTTTGGTATCCATGGAAATCTCCACGCATGGCTGGCGGGCTTCCTCTCTCGTCGTAGTCAACGTGTGGCCCTGAATGGGTTTCTCTCATCTCCTCTTCCTGTTCAGGCTGGAGTTCCCCAAGGCAGTGTTCTGGGCCCTGTGCTTTTTCTGGTCTTCATAAATGATCTCTCTGACTCTCTTGAAAATCCTCTCTATCTCTTTGCTGATGACTCCACTCTCTGCCGCTCCATTCCTCATCCCTCAGATCGGCAGTCTGCAGCCTCCTCACTCTCTGCAGACCTGGACAAAATCACAGACTGGGCTAACAAGTGGAACATGTCTTTCAATCCTGACAAATCTCACACTCTTACGATGTCTCTCCGAAAAGACCGACTGGACAACCCTCCCATCCACTTTCTGAATAATCCTCTCCAAGAAGTTCTGTCACTCAAGCTTTTGGGTCTCACTATCTGCCATGATCTTTCCTGGGAAAACCACATTTCCATGCTGGCCTCCAAAGCCAGTCGCCGACTGGGCATCCTCCGTCGTGCGAAGTCCTTCCTTGGCACACCTGAGCTCCTCACCACATACAAGGCTTTCATCCGCAGCTCAATGGAATACTGCTCTCCCCTCTGGGCTGGTGCTCCTGCCTCACACCTAGCTCGTCTTTACGCTGTTGAAACCAAAGCGTTCAGAATCATTGGAATCTCCCACGATGACGCTATCTCCGAGGGCCTTTCACTTACTCACCGCAGGCAGGTTGGTGGTCTTTCCGTCTTCTACCGACTCCTCTCCGGCCTTGCTCCCCCAGCTCTCTCCGGGCTCTGTCCCCCAAATATTCCTGCAGGTCGCACAAGATCTGCCTGCAACCCTCTTATGGTTAAACTGCCAAAATCAAGACTCTCTGCTCACCTTTACTCCTTCATTCCTCTTTTCTCCCGCCTCTGGAACAAACTCCCTCACTCTCTTCAATCCCACTCCTCCCTCCAGGTCTTTAAAACGGCTGTTCACCACCATCTCTTATCTTCCCCAATCCAAAACCTTGATCTTTTCTACCCCCGCTAATTTCACCCCAAATCCACTTTTTTGAGGTGACTTTTGTCTTCTTTCCTGGAAGTCCTTGGTGTCCTTGGGTTTTATACCTATCCTGCCTCCCCCCAGGCCCTCTGCCTCCCACACATCTCCCGATGGCCCTGACCTCAAATGTTGTGTTTGTGTGCTTCCTCCCCTTCTCTCCCCATCTTGTCGACTGCTCCCCTTTTTATATACTTTGTTTGCTTGTTTGTTTGATAAATGTTAGCTCTTTCACGAGCCTCGACACTGTATACAAAAAAAAATAAAAAAAATTAGGGTGCTTTTTGAAGTGCGTTTGGGGTCATTGTCCTGCTGCAAGACCCATGACCTTTGACGGAGACCCAGCTTCCTGACACTAGGTTGAACATTGTGCTCCAAAATGCCTTGGTAATCTCCTGATTTCATGATGCCATGCACACATTCAAGGAACCCAGTGCCAAAGGCAGCACAGCAACCCCAAAACATCACTGAACCTCCTCCATGTTTGACTGTAGGGAAGGTGTTCTTTTCTTTGAAGGCTTCATTTTGTTAGCTCACCTGGAACGAAGTCCCGGGGAGCTTATATGATGGTGCGTTGTCAGTCCGTAAACACTTGCAACTTCTTCTCCGAAACCGCTGAAGGGATTGTGACCAAATTTGGCACAAATGATATTTGTGGTGTTGTGAGTAAAGTTTTTTCATGGCATAAAAAAAAAAAATCGGGGTCTGAAGGGGTCTACCGGGGGTCAAAGTGGATCCTGGTTTGACCTCCACCCCCAACCCCCCCAAAATAGATATTTGCTTTTTTCTCAGCAACTACACACACAATTTCATGAAACTTGACCACAACCTTCATCACCGATGATGTGCCAAAGTATGTTCACGACATATACAAAATCTACCCCTTCAGGTGACTATGGGGGGAGGGGGGAGAGCGTTGCCCCCCAAAATAGGTATTTGCTTTATTCTCAGACTACACTTGCAATTTCGATGAAACTTGACCACAACAGTCACCACCCGTGATGTACCAAAGTTTGTTCACGGCATTAAAAAAATCTGCCCCTTTGGAGGTCTACGAGAGTGTGGGAGGGGGGTGGAGAAGGAGGGCGTTGCACCCAAAAATAGGTATTTTATTCTTTGTTTGTTTAAAGTCTTATGATTATGGTTGTATGATTCCACAGCTGCGCTGTCTTCTAGCAACCATTGAAATTGGTTTAAAATACCTTTAGTCAGTGCAGTACACTGTTTTTTCTACCAGGTGAGTGCCAGGGGTAGGGGAAGGCGGGGCAAGTTGAGCATAGGGGTAAGTTGAGCCACCACCTCCCAGCCAGTTATGAATGAGTCAGACTTTGTGGTGGTGCCATCTATAGATGCCCCATTGCATAACTCCAAATTCTGCCATATTGTTTTCTAAATTGAAACAGAAACCAGTGTTGCAGAGGGAAAAATCCAATTTTCAGCCATAAAAGTAAAAAGGTGTAAAACAGGTAAGTTCACGTTTCTTCCATATGCAGCATAGATATAATATGGATATCAGATGACAATTGTTAGTCCAGGTATGTGTCTCCATTCCTGTCATAGACTTTAATACGATGGATGCATAATACGTGCCAACATCAAGCAGAATTCAGGCCTCAACATAACCCAAGCGACATCAATTTCCCCGAATTTGACCCATTGCTGACAGCAACACCAGCTCTCTCCGACAACTCACACATTGATCGTCCCACTGAGCAATTGTAACATCTAATTGACCCTGGCTGATAATTTAATAACACACGGCAGGTGGGCCACCACCTACAGACAGACCACACAGACTACAGCCACTCCTGCCACCAACCATAGCCATTACCACAGAAAACCCAGGCAGCCACGTCCCTGCCAAAATCACACAAGATGCCAACCGCATATGTAATTATGTAGACAACTTCAACAACCAGCATATGCCATACTAAGGTCACTTTGTCCACCCTCGGGTTAGAATGTACACCTGGACATCACAATTTCAATCTTACAGAGCAGAAATCTCAAACGTCTGAAAATATTTTATTCAACAAGTCACACCACAGTCACCACACCCCACTGTGTCTATATCTATGTGCCCAATGTGTCACTGTCCACAAGATCTGGCACAGCGCAGAGCCTTTTTTCCCCGAGCATGACTCACGTGGCTAAGTTGTGGTGCTTCTCATGAAAAAGCCACCACAATTCCGGTTAACCAACAAGCCACGACATATAACCAAAAGTATATGACCATATATGAAAACAGCTTGATCCAAAATGCACAACGACACATCCCGAACCTCCAAGAGCTCACGAAGCCGTTCCAGTTTCATATAAAACATACACTAATCATATACACATGTAAACATGACAATTGTTACGGATACCGGCCCTAATAATGGTGGTTCTTGTTAGCAGGGTTGATGCTTCTTGCTTATTGATGATGCGGATGTTGATAATGCTTGTTGTGGTTAAAAGGGTTAAAAGCGCTCCGGGTAAAAGGTGGCCGGAAATCGGATCGTGACCCGGAAGAGAGGGGGAGAGGAGGAGGAGCGGGGAAGGGAAGATCGTGAGGAGACGTGTTCTGATTGCAGCTCCAGACCGAGCAGTCGAACGTGCAGGACAAGGGAACTTTGCCTCCTTGAAAAGACGTCCGCACGATAGCAGATCGCCGGATTGCTGCGGCACCTGCGTAGTCGGGTATCCTCGGGGAGGTTGCCGAGTATCCTCACCTCCCAACCCAGGTGGAAGAGAAAGCCGACCGCCATCTTCGCCACGCGCCTCCCCGGCAGTGACAGGGTTTTTGCGGCGCGTCGACCAGGCGTTACCCTCCGGCGGGCTGCCGGGGCCGGCTGTACAAGCCAGTGGCTGTGGGAGGGGTATTGAGGAGACTCGCGGATTGAACCGCAACCGGGTACGACTACGTACCCGGAATCATCTTTGGGGAGGTTTCCCATTCTACCGCCATCGTGCTGGAGATTGGGCCACGTGGCCTGCGGGTTGGTTCGATCGACCCCGCTTCCCCAGATTGGAATCGGAAATTGATTCCACGATCGCTGGAGCGAATCGACGTCGCCTTGGAGGCGTACAGAGACATTGGGGCAAGGGCCGTGAGTTTTGGGGTTAAGGGGCTCGGTAAGGTGGCGCCACCTGTAGATGGGAATTATATTGTGAAGTGCTGCATTAAGTGGGTCGTGATTCCTGTGTGGGATTTATAATATATGGAGGTTTGTTCGTAACCCTTGGTGTGGACTCGTTATTGATTGGCTTGTTTTCAACCAAGGACAACACATCTTTCTGCCGGGGACTCCCTCGGGGTTCGGAGGTTTGCGGAGACCAGAGAATAGGGGAGGACCCCGTAACACAATAGTCAATACATGAGAACCCAACATCAGACTGACATGCACGTATCACAGGAAGGTTCGAATAATCACAATCGATCAGGCACAAAACGTTTGCGAATCGTCGCTCATAAACGCGGCTGGATCGAAAAATACGCGGCCACTTCCGATGCTCGAGATGGGATATGCTCACTTTTGTTGCGTCACGACACAATGTATTTATTCAAATACTGTATATGTTCAACAAGCATTCTGAGTCTTGCGCTGCAATACATGTCCCCTACCAAAGTTGAAAGTGCCATAACTTTGTCAAAAATGATCGAATATGCAAATTTATGCACGGTTGATGCTGGTTTTCAAACTTGATCTGAGGTATGCTGAGACACGTGTGTCACGCCTCGCCTCGTTGATAAGCCCGCAAGGTCGCTCCGTGGAGCGGCCTGCACGTATTGCACTGTGTGAATTATATAAATTATTACCAACTCACGGTCTGAGGTACTGGCGATTCAAGAGATATCCATTTTTTATGTATATATATTTTCGTTTAATTAACGATATCTGCCAAACCACGTGCCCTATCGCAAATTCCAAAAGGACATTTTAGTAGACTGACATGCTGAACAGATTTGTGAAGTTTCCCCTCGATTGGATCAAAAATGAGGGAGGGGCTCGGTTTTAAAGGTTCATGCTTAAAAACGTCATAACTCTGAAACCATCAGTAATTTATTATATTTTCCGGTTCACGATCAATGATCGATGTGTACATGTATGTTGCTCGGCTTGGCTCCGCCCCTCCCGAAAGTGCGCGCTGTTGACGTTCGCGAGAGAGGCTGAGGGATGCGCAGTGTGGCGAGAACTCGAGAATAAACAAAAGATATCCATTTAAAAAAAATTTTTCCCCGTTTAATTAACAATATCTGCCAAACCACGTGCCCTATCGCAAATTCCAAAAGGACATATTAGTGCTGCACAGATCTGAAGTTTCCCCTCGATTGGATCAAAAATGAGGGAGGAGCTCGGTTTTAAAGGTTCATGCTTAAAAGCGTCATAACTCTGAAACCATGTGACGCATGACGTCATGCTCGCTGACTTTTTTGTTCGTCATGGGTATGCGATTCTGCCTGCAAAGGTTGGCCTCGATCTTTTCAACCGTTGCAGAGAAAAAGGGGTTTTCGTGTTTTCACGGAAAACAATATGGCGGCCGAACCACGTGACCTGTGACGTCATAATTACCATTACAATATTCTACAGACCGAGTCCATCATATGGTGCAACTTTTATCTCAATCGGTCCAATTTATTGCAGAGAAATTGGTTTTTAAAGGAAATTAAAACTTAAAACGGCACTGAGTTAAGGATCATCAGAATTACCAAAGTTCAAAGTGCCATAACATTGTTAAAAATGATCGAAACGTCGTGAAGTTCGAACTTGACCTGTAACGTATCATGAGGAAACCATGTACCAAGTTTGAAATCATTAGAATTAAGCGTTTAGAAAAAAAGTCCGGAAAACTGTTCTTTGCGTGAAGGACTGACGGACTGACGGACGGCGTGCAAACCTATAGTCCCCTCCGGTGTACACCGGTAGGGGACTAATAACTAATTCCTGCACAGATTGACTACTGTGAAGGCAAAGGCAAACCACCCAGTACAACCCTGGCCAAAAAGACTTCTTTGCCACCGATGCTTTTTCCAAGAGGGTGGGGGAGAGTATGGGAAAGAGGGAAAAAGGGAGAAGTGTGGGAGAGAATAATGAGTGAGAGGAAGAGGGCCATCTACCGATAATAATCTTTCCTTCCTTCAGTTATTAGCCCCCTACCGGTGTACACCGGAGGGGTCTATAGGTTTGCACTCAGTCCCTCCGTCTGTCAGTCTGTCCGTCCATCCATCAGTCTCAGTCCGTCACGCAAAGAACAGCTTTCCGGACTTTTTTTCTACACTCTTAATGCTAATGATTTCAACCTTTGCACATGGTTTCCTCATGATAAGTTACAGATCAAGTTCGAACTTCACGACGTTTCGATCATTTTTGAGAAGGTTATGGCACTTTGAACTTTGGTAATTTCCCCAACAGTTTTCCGGACTATAATTTGGAGTGCGGTAAGTCAAAGCTGTTAATATTCCTTGTTTTAACTCCAATTTACATTCTTTTTCCCCTTTTAGTGAGAAGTCGGGGTCTGTGCAACCATTCATAAACTTTATTTGGTGCAAATCGGATAATTTTTAGCCGAGTTACCTCAGACCGTGAGTTGGTAATTATATAATTCACACAGTGCAATACGTGTAATTTCCCCAACAGTTTTCCGGACGACAGACTGCCGGTAGGGGACATGTATTGCAGCGCATTACTCAGAATGCTTGTTATTTAGAGAAAACTAACAACTTACATTCTATATTGGTACAAAGTTGCTATGTTAATACAATTCTCCATTTGAAATAAATGCAACTATATTGGCACTGGTCGGGTGTCATCGAAAATGTTTACAAGTGTAATCCTGCACATGACCAAAAGTTCATAATCACCAAAAGATAATCCTGCTGCCCATGCAGACGATGCTCTGAGTGACCTCGCAGATTCTCAAAATAGGCAAAGCGCCGATGTCACCCATAACCTCCTGTATGCCAAGGCATCGACTCCATCAGCATGGCCCAAGATAACAAATGGTGAAAAGCAGCGCTGATAGGGACGAGGGCACTTTACCTTATTATACATTCGAGCAATTTGGTAAAGAACGATGGCAACAAAGCTGGCTTCACTTCCTTCTTGGAACTCTGCCATTACGACACCTGAAAACCCAAAACAAATCCGACTAGTACTCGCAGTCTTCACTACACAGCTCCGTCCCAAATAAATATGCTCAAAACTTAACAGCTCAAAATTCATTAAGGGCTCTCACTGCAGGTGCCTCGCTTCTCAGGATTGCATCAATGACGATGTGTTCATCTTATTATTTAATCAAACGTATCCAATTTCGTTCGTTTGACGCACATGGTCGAACCATTGCAAACGCAGACGAATATTGATTAGACGGATTGATTAGACATTAAACTATGGTGAAGATTTCGATACTATAATTTCTGAAGTTATTCTTCACCTTTGAGAGGTCGGGGCCACAAAACGATAGTCGCACGATATCTTGAAAAGTTATGGACAGATTCGGACGCATTGTTATCAAGCATTCTGAGTATTGCACTGCAATACATGTCCTCTACCGGCAGTCTGTCATCCGGAAAACTGTTGGGGAAATTACCAAAGTTCAAAGTGCCATAACTTTGTCAAAAATGATCGAAACGTCGTGAAGTTCGAACTTGATCTGTAACTTGTCATGAGGAAACCATGTGCCAAGTTTGAAATCATAAGCATTAAGAGTATAGAAAAAAAAAAGTCCGAAAAACTGTTCTTTGTGTGACACTGAGTGACTGACAGACGGAGGGACGGAGTGCAAACCTATAGTCCCCTCCGGTGAACACTGGTAGGGGACTAATAAGCCCGCAAGGTCACTCCGTGGAGCAGCCTGCACATATTGCACTATGTGTGAATTATATAATTACCAACTCACGGGCTGAGGTAACTCGGCTAAAATTATCCAATTTGCACCAAATAAAGTTTATGAATGGTTGCACAGACCCCTACTTCTCACTAAAAGTGGAAACAGAATGTAAATTGGAGTTAAAACAAGGAATATTAACAGCTTTGACTTACCGCACTCCAAATTATAGTCCGGAAAACTGTTGGGGAAATTACCAAAGTTCAAAGTGCCATAACTTTGTCAAAAATGATCGAAACGTCGTGAAGTTCGAACTTGATCTCTAACTTATCATGAGGAAACCATGTACCAAGTTTGAAATCATTATCATGAAGAGTTTAGAAAAAAAAAAGTCCGGAAAACTGTTCTTTGCATGACTGACGGACTGACGGACGGACTGACGGAGGGACGGAGGGCAAACCTATAGTCCCCCCCGGTGCACACCGGTATGGGACTAATAAAAGGAATGGACTGAATGTTTGTATGATTGTTTCCTGAATTAACTTTTTTTTCCTGAATTTTCCTGAATTTCCTGAATGGACTGAATGCTTCCATGTGAACAAGCATTCTGAGTATTGCGCTGCAATACATGTCCCCGACCGGCAGTCTGTCATCCGGAAAACTGTTGGGGAAATTCCCAAAGCTCAAAGTGCCATAACTTTGTCAAAAATGATCGAAACGTCATGAAGTTCGAACTTGATCTGGAACTTATCATGAGGAAACAATGTACCAAGTTTGTAATCATTAGCATTAAGAGTTTAGAAAAAAAAAGTCCGGAAAACTGTTCTTTGCGTGACGGACTGACTGACAGACTGACTGACAGACGGAGGAATGGAGTGCAAACCTCTCGTCCCCTCCGGTGTTCACCAGTAGGGGACTAATAAATGGAAACCTAAAAGACTCCGAAGACCCAAAACACCCCAAAGACCCAAAACACCCTGAAGACCCAAAACACCCGAAGACCCAAAACACCCCGAAGACCCAAAACACCCCGAAGACCCAAAACACCCCGAAGACCCAAAAACACCCCGAAGACCCAAAACACCCCGAAGACCCAAAACACCCCGAAGACCCAAAGTGCCCCAAAGACCCAAAACGCCCCGATCACCCAAGCACAACCAACCCCTACCCCTTCCAAAAACCACCCCCATTGTACTCCACATGGGGCCTACACTATCCTTCGAGTCTGTTCAGGATCAAGTAAAGTACTAAGATGTCTTTGAAAGGATCATCTGACAATCCTACCCATCTGTCTTCTTAACAATCCTCTTGAAATTCATGCACAAACTCTTGGGTCTCACTGTCAGCCATTTTATTTATGGAGCAAACCACATTTTAAAGCTCATTTCCAAAGCCAGCTGCTTCCTGGACATCGGTCGTGGTAAGTCCTTCCTTGGTACACCTGAACATTTATCCACCTTCAAAGCCTCCATCCGCAGCTTGGAGTACTCCTCTTCCCTCTGGTCTGTGCCTCTGTCTCACCTTGCTCAATTAGCGACATGGAAACTCAGGACTTTAAGATAATTGGAATTTCCCACGGCGAAGCTGAGTCGATTGGCCTATCACTTTCACATCACAAGCAGCTCGGTGGTCTCTGTATTCTACCACCTCCTTCCTGGTCTTGCATCCTCTGCTCTTTCTTTCCATGCTCTCTCCCCTCCTCATCCCACCTCAAAGTTTCTGCAGTGTGCAGGCGATCAGCCAGCAACCCCCTTTTGGTGAAACTTGGACTCCCTGCACAGCTCCATTCATTCTTTCCTCCTTCCCCCTCCCCTCCACCCTCGCTTCTCCCAATCCTCCCCCCTCTCCCCACCTGTAGAACGAACTTCCGCATTCCCCTCAATCTCAATCTTTCCTTCAGGGTTCAAGACGCATGTTCACCGTCTCAGGTCATCCTCCATCCAAAGCTATCATCTTTTTACCCCCACTAACCATTCCCAAGTCCACCTCTTTATAAGTTTACAGTTTTTCCTTCCTGAGAATTCCCAGTTGCATCCATCTTCTGCATCCCCTCTGTCCTTACCTAGACTTCTTTCTTTACCACATCCCTCGTTTCTCCAAGTCTCGCTCCATTTTGTCCCTCAACCCTGCCATTGATGCCCCGCTCCCCCCCCCACCACCCATTCTACTGTTCTTTATTTTGCTGTTACGTCCCGATCTGTTCTTTGTTCGAGCTCCTCAATGAGCTTTGACATGGTGTGCGAATGAATGAATGAATAATAAATATATATATTAAAGCGCGGCGTTACGTGCGCTGCTTGCGAGCAAGGAGGAAGCGGACAAGCGGTAACTTATAAGCGTCTTTATTTCAGGAGCTCACTGTAACACTGGCGCGCTCCGGGCTGCGCGCCCGGTGTATATCATGAGGCCACGCCTACCCCTCGGGCGTGGCCACCGCCCACTTGGTGCGCGGAATGATGTCACCCCGCCAGTGGGCTTTTGTGTCCGCCACAATATTACTCTACCTTTAACCTTTGAACATTCCAAATGTCACCCTAAAACCTCAATCAATTAGACCTAATAACTTCATTTTTTTCATCATTACCCCTCCCCACTCCAACCCTAAATGGGGCCTACACTCTCCCTACCAAGTTTGGTGAAGATCAGTCAAGCCATTACAGAGATTCCCCCTCCCCCTATTTCAAATCCTCCCTTCCTACTGTAATAACTACATTTTCTTTTCTCCATAAATCCCCCACGGGGCTCCCATTCTGCCTCTGATGACACAACGGCCCATTGGGCTGACATGAGTGGCTGAACCCTAATATAGAGAACCCTATCTCTCCGCTCCCCCACTCCCCTACACCTATATTATTCCCCACAACCACCGAGTTGTTATCTCTGAATATATTAAGTTCTGAATAAAAAAAACAAAGGTTCTGTAATATTAACAGTGAAATAAGGAATTGTGGAGACCAAATAATTTTGTCAATTTCAACCTCTTTTTAGAGAAAATTGTGAGTTATTTGAAAAAAGTGCAAGGGTGCCAATATTTTTGGCCACGACTGTATAAAGAAATCGGTCAGGTTTGAGCGAAGGCCCCGGATGTTTGAGGTCCAAACCGTGAAGGAAGGAGGTAGCATCAGGTACAAGAGAGGGTAAGGTGGGGGAGGGTAAATGAGGGAGGAGAGGAAGAGGTAGGGAGAGAAGTTGACAGTGTGTCAGAGATTGCAGAAGAGCAAGGAGAGAGGGCAGGATGAGGAGAAGGAGGACAAATGGCTCGGTGGCGATGGGATGAGGCAGAGTGAGGAGTAATATGAGGTGGGTGGAAGGAAGTAGAAGATTGGAGAAGGTGGAGGAAAGAGTTGGAAAAGAGAGGAATGGGGAAGGGAACAGTTTTGTGGATGAGTTAAGAGGAAACTTTGAGGAGGAGAGGGGAATTTTAAAGGGAAGGGTGAGGGGAAGATTAGAAGGGAAGGGGTGAGGTGAGGGGTTAGTTTTGAAGGGGAGGTGGGAGGGGTGAGGGGTTAGTTTTGAAGGGGAGGGGTGATGTGGAAGATTGGATGGGGAGGGGTGAGGTGGGAGTTTTGAATGGGAGGGGGGGGGGGAGATTTGAAGGGGAGGTGGGAGGGGTGAGGGGGGAGTTTTGAATGGGAGGGGGGAGATTTGAAGGGGAGGTGGGAGGGGTGAGGGGGGAGTTTTGAATGGGAGGGGGGAGATTTGAAGGGGAGGTGGGAGGGGTGAGGGGGGAGTTTTGAATGGGAGGGGGGAGATTTGAAGGGGAGGTGGGAGGGGTGAGGGGGGAGTTTTGAACGATTAATGAAAATCGGAACATTTATTACACACTGGGTTTCTTGATTTTCAAGTCAGAGATACGTTTTCACACGTTAGAGGAGGGGTGGAATAAAGGTGAGGTTAGAGATTGTTGAAAGGAAGAGCTGTAAGACAGCACTTGTACATTGGTGAAGAAGTAGGTGGACATGTTCAGTATCCGGTTGATGTAGGATAATTTTTTTTTTTAAGTCTAAAGGACGTTTACTCTAAAGGATGATTTAAGAAATTAAAAGAATGTTTACTAATAAACTACCCCCGTTTATTGTCCTAAGTGTTTCACGAATCGGCTGAAGATGGCAAGAATTTGTTATTCGTCCAAGGGTTGGTGGTGGCAGATGGATCCTCTGGCTGAACGTCCTTCTGATGGATGTGTTAAATCAGGTGGTGTAAAAGAGTGCATCAATGGCAGTAAAGTTCCGAGAAAAGTTTTTCCCCTACAGCCTTTAAAACCTTTATTTTATTTCAATTTAATTGTATGCTTGTACACTGTAGAACACAAGTCGCCTTCTTGGCACTTCCAAAAACCTCCAGTTTAGATGGACAGAAGGGCCTTGCCGGCTTTTCGATTTTCCGGATTCACTCTATCGTGATGAATTTATTGAGGCAAGGTTTGCGGATTGTGGTCAATGTGCTCGCATCATGGCGGGTTGGAAAACTTTTCACGTTTATTTAACATGAGCATACTCATTGATTCGAGACATTTCAGCTTTTCATTTTTAATTGTTTTGTTAAAAATTAAAAATTCCACTTTGACAATATATTTGACAACAATAATGGGGTATTATGTGCAGATCAGTGACAAAAAAATTAAATGTAAACCATTTTAAATTCAGGATTTGACAACAAAATGTGAAAGAGTCAAGCGGTGTGAATACTTTCTGAAGGCTCTGTTGTTGTTTAGTGGCTTTTTTATTTGGCAACAAAACTTCTGCTGAATTCGATTGTCTGACCTCCATTTTACCACCACAGCATCGGCAAAAAGACACCAGCAACATCACACGTGTTTTGAACGGAGGTTAAGCACATAACCAGGTTATGCTGCAATCTGATGAGCTACATTAATCCACTTGTACATACCTAATCCCAAAGCAAAGGAAAGGAGCAAATCCCCTGTTTTTAAGTGATACGATTGCAATGACGAGATCGAATGGAGATCCACGTTTTAATAATCGGAAAAAAAACACAGGCCCAGTTTGCACTTCTATCATTCCATTAGTTTCCAAAGGAAATGTGGAATCACTTTTTATCTTTTACCACTCAGCAAAAACAGCCAGTGGTGTGCTGTTCAGCAGGTGTATGTGAAGCTCTGGATATTACGGAGAATACACCTTCACACACCTGCTTGAAATCCCGTTTTCATCTTTTCATTTTTGTTCATATTGTTTCGTAAATATCAATGGGAATTGTTCATTCCCTTGTCATGTATTACCACCAACCATATTGCTCACCCCTCAAACTCACGGTACCTTTCGTGCTCACTATCCCTCACAAAATCAGTTGTGATTAAGCAGTGCATATCGATCTCATTCTTCACTACAACAGCAGCCGGTACAGATTGCGTTTTTCGTCCACTTGTGTTAGGAAAATGAAGCTGAACTCGTGGAACTGCAGATGGAGTTCAAGCTTCTAGTTTGGTACATGTTGGTGAAAGTTGAAGGGTTTGAGGGAGGGGCATTAGGAGAGGAAGGAAACTGAGATCGCAATAAAAGCAAAGTAATAAAGTATATTATTGCACACATGATTTTAAAAAGTGTATAAAAACTTGGAGGGAAAAACATTGAAAGGATATAAAAAAGAGTGAAGGCTAGCAGCTTAAGTAATGAATAAACTGCCATAATAACCTGAACTCATAACATAAGTATATTAGGATTTATATTTAAAGAAGTGGAAACACACACACACACACACACACACACACACACACACATACACACACACACACACACACACACACACACACACACACACACTGTTATAGTGTTATAGGCTGGACTACTTCGGATATATTGTGGATTTACAGGAAATAAAAATGTAAAATATTTTA
Organism: Myxine glutinosa; assembly: GCF_964187855.1. NCBI lineage: Eukaryota > Metazoa > Chordata > Myxini > Myxiniformes > Myxinidae > Myxine > Myxine glutinosa. Next base: position 33,860,208 of record NC_136267.1, read on the forward strand.
CTGAGTAGCTCAAACAGATTTTCAGTGGTACCCAGGTAGCAAACTAATATAAAAATAGAGGGCCAAATGGTCCTGTAGCTCACCTGGCTGGTTGCCAAAAAGTGAAGTGACGGATGGATAAGGGTAAAAATAAGATCTGGATTTAAAACACATTTTAAGTCCGGTAGTATTGACTTGATGTTCACAGAAGTGAACGAGATCTCGGAGCGAGATCTCGGAGACGGTGGGAGGAATTTTCGAAGCTCCACACGGTCTCCACGTTTTTCGAAGTTAAGTCTGTTCACAATTGTATTTTGTCGAAACTGTATTTATCTTTCGGTGTGTGAAGTTATTGTGTGCAACTTTGGTTGTTTCTCGGTGTTTATCTTTCATAAATTGATCGTCTGTTTGCCGTGTCGTGTCTTGAGGCCTTGTACAGTGTGCACTGTACAACCTTGAGGCTTTGTTTTTCTCTCAGCGGTCCGTCGTTTGTGATCCAATAACTTTCGTTCTCTGTATTCCCAGGCTTTTCACCCATAGCCTATTTCCTTGTGTAAATCTCAACTCAAAAAAAAAAAAAAAAAAAAAAAAAAAATTTCCTTCTCTGTTCTCATTCGTTTATTCATTCTTATTCGTTCGTTCGTTCTTCGACCACGTGTTTCTCCCCCATTTCCCCCAGATAGTTTTCACTCATTAACCTTCAATGTTTACACTTTCCCCTCAAGTTATGTATTCCGTCATATTTTATAACACCTTTTTCTTCTTCTTCTTTAAAAGGCTGCTTTCGACTTGCTCACCAAATCAATTCATCCCAAAAAAAATATCCATCTCCTATAGTGCCTTTTTTCTACATTCCCTAAACTCTCCTGCACTCCATCCTCCATCCAGCGTCCTTAAACGTATTTTTAACTCGAAGGTCACAAGAAACTCATTTTGCAATAAATGTTCGTTTCCCATAAATCGTACACTTTCAAAAATCCAATCTCACCCCTCCCCTCCAGATCTTCCCCATAACCCCTCCCCTCCAAATCTTCCCCATCACCCCTCCCTTCCAAATCTTCCCCATCACCCATCCCTTTCAAATCTCCCCCCTTGCCCCCTCCCTCCTAAACTACCCCCTCACCCCTCCCCGCCAAGACGCCCCCTCGCCCCCCCCTCCTAGACTCCTGCCTCACCCCTCCCCTCCAAATCTCCCCCATATCCCATCCCTTTCAAATCCCTCCCCTTGTCCCTTCCCTCCCAAACTCCCCCCTCACCCCTCCCCTTCAAATCTCCCCACCCTCATTGCTTCTCAATTTCCCCCCTCTCACTCCCCCTCCTCAAAGCGTCCTCCCCGCTTCTTCCCCCTTCAAACTCTCACCTCCATCTCCCGCAACCTTCTGCCTAGCTCTTCCCCCTCCTCAAATAACACCTCATTGTGGCTCACCCAATCACCATCAAACCTTTTGTCCGCCCCATCCTTCCCTTTCTCCGAGCTATTCTGAAATCTCTGACACACCTTCAACAGCTCTCCCTATCTCTTCCACCTCTTCCACATCTTACCCTACCCCTCCTCCCCCCTGTTCTGTATCTGATGCTCCCCCTTCCTCTTCATTAACGGTATGGACCTCAAACATCCGGGGCCTTCGTTCAAACTTAACTGATCTCTCCATACAGGTTGCTTCTGTCAAACCAGACGTGATCTGCTTAACAGAAACTTTCCTCTGATTCCATAGTATCTCTCCCGGGCTACTCCCTCCTCCGGTATGATAGACCTGAGCCTCGTCCTGGAGGCGGGGTTGCTATCTTTATCAAAAACTCTCTTCCTCACTCGCCCTGCACTGCACTCTCTCCACCTCACCCCCAGGAATACCTCTGGCTACGGCTTCCCCTTCGCTCCTACCTCTTGTTCATATGTGTGTTGTACCGTCCACCAAACAGTGATGACTCCATCTACATCTCGCTGTCTGATGATATGGACCAACTTCTATCTACTCATCCCAACTCTCTCTTCCTCATATGTGGTGATTTCAATTGTCACCATGCCAGTTGGCTGGGTGTGGGTACCTCTCTCACCAGCCATGGCTCTTCAGCAAAGGACTTCTGCGACTCACTGGGACTGACACAATCTGTCAATTTCCCGACCCGGATCTCAGTCAACGGAACATCTTCTCTTCTGGACTTGGTTATGACTAACTTCCCTGAAAATGTCTGCTGCTCTTCTTCTGCTCCGATCGGATCATCTGATCATGTCCTTGTTAAAGTGGACATCTCTCTGACCATCCTCAGGGAGCCTGCTCAGCGTCGACGAGTCTGGCATTTCACTCAGGCCAACTGGCACGGTCTTCAAGCAGCCATCAATCATCTGGACTGGTCTCCCATCTCTACCACCTCTGACATCAACTCATCCTGGGAATTCTTCCAAAGTAAATTGCTCTCTCTCATGCACAGATTTATCCCATCTCGTCTTCAGTTGTCATACCCTTCCTCCCGTCCATGGTACACGGAATCTTGTGGTGAGGCTGTTGCCCAGAAACAACTTGCCTTCGTCTCCTGGAAAGCAAATCCAACGGAAGGAAATCTCATTTCCTTTCACAAAGCCCGAAACAAGTGTGTGTCCACCCTCAGGAGAGCCAGGAAACAATATCTCTCCGTTCTCAAGACCGAACTCTCTTATCTGTCTCCCTCTTCCAAATCCTGGTGGCGTCTGGTCAAATCCGTTTCTGGTGTTTGTTCCCCCTCCATCCCCTCCCTTACCTCAAACGGCTACACAGCTGACTCCGCACGTGAAAAAGCTGAATGCCTCAACTATGTGTTTGCCTCTAAATCTTGTGTCCCAAACCCATCCCTCTCTGTACCCACCATACCCAGTCGTACCCTGCTGCTCCTGGACTCCGTGTCCTTTCCTCCTGACAAGGTGGAAAAGTTTCTGTCAACCCTCGACTCTGATTCTGCAACTGGACCCGACGGCATCAGCCCACGGGTCCTAAAATCCTGCTCTGCTGCTCTATCTCACCCTCTCTCTGTTCTCTTCACCCTCTCTTTTGCTCAAGGTCAACTGCCATCTGCTTGGAAATCAGCCAACATCACCGCTTTGCACAAAAAAGGTGCAAAAACAGATCCTAGCAACGACAGACCAATCAGCCTTCTCCCAATTATCAGCAAAGTCATGGAATCCATCATTGCTTCGGATATGAAATCTTTCCTCTTCTCCAATGGCTTGATCTCTGATCATCAATTTGGTTTCAGACCAGGTCACTCTACTCTGGACATGCTGCTTCTGCTGTCTCAACAATGGATGGAGGTCCTCAATGCCAAACAGGAAATTAGAGCTGTCTCCCTCGACATATCACGTGCCTTCGACACGGTCTGGCACCCCGCTCTGCTCACCAAACTCTCCTCCTTTGGTATCCATGGAAATCTCCACGCATGGCTGGCGGACTTCCTCTCTAGTCGTCGTCAACGTGTGGCCCTGAATGGGTTTCTCTCATCTCCTCTTCCTGTTCAGGCTGGAGTTCCCCAAGGCAGTGTTCTGGGCCCCGTGCTTTTTCTGGTCTTCATCAATGATCTCTCTGACTCTCTCGAAAATCCTCTCTATCTCTTTGCTGATGACTCCACTCTCTGCCGCTCCATTCCTCTTCCCTCAGATCGGCAGTCTGCTGCCTCCTCACTCTCTGAAGACCTGGACAAAATCACAGACTGGTCAAACAAGTGGAACATGTCTTTCAATCCTGACAAATCTCACACTCTTACTATGTCTCTCCGAAAAGATCGACTGGACAACCCTCCCATCTACTTTCTCAACAATCCTCTCCAAGAAGTTCTGTCGCTCAAGATTTTGGGTCTCACTATCTGCCATGATCTTTCTTGGGAAAACCACATTTCCAAGCTGGCCTCCAAAGCCAGTCGCCGACTGGGCATCCTCCGTCGTGCGAAGTCCTTCCTCGGCACACCTGAGCTCCTCACCACATACAAGGCTTTCATCCGCAGCTCAATGGAATACTGTTCTCCCCTATGGGCCGGTGCTCCTGCCTCACACCTAGCTCGGCTTCTCGCTGTTGAAACCAAAGCTTTCAGAATTATTGGAATCTCCCGCGATGAAGCTATCTCTGAGGGCCTTTCACTCACTCACCGCAGGCAGGTAGGTGGTCTTTCTGTCTTCTACCGACTCCTCTCCGGCCTTGCACCCCCAGCTCTCTCTGTGCTCTGTCCCCCAAATATTCCTACAGGTCGCACAAGATCTGCCAGCAACCCTCTGATGGTTAAACTGCCGAAATCTCGGCTCTCTGCTCACCTTCACTCTTTCATTCCTCTTTTCTCCCGCCTCTGGAACAAACTCCCTCACTCCCTTCAATCCCACTCCTCCCTCCAGGTCTTTAAAACTGCTGTTCACCACCATCTCTTATCTTCCCCCATCCAAAACCTTGATCTTTTCTACCCCCGCTAATTCACCCCAGATCCACCTTGTTTGAAATTCCAACTTCTTTCCTGGAAATCCTGGCAGTGTCCATATGTTTTATACCTCTCCCACCGCCCCCTTCCCATGCCCCCCCCCCCCCCAAAGCCCTCGCCCTCTCTCAGATCTCTCGATGTCTCCATGTCTCTCGGTCCCTGCTCTCAAATGTTGTGTTTGTGTCCTTCCCCCTCTCTCCCCATCTTGTCTACCGCTCCCGATGTTATTTGTTTTATGTGTCTGTTTGTCTTTCTGTGTGATTAATGTTCGCTCTTTCACGAGCCTCGATCTTGTATACAAAAAAAAAAAAAAAAAGTGCAACTCTCGCCTTAGTTTTTGAGCTATTGTCCACTTCCGGTATAATGATGTCATTTCCTGTTGTGTCCAAATTAGCCTCATTTATAAGGAACAACTCCAAGGTGTCTAAAATTTATATTTTTGAGATATTGCCCACTTTCTGTATTATGACGTCACTCGTGGCCATATTGTGTTTCAGATCAGCTTCTAACGTTCCCATAGGTAGTCGATCATATATTTTAAGTTTTGCTTCGAACAGTTTCAATGCAATTTCAGAGATGATGATTTTAAAGGTTTTTGCCTTCATTCAATATGGCTGCCAGACCACGTGACCAATCATAATTGTTTACAAATTACAGTATATTTCCTATGTAGTCGATCACACGTGTAAAATTCTACCTCGATAATTACCTCCACCACCAAAGGTGGATGGAGGTTATGTTTTCACCCTGTCTGTCTGTTTGTCTGACTGTCTGACTGTCTGCAAACAACAACAACAACAACAGGCATTTTAAGGCAATTTTCCCTGCTCGAGCAGGGAGGGGTTAGCCTTGTGGTCCCCATGACAATCTTCTCCATTTTGCCCTATTTTCTGCATCCCCCTTGTTAAACCCCTTGCCCGCATTTCTTCTTCCACCATCTTTAGCCAAGTCTTTCTCAGTCTTCCCCGTCCTCTACTTCCTTCTACATTCATTTCCATCACTCTTCTCAACCAGTCACTTTCATCCTTCCTCAACACATGACCAAACCATCTCAACCTGTTCCTCTTCACAGCATCAATCACAGGCTCTATTCCCATCATCTTTCGCAATTCATCATTTGTCTTCCTCTCTCTCAACGATACTCCGCACATCCACCGAACCATTCGCATTTCCACCCTTTCCAGCCTTCGTTGCTGCTCTACGTTCATTACCCATGTCTCGCTCCCATAAATATTAACACTTCTCACACATGCAGCATACACCTTTCCCTTCAGCTTCAACGACACTCCCTTCCTCGTCAGCACGCCACTCAGTTCCCGAAACTTCTTCCATGCACATCTCACTCTTGCAACCGTTGCCGAGTCTGATCCACCTTCTCCATTCAGCATGTCTCTGAGGTAGCAAAATGTCTGCGAACAGGATATCTAAAAAAGTTGTGGACGAATTTGGACGAAACTTGGTGGACCGGTTGGGTGTGTGACGAGGACTAATCGATTCGATTTTGGTGAAGATCTGAATATGGATTCAGATATGAGAATTATTTAATTTTGAAGTGATTCTTCACCATTGAGCCGTTCCAGTTTGAGCAGTTTCAGAGGTGGATTTTTAAAGGTTTTTATATGATCCAATAAGGCTGCCATACCACATGACATCATTGATAACAAACAATGTTTCCCATGGGGAGTCGAACACATATTTAAAGCTCCACATCATTCAGATAAATGCTTTCAGAGAAGAAAAAAATTGAAGGTTTTCTTGTGATCTAATATGGCTGCCATACCACGTGATTAATAACGCCATTGTTAACAAACTATATTTCCCTTGGGTAGTTGATCACAAATTTAAAGTTTAGCATCGATCAGTTGCACGGTTTGAGAAATGGGGATTATTAAAGGTTTTCCTGTAATCCAAAATGATGACTAAAATACATTGAAATTCAAGAACTTTTGGGACCTTAAATTGCACAATGACCTACTTATACTTGAAGGGGAGGATGATGATGATGATGATGATGATGATGATGTCCACTCCTGCATCATCAGATGCATATGGCTGCTGAAGCAATTTCTTGACTATTGGGCACAATCCTGGTTGGGGCATCACTCCTACGCAGGGCACTCAAATAACTCATTCATCCCAGTAAGGTGGTACTCATTTCACCAACCTCGGAGGGATGACAAGCTGAGTTGGTCCCCACCTGGTGTATAATTCAACGACTGAACAGGACTTGAACTCAGGATCCTAGAATCCCAAGCCAGCACCCCTAACCGTTAAGCCAACACAAAGGCTATTGAGGGGGAGTATGGCATGAACAAACTTGAGTTGCACCACACCAAAGATCATATTAGCCAATTTGTTCACAATCCCCTCAGCAGTTCCGGAGAATAAGTTGCAAGTGTTTATGGATGGACAGACGATGCCCCATCCCATAAGCTCACCTCAATGATGTTCCAGGTGAGCTAAAATCTAGATAATTCAAACTTCGCATTTGTGACTTTTTTGCTACGTCTGCAACCGAAGGGAGACGGAGGTTATGTTTTCACCCATGTATGTCTATCTGTGTGTTTGTCTGTCTTTTAGTAGGACATCTCAAAAGGTTATAGATGGATTCAGACGAAACTTGGTGGACAAGATTTAGTCTGTGACAGGGACGAGTTGATTCGATTTTGGTGAAGATTCGGATCTGAGGATTTTTAAAGTGATTCTTATAATTGAGAGATAGGGCCAAAAACGATGTTTCAAAACGTTGGACGGATTGTGATAAAACCAAAGTACCCAACTTGGATGAGTTGGGTCGGTGACAAGAGCCAATTCGATTTTGGTTAAGGTCCGGATGCAGATCCGGCCTAACAGTAGGATACAAAATGTAAACTGTACTGCTTGACAGAAGTATGTGCTCTGCCGAATTCCATTCCAGTTGACTAATTTGATCATAACTTTAAAATGCTCGGGTTGTTTTTCATTTGGGAAATGCATATAGGCAATTTGATTTTCTCAAATGATTGTTTTACAATATCAGAAGAATCAACTCAAATGAAGAATGTATAAGAAGCATGTCTTTTAGAAACTTACTTTACTCTCCACAAACAACTCCATACAGTCATGATTGTCCCTTCCATCCTTCTCAATAAATGTGTTCTCCATGAGCACCTGCAGTTAAACCACACCAGCATCACCATATTGGTTTTATTTCTTCCTCTGAAAGGAGAACACAAACAATATGCAAGATGTGAACTACCCACCTTCAGTCGCCAGTATATCTTTCCCGTATAGCAAAGGAATAGTGATTCCCGAACAGCAGAACCGAGCCATGTGATCCGAGCTTCCCTCAAATGTTTTGCTCGAAAAATTAGTCTTCCTCCATCTTCCTCCTGCATATCTAATGCACAAAAATCATTTCAGTTAGAAACTAGAACGGTACTCAGTTGAGAGCATACCTCCACCTGGTTGGCCATATCACTCAGTGGTGAAGAATCATTAAAGGAATTAAATAATTATCATATCCGAATCCATATTCAGATCTTCACCAAAATTGAATAGATTCTTTCTTGTCACACACACAACCTGTCCAACAAGTTTCGTCCAAATCCATCCATAACTTTTTGAGATATCCTGCTATGTACCGTTTTTGGCCCGATCTCCCAATGTTGAAGAATCACTTAAAAATTAAATAATTCTCCTATCCGAATCCATATTCACATCTTCACCAAAATGGAATCGATTCTTTCTTGTCACACACACAACCTGTTAGCAAGTTTGGTTGAAATCCATCCATAACTTTTTGAGATATTCTGCTATGTATCGTTTTGGCCCTATCTCCCAATGTTGAAGAATCACTTAAAAAATTAAATAATTCTCCTATCCGAATCCATATTCAGATCTTCACCAAAATTGAATCGATTCTTTCTTGTCACACACACAACCTGTTAGCAAGTTTCGTTGAAATCCATCCATAACTTTTTGAGATATTCTGCTATGTATCGTTTTGGCCCTATCTCCCAATGTTGAAGAATCACTTAAAAAATTAAATAATTCTCCTATCCGAATCCATATTCACATCTTCACCAAAATGGAATCGATTCTTTCTTGTCACACACACAATCTGTTGACAAGTTTCGTCCAAATCCATCCATAACTTTTTGAGATATCCTGGTATATATCGTTTTTGGCCCTATCTCCCAATGTTGAAGAATCACTTAAAAAATTAAATAATTCTCCAATCCGAATCCATATTCAGATCTTCACCAAAATTGAATCGATTCTTTCTTGTCACACACACAACTAGTTAACAAGTTTCGTCCCAATCCATCCATAACTTTTTGAGATATCCTGCTTTGTATCGTTTTTGGCCCTATCTCCCAATGTTGAAGAATCACTTAAAAAATTAAATAATTCTCCTATCCGAATCCATATTCAGATCTTCACCAAAATTGAATCGATTCTTTCTTGTCACACACACAACCTGTTAGCAAGTTTCGTCCAAATCCATCCATAAGTTTTTGAGATATTCTGCTATGTACCGTTTTTGGCCCTATCTCCCAATGTTGAAGAATCACTTAAAAATTAAATAATTCTCCTATCCGAATCCATATTCACATCTTCACCAAAATTGAATCGATTCTTTCTTGTCACACACACAACCTGTCCAACAAGTTTCGTCCAAACCCATCCATAAGTTTTTGAGATATCCTGCTATGTACCGTTTTTGGCCCTATCTCCCAATGGTGACAGACAGACAGGGGTGCACACATAACCTCCATCCACCTTTGGTGGTGGAGGTAATCATCCTGAGAGGGCAAGTAGGGTAGGGTGGAGGGAGAAATTGGGACCACAAGGAAATATTTTTCAACTAATGCACCAAAAATTCACTAAAAAGGGTGAAACACCAAATGGAGGAATTTTCAGTACAAGGTACTTAAAGTCACGCTCAGGGCAATCATTCGTTGAAAAAAAACCCCCCAAAAAACAGAGGCCCTTTGGGAATGGGAATAATTAGTGGAAGATAAACTTACAACAATTAGGAACCAAATACTGATTTCCCACTTTAAAAGCGAACCTGATCATATTACATATTGTCCAAAGGACATACACACAATGCAATGTCCTGCTCGCACTTCATAGAGAGGAGGCTGAACTGTGGTCCTCGTGCTGATTATGTCAATTGGCACATTTACCTGCATCCTCAGAAAGGGAAACGTTCCACTGCAGCGTTTGATTATCCTTGATACCTTCATTTGGATTGCAGAAAGGAAAGGAGAGTGGAGGTGAGATTATTACAATCTCAGGTACAAATAAACAGAACGTGTGAGATGCATTAGCATAGTGGTCGTCACATGACCAATATGATCATAATTACCATCGGGTTGGCATGACAGGGTTTCAGTCGGCCAACGAGATCCTCGACAGGTGATCATTTCAGATCCTACAAGTCGCGTTCCAATATTACACCTTGCTCTCGCCTGGATGATCAGTTGACAGAATCGATACACAGGCCTTATGACTTCGAGAGTCCCATCAATTATTTTGGGATCCCGAGGACAGCATTGGATCTCTGCCTCTGGTCCTGTATTTAAACACCTACACGAAGGGAAAAATCGACAGATATAGGAATCATTTTTTATTTTTACAATTATTATTATTTACCATTATTACTACAATGACAAAACGGTGAATATCAAATACATCGATTGCGCTGCCATCATTTGTAGTGCCTTGTCGAGTCAGTTGGTGGTGTATGCTTCTCCTCCATCGCCTCGCTCCTCTCAAGCAACCTCACCTCAGATTCAAGACAAGGTAGATTGCTTCTGCCTCACACCTAACTTGGCTTCACGCTGTAGAAACTAAAGCTTTTAGAATCATTGGGATCTCCTGCGATTAAGATGATTTTGAGAGCCTTTCTCTCTCTCACCGCAGGCAGGTTGGTGGTCTTTCTGTCTTCTTCAGACTCCTCTCCAGCCTTGCTCCCCCGCTCTGTCTGTGCTTTGTCCCACAAATATTTCAGCAAAGTACACAAGATCTGCCAGCAACCCTCTTCTGGTGAAACTGCCAAAATCAAGACTCTCTGCTCACCTTCACTCTTTCATTCCTCTTTTCTCCCGCCTCTGGACCAAACTCCCTCACTCTCTTCAATCGCACTCCCCCCTCTAGGTCTCCAAAACAGCTGTTCACCACCATCTCTTGTCTTCCCCCATCACAAACCCTTGTCTTTTCTACCCCCGTTAATATACCCCAAATCCACCTTTTTCAAATTCCCTGTTTTTTTCCCCTGAAAGTCCTAGTAATGTCCATTTGTTTTATATTGTGTATCCCCTCCACCCCTCACTCTGCCCCCACCCCCAGACGTCCCGTCTCCCTTCCACATGTCTACCACTGTCCCTGTTCTCTACTGTTGTTGTGCTTCCCTTTCTCTCCCCCTCTTGTCTCCCGCACCCTTTATTATAAGTTACGTGATCTCTGTTTATGTCCGTGTTTTATGTGTTGTTCTTACACGAGCCTAGACTGTGTATACAAAAACATAGGGGCAATACCCCTGGCACTCACCTGGTAGACTAAACATTATACTGCACTAACTAAAGGTATTTTAAACCAATTTCAATGGTTGCTAGAAGACAGGGCAGAATGTAGAATCATACTAACATAATCATAAGACTTTAAACAAACAAAAAAATACCTATTTTGGAGGGCAAGCCACCCCATACACCACATTAGATCACGATTTTTTTTTTTTAATGCCGCGAACAAACTTTCGTACAACATGGGTGATTAAGGTTGTGGTGAAGTTTCATCAGAATTGCATGTGTAGTTTCTGAGAAGAAAGCAAATACCTATTTTGAGGGATCAAACCTGGATCCACTTTGACCCCCTTGGATCCCAATTTTTTTTTTTTTATGCCGTGAACAAATTAGTCACAACACGACAAATATAATTTGTGCCAAATTTGGTCGCAATCCCCATCAGTGGTTTCGGAGAAGAAGTTTCAAGTGTTTACGGGGACGGACGGACGGACGACCCGCCATCGCATAAGCTCCGTGAACTGCACACCAGGTGAGCTAAAAAAGGCAGAATGGCTCAACTGAATGTTTACCTCCAAATCTCGTGCAACCAAAATTAACCAACGCATCCTGTTCTGTCCCCACCTTTGTCGTTCATAACCGAAAAGCAATCACACTCATAGTAAGGGCATTTTATGAGATATTTCACAAATCTGTGAACTAAATTGTTACCAAAAAATTTCTTCACCAATATGTTTGTAAAGGTGTGTAATAACATGTGTTAAAATGTTGAAGTTCAACTCCCGTGGGAAACCCAGAAAAAAAGCTGTTGAATTCGGGTACCGAAAAATTATTTTCGAGAATTTTTTTTTTTTTTAATCGGCCCTTAAGTAACTTATGAGGGGTCAAATAAGGGTTTTTCATGATTCTGAGTTGATTGTTAACATTTATATTTTCACTTTTACATTTACACACAAAGTAGCTTTTATTTCACATACATATATAATACTCAAGAGTTATTTCTCATTCACAATGTCAGAAGTTTCAACAGTCATTGTCTATGTCTTCTTCAGACTCAACAACATCATGACTGCAGTTTCTGCATGTAATGCCATTACAGACTCCACAGGCCGAGATGCACGTGACCCCATTCTTCTTGCAGCTGCATCGCCGGTTGCTGCAATCTCCATGACAATTACAGCTCGTGAACTGCAATAGCTCCTCAGGAGCCGTGGGGTCCAGTGTTGGAACTGGCTCATACCCATGCACACCTATTGTCCATCCATAGTCACTGGGGTTCAGAGACATGCTCTGTAGAAGGATCCAGTCCCGGGTCTGCAGGTAGGCACGGAGTGAATGTTGTGCAGCTGCACCCTCTGTTGGAGGTAGAGTCTCTGGTTTGATCACCCACCCCGCTGCCCAGAGTGTGTCACCTGGAGTGAGGAGTGGCTGATCATGAGCCAGGGAGGAGGAAAGCTCAGCGAGGGGGAGAAACATGATCGCGTTCATTCCTATCTGTTTCCTGTTCGTAAATGGAATAATCTTTACTTCAGTTCCTCTCAGGATCTTAGCTTTGTCGAGTGCCTTCAACTTCACCCGGGGGAAAGCTGCTGTTGTCTGTGGATCTGGCAAAGGTGGTGCCGGAGAGGTGACTTCGATCCAACCCATTGAGTGAAAGGGAGTGTTTCCGTGAATAGAGACAATGTTTAAATCTATATTGTCTCCAACAAACTGAGTGACTGCATTGTTTGTTTCCCCAACCTCCAAAAAGACCACCTGATCATTACTTGACAATTCACTTTCACTGGCTGGCACTTTGGCTGTCATCACTGATTGATCCTCAAGCACAGCATCAACCGCAACCTCATCATTGATCTGTTCATCGGTTTCCTCCACAATGGTGTCAAGAGTGCCAGAAGTATCTGGAACATCATCTCCACTCCTACTATTAAGGAAGCAGTATTTGTAGTTTTGTGTCTCCGTGTAAGACTCAGTGTATCCCAGCCGGTGGAACTTGTTGAGCATCCATTTTGACCCAAATCTATGATCAAGTTGTATGGCAAGCCCCATTTGGTGTGGCAATACTCCAGACCGAGGTCGACAGGCCTTAATAAAATTCTGCCCCCAAACGGCAACTCTTTCGTCTGTCTTGACAATCGGTCTCAAGAACATCTGAAGGCTTGCAGGAACAAGTGTCAGCTGACTATCGATGTCAGTCATACTGTGTGTGGTGGGGTATGACTTTGGACCGAAATCAATCAAGGCAATATCATTGGATATGAACTTGAGTGCCGTCTTTATGATCTGAGTCTTCTCATCTCCATGGTCAAGATTAGCATGATGCGCTCGCAGAATATTGTCGGTGCCATCTTTGAGACAGAGTACATCTGCCCTTCTTTCCTGTGTTGTGAAATACAAGGTGTCTTCGTATTTCTCTAGAAGTTTTATCTTTAGCCAATGCTTTGAAGAAGAAAGGCTCTTCTCTGATGACTGATCAAACTCCTGCAGCTTTTCATGGACTTGGTCCATGTTCATTACCCCATGCTCTAATTCTGAGTCTAACCATTCGCAGAATTCAATAAAAACTGCCTCTCGCTCCTCATCAATACTCCTCTGTCCTCTCTTCCTTTTTCCTTCCTCATCAGTCTTGGACAAACTGTCACCTCTCGCAAACATAAGTTTGCATCGCAAATGGTACAGTGTTTCTTCTGCTACCAAGTCGTTGATCCCTTCCAGGCGTCCAGTGACTTCAGTGCCCCAGTCATCCCCGCGACTCCGTGCTGTCTTCAGCAAGCTTGCCTTCAGTGTATCTGCAGTCAAATTATCTGGCACTCTGTATTTCTTTCTAGCTTGTGCTGGATTATTTTTGTAGAGCTGGGCTGGTTGGTTGCAAAGAATGCATACATCCTTATACAGGAGGTCAACTGACTGTGATCTTCTAGAACTGCAGCCAGTTGATGAACTGAACTCACAAGTAGTGCGTCTTCTCTTCAACTTTGATGACTCTTTCTCTGCCTTTGATGCTTGAGCTGACTTCTTGGTGGTTGCAACAAAGTTGTTGTACAGATCATTTTTACACTTCTGGTGGTACCTCAGTTTTCCTTCCTTTTGAGCCTCCTTCATACGTTCCACAACAGTAACATTTTCGACAGTTTCTGCTTGTTTCAATAAAGTTGAGTATCCCTTTGGAGTTGCCTGTATGAGCCTTTCAGCTGGTGTATCCGAGCGTGCACAGATGAAGCAATTGAGCACAGGTCTAACGTCTTCATCCATATTGCTAGACTCCATGTCCTGCAAAGTAGAAAATGAGATATATTTAGAAATTATTTTTCCACAAAGGAGTGTCTGTGGTGAAATATAAATGTTAACAATCAACTCAGAATCATGAAAAACCCTTATTTGACCCCTCATAAGTTACTTAAGGGCCGATTAAAAAAAATAAAAATTCTCGAAAATAATTTTTCGGTACCCGAATTCAACAGCTTTTTTTCTGGGTTTCCCACGGGAGTTGACCTTCAACATTTTAACACATGTTATTACACACCTTTACAAACATATTGGTGAATAAATTTTTTGGTAACAATTTAGTTAACAGATTTTCATATGTTTCCCTTACTATCAGAAGTCTTATGAAGTTGGATATTTGCAGTTTTAAATGAATTAACAAGAAAAGGTCGGAGTTGAAAAACCTGCATGGAGGAACTGACCTTATCTTATGAGCGTAAGAGAGATGGCGAGCAGCACATGACACAATAATCTCAAAGGACTTTGATAACCAGCTCCGAATTCCACCGTGATTGATCAACCATGATTTGCAACCTATGAAAAGGAGAGATGGGTGAACGAACTGCATGATAATCAACAGTTCTAATTTGACCTGAAATAATATATACATTACACTGCCTTATCTCACGTTTGAGCAACCAATGGGGGAAAAAAAATGCAAAACATATTAAGTTATTATCAGTTTTTTTTCCAGAAGTAATATCAATGATGTAGTTCATATCGTACTGTCCATAATTCCCGTGAAAAAAAGATGTGAAAAATTTGCATAAACAGTTTGCTAATACAGTTTACATAAACAGTTTGCTAATACAGTTTGCATAAACAGTTTGCTAATAGTTTACATAAACAGTTTGCGAATAAAGTTTACATAAACAGTTTGCGAATACAGTTTAAATAAACAGTTTTCTAATACAGTTTACATAAACAGTTTGCTAATACAGTTTACATAAACAGTTTGCTAATACAGTTTACATAAACAGTTTGCTAATACAGTTTGCATAAACAGTTTGCTAATAGTTTACATAAACAGTTTGCGAATAAAGTTTACATAAACAGTTTGCTAATACAGTTTACATAAACAGTTTGCTAATACAGTTTGCATAAACAGTTTGCTAATAGTTTACATAAACAGTTTGCGAATAAAGTTTACATAAACAGTTTGCGAATACAGTTTAAATAAACAGTTTTCTAATACAGTTTACATAAACAGTTTGCTAATACAGTTTACATATACGGTTTGCTCATACTGTTTACATAAACAGTTTGCTAATAGTTTACATAAACAGTTTGCTAATAGTTTACATAAACAGTTTGCTAATAGTTTACAAAAACAGTTTGCCAATAGTTTACATAAATTGGCAGGTGGTGGCAAACCTAAAGCCACAATTGGTATTCCCAGAGGAGATCTGTGTGACAAGGTTGCGGCCTGACATTGTCATCTGCTCAGGTCCAACAAGTCAGATAATTTTAGGGGAATTGTCTGTACCTTGGGAAGAGAACATGGAGGAGGTGCACAAGAGGAAGAGAGGAAAGTACAGTGAGCTGGAGGCAGAGTGTCAGGAGAAGGGTTGGCGAGTTTCTTGTCAGCCATTTGAGGTGGGGGTGTCGCGGGTATATTGGCAATTCCTTTTCTGCATTTCTTGCTCGGCTTGGAGTGTGTGGTACAGAAAGAAGGAGGATGTGTGACAGAGTGGCCCAAGTTGCCTTGAAAGGCTCACTTTGGATATGGAGGAAGTTTATGGAGGCACGTCGAACGGTGTAGGTTGAGGTTGTGGGTGGTGGTTCATTTCAGCCTAAAGGGGTTAGTGACTGAGCGTGGAAGAGAAATGGAGGTGTGTGTGTGTGTGTGTTTGTGTTTGTTTGTTTGTGTGTGTGTGTGTGTGTGTGTGTGTGTGTGTGTGTGTGTGTGTGTGTGTGTGGTGGTGTGGGTGTGGTGTGGTGTTTTGCGGTTTTGCATGAATGTTTTTTTTGTTTGAGTGGTGCATGTTGTAAGGATAGGTGAGTTGGTTGGTTTTCCTTTTGGTGTGTGAGTGAAGGGCTGTGGATTCTGAGACTGGAGGCGGTTTTGTTGTTGTAGTCTGTGTTCTCACTGGCGCATCGTGGGGGTATGTACGCATCCAGGTGTAGCTGCTGCATGTGGAGGCGTATGTGCCTCTGCTGGCCCACCTTAGCTGACCGTATCGAGGTTGAAGGGCCGAAATGGGATGATGCTGAGCACTTTTTGGATCACACAATGGTGAAGAATTACTTTAAAAATAATAAATATATATAGTGTCAGGATCCGTATTTGGATATTCACCAAAATCAAATGAATTCGTCCTTGTCACACACTCAACCAGTCCACCAAGTTTCATCCAAATCTATCCACAACTTTTTGAGATAACCTGCTTATATTGTTTTTTCCCCCCTATCTCTCAATGGAGAAGAATCACTGAAAATTCTAGTATCTGGATGTAGATCTTCACCAAAATATATTAATTTCGGCCTTGTCATATACCCAACCTCTCCACCACATTTCATCCGAATCCACCCACAACCTTTTGAGATATCCTGTTCACAAACAGACCGACAGGCATGAAAACATAACCTCCACCCACCTTCGGTGACTGAGGTAATGAACACCTGACATATTGTAATATAATGTTTGTCCATCTAGTTTTGCAGCCTTGATTAGCCCTCTTGCTTTTCTCAACACAAAATTTGTCTTTGTACAAACTAGGGCATGCCCGTACTATATATATATCTAAAAGTATATCCCCCCCCCCCCCTCTATTTACATGCAATGGTTTGGTCCAAAGCGAACGGCTTGCGAGTACGGTGACAATCCCCCCCCCCCCCCCTCTATTTACATGAAATGGTTTGGTCCAAAGCGAACGGCTTGCGAGTACGGTGACAATCCCCCCCCCCCCCTCTATTTACATGAAATGGTTTGGTCCAAAGCGAACGGCTTGCGAGTACGGTGACAATCCCCCCCCTCTATTTACATGAAATGGTTTGGTCCAAAGCTAACGGCTTCACGGAGGTATATAATATGGAGAGCCAATTGGCCACCTCGCAGCATTAGCCGCCGTGAATCCACCGGAAATAGTCTGGCGGCCATATTGGGAAGCCGATCGTAAGCCTGTCAAAGCAAAGGCGTGGCGCACTGATGATGCAGCTGGAGCGAATTTTAGGACCGCCGACTATTTAATTAATATAGAATACTAATATTTGAACTGATATTCGGGCTCAGAATCCCGTTCTTTAAGGAAATGGTGTTCATTAAGTTTGAAGTTGGTTCTAGACGCATTTTTCCTGGGGAATCCAATGGTTTAGAGCTTGTTTGAAAAAAAAGTGCCCAAAATTACCGCTCGGTGTTCTTTATCGTTCTTCTCATGACCCAATCACCCACTAGTAGGAATAAGAATCCTGACATGTTACACCCCTGTTTAACTCCTGTCTTCACCTTGAACCATTCTGTTGTTTCACCTTGGTCGACGACCGCACATTGAAAGTCTTGGTAAAGGGCTTTTACAAGGTTCACTAATTTTCCAGGTATGCTGTATTTCTTCATTATGACCCAGACTTTCTCTGGGCAAGGAGTCGAAAGCTTTCTAGAAATCTATAAAATTGAGGTACATCGTCGTTTGCCATTCTTTGGCTTGTTCTATAATATTCCTCAATATAAAGATCTGATTTGTTGTCATGTTATATGATGTTACTTAATTCAGTCATTATATTGTAACTAAGATGTGTATGTTTCTATTACCGAGATGTTAGAAACCACGCAGATATAATGATAACCAGAGTTTATTCTACACTGACATGGGTCAGCAACACATCAACAGTGAGTCAGTCACATAAATGACATGAAACGCTGTCATGTAGTTAACCCACACAATTCACAGTTAACCCACAAAACACACCCACACCATGTAGAGATGAGGTCGCTCTTATATTTCAGCTTGCTCTGGTGTTGCCTCACTGGTGAGCAAACAGGACCAGTTTGCAATATTTTTTCCTGATGTGCTCTTCCTTCATGTCATCATCGAGTGTTCTCACAACATGATGGAAACGTATCTTGCTGTATGATTGTGATACAGAATGTATTAAAGCAAACACATGGTTGCTGTCTGCCTCACAGTCAAACATGTGCCGATCCAAGGAAGCAAATGTAGACCGACCGACCTCAGAAAGGACAGAAGTGGAAATTGCCACTCTTATCCCACTTTCACGAGGCATTTTGCCATTGCTTACAGCCAGGAGCCTCTTGACACAGCGTTCAGTCGCCTCACAGACACGAACAACACTGTGCGAGGGAACTATGAGGCCACCCCTGTTCTTGGTAACAATCAGGCTGTACATTGGTGTGGTTTGCCATTCTTCGTTGTTACTGGTCAATGCAGAAAGACATTGGCTACACTTCAGAGTCTTCCTCACCATCCTCACCACATAGCCGGCAATATAGCCAACACATGACTCTGTAAAGATGGAAAGTTGCTCAAAATTTGGAATATCCGCATAGTCGTGGTCCTCTTTTGCCGGCGATCTCAACTCCAGGTCGTATCGTCTGGCCACCAACATGTCGTGACTCTCGTCAGGCACAGCCTGCTTTGCAACGCACTTGAAGGAAGCCGCATTCAGGATTCTGGTTGAGTCCTGTGCAGAACAGTTCCCACTTGCAGACTTGATGTCATGTCGCATCAAGAGGCGCTTATATGCGGCAACAAACTGCCGGGCCGTTGGGTTATTCCCACTTCCACATGCAATGCGGACCGCTCCAAAGAAAAGTTCAATGTGGTCTTGGCTCATTTTGTACGTGAGCAGGTATCGCAGGGGAGATGAGGCAGGTTTGACATATGTGAAATACAAAATTTTGACACTCTCTATGCAGATCATGAAACCAATGAAGGGGGTTTTCAAACGCGTATTGGTCATAACTTGACCATTCATGTTTTTGATGTTGGACAAGTAACTGTAGGCAGTATCCAGGAATGGCAGGAAAAGTCCTTCTCGTGATGTCATGAGTGGTGCCTTGTAGTTTCGTGCCAATGGATTGCGAGAATTTAGAATGTCAAACAGTTTGTCCAATGTTTCAATGTATTGGCAGGTAGCCTCACTGCCCTGAAATTCTGATAGTTGCAAAGTGTCCCTGCAAAACCGAATTGCATCTGCCACACTAGTGCTCAATGTCTGAGCAGCTGTGTCCACCTTCATGACATTGCTCTTCCACTCGATGTGTTTCCGGGAGAGCTTATTTCCCAGACGCAAGCCTTCCCTCTTCTGCAGATCAAAGAGTGCCTGGATGTATTTCCACGCGATGACTTTTTTGTTGCCATCCTCCATCATTTTCATGGATCCAAGACAGTTTCTTGCAAGTTTAAGCATGTGACATGCATCGAGTACAACACAAATTTTCTTTTCGGGATTTGCTGGGTGGGGAAATGTTGGTTTCACATTCTGCGGCGTGATGTCGGCACCTAGCTCACGTAACATTGTCAAATGAGCGGACGGTCCATCGCAAGTTAAGGAAATCACCTCTGCACCGATATCATGCAATTTTAGTAGACATTGTGTCACCAAATTCGCCTGTTCCTTCCCCGACAATCCATTTATCATAAAGTATGCTACAGGCACTTTCCAACTGTCATTCAGTGCAACCAGCATGAAAACCAGTGCGTTGCTGGCCTGGGGAGCACTGTCATCTTGGACTCCGTTTCCGATGTCGACGTACCCCAATACCTTGTCCCCTAAAAAGTCAATTGCCTTCATGATGGCCATCTCGTCTAACATCAGGCTACACAGTGTTCTCTTGCCAGTCTCCTTCTCTGCTTTAAACCGGCTCTCTAGTGCTTGGAATACAACTGCACTAAAACCAGGTGAACCATCAATTGCGCTGTACCATTTCCGGATTGTGGATGGACTTGGCAGTGCCAAGTCGAATGTCTCTCGAACATAGTCGTATCCTTTAGCAGAATAAAATTGAAGAGTGAGTGCGAAAGCTTTGATGACTGGATCGTATTCATCTCTCGAGCGTTTGCCGCTGCCTTTGTTCTTCAGCATTCTGCTCACAATAGCTTTTGACACACCAGAGAATGTTGTGTTGAGCATTTCAATACAATTGTCGGTGACCATCCCATTCTCCCTCAGGTCTTCCACGATGGTATTCAGGGACTCCACTTTTCTGGCTAACCTTCTGTTGTGTTGCTGACTCACTTTTAATTTTTTTCGAAAGTTGTCCAGCTTGTGGACTGCTTCATCGAGCTTGTGCTTCAATACCAGTGGACTTGTGACGGAGTAGGAGTGATCTGTGGTCTGAAATGAGGGTCCCACCTCAGGTTCAGGATCTTGAGTAGTGGCTTGAGGTTCTGGTGTATCTTCTTGGATGACAGACCTGGCCACTGGCGCTTTCCTCAAAGCTGTAACCTATTTGGAAAGAAAAGAAAAGGTGAACCATTAATACTCATTAAGTTGTTTTTAGGGCTGAGCCGAATGCTTAGAAGCTTCGTTCATTAGATTGGGGTTCTAATTAGAAATAGATGTGACTGCGTTGGACGTATTGTAACATTGTTTCAAAGACTAAACATTTTGTTAAATATTATTACAACAAAGCTTCGGGGGGGAAATGCCAAGAAAGTGTACAAAATGGGATTCGGCTCAGCTCTAAATCTTTTAAAAAGCAACTGAGTTGTTCTCCATAAAACTATGTCTTAGGAGCTGCATATGAAGCAGCAGACATGGCATGTGATGGGTTACTATCATAACATAGGTGGAATACCAACATAGCATAGTTTACCTTCTTTAAATGTGCTGGGAAGTTGAAACAGCTGGGGACGGACTTCGGCTTCAGTCGGACGGTTTGACCAGTCCTGTCGAAGTCACTCTCATTGAAGTGATCACTGCACAGAACTGTGGTGCCTGGGGTGGGGTAGAAGGACTCCCTTCTCAGGGCAGATGTCCATCGAGAGCACAAGTCCTTATCCTTTGGAAACCTTGAAACAAAATACATTGTGGTCACAAAATGTGGTTGCGGGTCAAAACCTCAGAGGGCAGTCAAAACATCCGAGTCAAAACGACTCCATATCAAAATAATATTTTGAGTTTCATATGTATAGTTAAATACAACTTCATCTGCTAATGTTTGCCATGTGTCGGACTTTCGTACCTTCCACAAGTAAAGTAAAAGATCATTGAGAGATCTCGCGAGATCTTGGAGACGGCGGCAGGGATTTTCGAAGCTCCACACGGTCTCCACGTTTTTCGAAGTTAAGTCTGTTCACAATTGTATTTTGTCGAAACTGTATTTATCTTTCGGTGTGTGAAGTTATTGTGTGCAACTTTGGTTGTTTCTCGGTGTTTATCTTTCATAAATTGATCGTCTGTTTGCCGTGTCGCGAGCAAGGCCTTGTACAGTGTGCACTGTACAACCTTGAGGCTTTGTTTTTCTCTCAGTGGTCCGTCGTTTGTGATCCAATAACTTTCGTTCTCTGTATTCCCAGTCTTTTCACCCATAGCCTACTTCCTTGTGTAAATCTCAACTCAAAAAAAAAACAAACAAAAAAAAAAAAAACATTTCCTTCTCTGTTCTCATTCGTTTATTCATTCTTATTCGTTCGTTCGTTCTTCGACCACGTGTTTCTCCCCCATTTCCCCAGATAGTTTTCACTCATTAACCTTCAATGTTTACACTTTCCCCTCAAGTTATGTATTCCGTCATATTTTATAACACCTTTTTCTTCTTCTTCTTTAAAAGGCTGCTTTCGACTTGCTCACCAAATCAATTCATCCCAAAAAAAATATCCATCTCCTATAGTGCCTTTGTTCTACATTCCCTAAACTCTCCTGCACTCCATCCTCCATCCAGCGTCCTTAAACGTATTTTTAACTCGAAGGTCACAAGAAACTCATTTTGCAATAAATGTTCGTTTCCCATAAATCGTACACTTTCAAAAATCCAATCTCACCCCTCCCCTCCAAATCTTCCCCATAACCCCTCCCCTCCAAATCTTCCCCATCACCCCTCCCCTCCAAATCTTCCCCATCACCCATCCCTTTCAAATCTCCCCCCTTGCCCCCTCCCTCCTAAACTACCCCCTCACCCCTCCCCGCCAAGACGCCCCCTTGCCCCTCCCCTCCTAGACTCCTGCCTCACCCCTCCCCTCCAAATCTCCCCCATATCCCATCCCTTTCAAATCCCTCCCCTTGTCCCTTCCCTCCCAAACTCCCCCCTCACCCCTCCCCTTCAAATCTCCCCACCCTCATTGCTTCTCAATTTCCCCCCGCTCACTCCCCCTCCTCAAAGCGTCCTCCCCGCTTCTTCCCCCTTCAAACTCTCACCTCCATCTCCCCCAACCTTCTGCCTCTCTCTTCCCCCTCCTCAAATAACACCTCATTGTGGCTCACCCAATCACCATCAAACCTTTTGTCCGCCCCATCCTTCCCTTTCTCCGAGCTATTCTGAAATCTCTGACACACCTTCAACAGCTCTCCCTACCTCTTCCACCTCTTCCACATCTTACCCTACCCCTCCTCCCCCCTGTTCTGTATCTGATGCTCCCCCTTCCTCTTCATTAACGGTATGGACCTCAAACATCCGGGGCCTTCGTTCAAACTTAACCGATCTCTCCATACAGGTTGCTTCTGTCAAACCAGACGTGATCTGCTTAACAGAAACTTTCCTCCTTTATGATGTCTCTGATTCCATAGTATCTCTCCCGGGCTACTCCCTCCTCCGGTATGATAGACCTGAGCCTCGTCCTGGAGGCGGGGTTGCTATCTTTATCAAAAACTCTCTTCCTCACTCGCCCTGCACTGCACTCTCTCC
Organism: Myxine glutinosa; assembly: GCF_964187855.1. Lineage (NCBI taxonomy): Eukaryota > Metazoa > Chordata > Myxini > Myxiniformes > Myxinidae > Myxine > Myxine glutinosa. Next base: position 33,883,197 of record NC_136267.1, read on the forward strand.
ACCTCACCCCCAGGAATACCTCTGGCTACGGCTTCCCCTTCGCTCCCACCTCTTGTTCATATGTGTGTTGTACCGTCCACCAAACAGTGATGACTCCATCTACATCTCGCTGTCTGATGATATGGACCAACTTCTATCTACTCATCCCAACTCTCTCTTCCTCATATGTGGTGATTTCAACTGTCATCATGCCAGTTGGCTGGGTGTGGGTACCTCTCTCACCAGCCATGGCTCCTCAGCAAAGGACTTCTGCGACTCACTGGGACTGACACAATCTGTCAATTTCCCGACCCGGATCTCAGTCAACGGAACATCTTCTCTTCTGGACTTGGTTATGACTAACTTCCCTGAAAATGTCTGCTGCTCTTCTTCTGCTCCGATCGGAACATCTGATCATGTCCTTGTTAAAGTGGACATCTCTCTGACCATCCTCAGGGAGCCTGCTCAGCGTCGACGAGTCTGGCATTTCACTCAGGCCAACTGGCACGGTCTTCAAGCAGCCATCAATCATCTGGACTGGTCTCCCATCTCTACCACCTCTGACATCAACTCATCCTGGGAATTCTTCCAAAGTAAATTGCTCTCTCTCATGCACAGATTTATCCCATCTCGTCTTCAGTTGTCATACCCTTCCTCCCGTCCATGGTACACGGAATCTTGTGGTGAGGCTGTTGCCCAGAAACAACTTGCCTTCGTCTCCTGGAAAGCAAATCCAACGGAAGGAAATCTCATTTCCTTTCACAAAGCCCGAAACAAGTGTGTGTCCACCCTCAGGAGAGCCAGGAAACAATATCTCTCCGTTCTCAAGACCGAACTCTCTTATCTGTCTCCCTCTTCCAAATCCTGGTGGCGTCTGGTCAAATCCGTTTCTGGTGTTTGTTCCCCCTCCATCCCCTCCCTTACCTCAAACGGCTACACAGCTGACTCCGCACGTGAAAAAGCTGAATGCCTCAACTCTGTGTTTGCCTCTAAATCTTGTGTCCCAAACCCATCCCTCTCTGTACCCACCATACCCAGTCGTACCCTGCTGCTCCTGGACTCCGTGTCCTTTCCTCCTGACAAGGTGGAAAAGTTTCTGTCAACCCTCGACTCTGATTCTGCAACTGGACCCGACGGCATCAGCCCACGGGTCCTAAAATCCTGCTCTGCTGCTCTATCTCACCCTCTCTCTGTTCTCTTCACCCTCTCTTTTGCTCAAGGTCAACTGCCATCTGCTTGGAAATCAGCCAACATCACCGCTTTGCACAAAAAAGGTGCAAAAACAGATCCTAGCAACTACAGACCAATCAGCCTTCTCCCAATTATCAGCAAAGTCATGGAATCCATCATTGCTTCTGATATGAAATCTTTCCTCTTCTCCAATGGCTTGATCTCTGATCATCAATTTGGTTTCAGACCAGGTCACTCTACTCTGGACATGCTGCTTCTGCTGTCTCAACAATGGATGGAGGTCCTCAATGCCAAACATGAAATTAGAGCTGTCTCCCTCGACATATCACGTGCCTTCGACACGGTCTGGCACCCCGCTCTGCTCACCAAACTCTCCTCCTTTGGTATCCATGGAAATCTCCACGCATGGCTGGCGGACTTCCTCTCTAGTCGTCGTCAACGTGTGGCCCTGAATGGGTTTCTCTCATCTCCTCTTCCTGTTCAGGCTGGAGTTCCCCAAGGCAGTGTTCTGGGCCCCGTGCTTTTTCTGGTCTTCATCAATGATCTCTCTGACTCTCTCGAAAATCCTCTCTATCTCTTTGCTGATGACTCCACTCTCTGCCGCTCCATTCCTCTTCCCTCAGATCGGCAGTCTGCTGCCTCCTCACTCTCAGAAGACCTGGACAAAATCACAGACTGGTCAAACAAGTGGAACATGTCTTTCAATCCTGACAAATCTCACACTCTTACTATGTCTCTCCGAAAAGATCGACTGGACAACCCTCCCATCTACTTTCTCAACAATCCTCTCCAAGAAGTTCTGTCGCTCAAGATTTTGGGTCTCACTATCTGCCATGATCTTTCTTGGGAAAACCACATTTCCAAGCTGGCCTCCAAAGCCAGTCGCCGACTGGGCATCCTCCGTCGTGCGAAGTCCTTCCTCGGCACACCTGAGCTCCTCACCACATACAAGGCTTTCATCCGCAGCTCAATGGAATACTGTTCTCCCCTATGGGCCGGTGCTCCTGCCTCACACCTAGCTCGGCTTCACGCTGTTGAAACCAAAGCTTTCAGAATTATTGGAATCTCCCGCGATGAAGCTATCTCTGAGGGCCTTTCACTCACTCACCGCAGGCAGGTAGGTGGTCTTTCTGTCTTCTACCGACTCCTCTCCGGCCTTGCACCCCCAGCTCTCTCTGTGCTCTGTCCCCCAAATATTCCTACAGGTCGCACAAGATCTGCCAGCAACCCTCTGATGGTTAAACTGCCGAAATCTCGGCTCTCCGCTCACCTTCACTCTTTCATTCCTCTTTTCTCCCGCCTCTGGAACAAACTCCCTCACTCCCTTCAATCCCACTCCTCCCTCCAGGTCTTTAAAACAGCTGTTCACCACCATCTCTTATCTTCCCCCATCCAAAACCTTGATCTTTTCTACCCCCGCTAATTCACCCCAGATCCACCTTGTTTGAAATTCCAACTTCTTTCCTGGAAGTCCTGGCAGTGTCCATATGTTTTATACCTCTCCCACTGCCCCCTTCCCACGCCCCCCCCCCCCCAAAGCCCTCGCCCTCTCTCAGATCTCTCCATGTCTCCATGTCTCTCGGTCCCTGCTCTCAAATGTTGTGTTTGTGTCCTTCCCCCTCTCTCCCCATCTTGTCTACCGCTCCCTATGTTATATGTTTTATGTGTCGGTTTGTCTTTCTGTGTGATTAATGTTCGCTCTTTCACGAGCCTCGATATTGTATACAAAAAAAAAAAAAAAAAAAAAAAAAAAAAAACCCCATTTGCTCTTTCTGCTCATGAGTGACACAGGAGGGCATGGAAACCCTGACAGTAGTAGACTGGACAATTAAGTGAAGCTCATCACAAATTAAATCACTTGACAATGATCACGAGCTGACGAGTCAATCTCGATACTTCAATCTGAATCAATGAATGAGTCAATCAGACATCAGTCTGACATACTCACATAGCCCTAGTGAATACACAATACAGTTATATTTGAGATCTGTGTCGTATTGCACACCCTGCGCGTGGTCTAACATCATCAAATTCAAACACAGTGTTCAAACTTCATTGAAACTACATTGAAACTTAATTACCTAGCCCCACCACCGTGACCACGCCAAAAACTGAAAAAGCAGAACACCCGCGATCGCGGTTTGTCACTTACTTGTGAAATGTGCATGTGGAGGCCTTCCCTGAGGTATTTGTGCAGTCAAATGCAACACACTGTGGCATTTTGAAACAGCGCGTTCACAAATAAGACTCCTTACAGTCGGTAAGCATCCAAAATGAATCAGAAATTGTGAGATCAGCTGATTGTGAGATCAAACACGGATGCAGACACAATCGGCTTCCCAATATGGCCGCCAAGCAACTTCCGCTAGCTTCAGCCGACAGCCGTCATTGGCTCTCCAGTTTATTATATACCTCCGTGAACGGCTTGCGGAGTTTGGTAAAGAAATCGCCATAGCGTGCACAAATGCGCAGGAAAGCGAAAGAATCGCAAATTAGTTGTAATTAGTTTTAAAACATAGTTTAACGCCCGAGCGAGTTTAACGCAATCGCAAATCGCATCGCAAAGCGAAAGAATCGCAAATTAGTTTTAATTAGTTTTAAAACATAGTTTAACGCCAACATAGCGCCAACATAGTTTGCCGACGGGAAATAAATGAATACGCTCTCAAATGTGCCATCCGAGGCAGAGTCTGTTCGCCACGTTCGGCACACGTGATAGCTCGCTGCTCTCTGATTGGTTGAATCGTTTTTTGGACATAGCTCGGTAACTACTTCTGCGATTAATTTAAAACCTTGAAAAGGCACATCCTCGGGTCCCCAGCAATATACCTGGCAAGTTTCAAGTATATCGGACCCGTGGTTGTCGAGAAACAGCGGTCACAGACAAACATACATACAAACATACAAACATACAAACATACAAACATACAAACATACACACAGAGATTGCTGGAATTATAGATAGATACCGTATTCGTATTCATCTGGTCTGATCTAATTAATGAATCTAATTTAGCACTCTGATCGCACCATCCTCACTTAAACATTTTAAACTCCCTCACTCTCTTCAATCCCACTCCTCCCTCCAAGTCTTTAAAACAGCTGTTCACCAAAATCTCTTATCTTCCCCGATCCAAAACCTTGATCTTTTCTACCCCCGCTAATTTCACCCCAAATACACTTTTTTGAAATACCAACTTCTTTCCTGGAAGTCCTTGGTGTCCTTGTGTTTTATACTTCTCCCACCCCCCTCCCCCTTCCCACGCCTCCTCCCCCCAAGCCCTCTCCCTCCCACACATCTCCCGATGTCCCTGCTCTCAAATGTTGTGTTTGTGTGCTTCCCCTTCTCTCCCCATCTTGTCTACCGTTCCCTCTTTTTATATATCTTGTTTGTTTGTTTGATTTTTTTTGTGTGATAAATGTTAGCTCTTTCACGAGCCTCGATTCTGTATACAAAAAAAAAAAAAAATCCCTCAGCACCTCGGTGACGACCTCTTCACTCTGGATTTGCCGCGGCTTGTTCAATAGCTCAATCAGAGATTCCTTGATTCTAGATTCGCCTCTCGACTCACCCGGAAACCTAATCAGAGTGAGGGCAGCGCCATATTGCTCTGGGAATCTCTCCCCTTTGTTTTCCCAGCTTACAGATTATTTAAGCAGTCTGTCTGAGACACGAAGGCATGTCTCTCCCTGCATGTAACCCTTCCATTCCACACATGCACCTCTCCTGTCCAGACAAGCAATTGTAGAAATCAAACGTAGTACAAGTATGTATAATGTGTATGTGAATTTCTACTCATGTGGTCATAGTCGTTAGCCCCGGGAAGTAGAAAAGCTCAATGGGTTGTCGTGAACAGCGAGCTGGTGGTGAAGTAGCACTCTGCTGATAGTTCCAAGGGAAACCAAAGAAGAGTGAAGTACAGTATTAAATCGCTACACGTTATCACACCTTTAGCTCCAAGCCCCTCGAAAGTAGAGAGTCTGCGTAAAAACCCTCTTCTTCTTCATCCTCGTGCTTCCTCCTCACGTACTCAGAGTTGATTGGTTGTTCCTGGTTTAAACCACACCTGACTAACCGAACGTTTTCGAGGAGCGCGTCAGTATGTGAGGAACAAGCTTGGTGAATTGATTCTGCCCGCACCGCCTGTTCATGTAGCAAATTATGAATGTAAAACTAGAAGTCACCACACAATATCAGCCCTACATTATGGTTAGTGCCCCTGTAACGGTTCATTAAATTGTTCATTTGAATATTTCCTTTGTTCTTTATTGATTTGTTTAATATTTGTCTCTAATATGTAGTTAAGTGAGGTTGAAGTTATGTTCGGATGACCGAATATGTGCCTTTGGAGCACACCCCCTCCCTCCAATTATAACATTACGTCTATGTGAATATATTGGTTTGCTTAGTGGTGAATGCATCCACAACGTTGTGGATACTTGCTGTAGTGTCCTTTAAATTAACAATTACACAATTTATTTCAGACAATATCATACTTTGCATTTTTTTAGCCGTGTCGCAGACGCTGCTCATAGAGTGCCCTCTGCTGTTGTTGTTGTTGTTGTTCTTCTTCTTGCTGTTCTTCTTCTTCTTGTTGTTCTTGCAGAGAAGACAAAACCTCGAAGCTCCACCCATTTTGGGAGAGGCTTCATATAAACAAATATCCACCATTTTATTAACTCGCATAGCTTTGAGGCCTGTTTTGTAGGCCCGTGGTGTCTTCCTCTCTCACACAGTTTTATTTCAAATCAAATTCGATATATCATTTCATTTTTCACAGTTGCTAACATAGTTTTAGACTCGGTTGAAAAAAAACGGGAAGAAAATCCGATGAAAGTTGCCCTTTATAGAACGAAATGAATTCTCAAAGGCCTGTAACTTCAAGTCCATTGAGATATATATATTTTTAAATCGCGGCATGGTCAGGCATACACCGCCCGAAATAACAGACGGGAAAATGCCGAGATATATATATTTTGTTTAAATCGCGGCATGCTCAGTCATACACCGCCCGAAATAACAGACGGGAAAATGCCGAGATATATATATATATTTTGTTTAAATCGCGGCATGCTCAGTCATACACCGCCCGAAATAACAGACGGGAAAATGCCGAGATATATATATATATTTTAAATCGCGGCATGGTCAGTCATACACCGCCTGAAATAACAGACGGGAAAATGCCGAGATATATTAAAAATTCGTCCATTTGATGACAATCGTCACGATGAAATATTTAATTTATACATCGTCACAATAATGTGGAGAGAGGAGCATAGCTTCGTTCACGTGTCGCCACATACGGGAAATTGCCGAGATATATATTTTTTAAATCGCGGCATGGTCAGTCATACACTGCCTGAAATAACAGACGGGAAAATGCCGAGATATATTAAAAATTCGTCGCCACACACGGGAAATTGCCGAGATATATTTTCACTTTGCACAAAAATAACATCAAGTAATCGAATCAATAGGAATGTCCTGTGCCTATAACATCGACGTTATAGGCACAGCTCCATCTAGGCATTGTGTAACATCGACGCAGTTTTTGTTTTAATTGAAACTTTTTGTACTTGTTTAGCCTGTGCTTGCGAAGCGAAAAGCAGGGTTAAGCAGGGTTAAGGAAAAATCTCTTTGGAATTGAGGAGATAGAGAATAGGCCTAGATAGTTTTATGGGTTGTTTTGAGGAGGAACCGACTGAGATGGTTTGGTCATGTTGAAAGGATACATGGGCACCTACATGTTGCTGGAAAGAGGGACATGGGCAGATCAAGATTAATCTGGGATTCTGTTGTATCCAAGGATATAGTGCAGCGGCATAGCAAAAATTTAAGAAGAATTGTGCATTTTGTGATGGAAGCACCAAATTTGGCACAATGATAGAATGTTATATTTAGAACATTTTCAGATATGGAACCACTTTGAAATTCACCCAAGGTCGCCGCCATATTGGATTTCAAAATGGCGGCTTTAAAAATCTGTAACCCTGGTGGAAACAAATCCTACAGGCACAATTATTGCCCCATTCACCCTATATCTTTTCTAACATCAGTAGACACATTACAGCGGCGATTCTGAGCTCAAGGGAACATCTAGGGGTCTGGGGAGTGAAAAATTTGAAAATTTCGGCCAAAAATACCCCTAAAAGAGGTCATTTGGTGTCAAATTTCAGGGTGGGTCGTGTATTGTCCTGTAGATAAAACATGCGGGTCCGTTGATTAACCCCTAATTAAACGACTTTTTTGTTTGTTTGCTCCATCCAGGTTTCAATCATGTCGAAGCAGTTCAAGTTAGTTCATGTTACCAAGCATGTAACTTCAACGCCAAAGACGCCACTGGACTGGGAACTCTGTGTTCTGTGTCAAGTTGATATAGGAGAGTCCCTACAGTGTCCTGCTGTCACGAAAAGAACTGATGCAGGTGCTGGATACAAGACACTTGAAGACAATCTATCAGCATTCAATAAACTAGGCAAGCTGCCACAAGACGTGGACTTGCAACGACTGGATGAAGGCCAAGGGATAGCTGCCACTCTAGCTGCCCACCAAGCCAAGTGGCACAAGTCATGTAGGGTGAAATATAACACTACCAAGCTACAGCGGGTACAGAAGAGAAGTCATTCAGAGGGAAGCCCTATCCCCAGTACAATCACAGATAAGTACAAGCTTACTAGGTCTCAGGCAGCTTGTGTTGATAGCATATGCGACAATTTGTGCTTCTTCTGCCAGCAAGAGCTTGGTTTGGAGTTTCATCAAGCAGCGACATTGGAACTAGATAAACACGTTCGCAAGGCTGCAGAGTTTCTTCAGGATACCACTTTGTTAGCCCAACTGAGTGCTGGGGACATGGTCGCAAGAGAGGCCAAGTACCATAAGAAATGTTTGACATCCCTATACAACCGCGTGAGGGCAGCAAAAAAGCTTGCTGAGCAAAGCCAGAGCACGGTAGATGTCATTTCAGCAATAGTCCTTGCTGAACTGGTAACGTACATAGAGGAAACTGCTAAAGAAGAAGACACTGCTCCTGTATTCAAAATGGCAGACCTCACCAAGCTCTACACAATGAGAATGGAACAGTTCGGAGTTGTGCTGGAAACACGAGTCCATACAACCAGACTCAAGGAGCGTATCCTGGCACACTTCCCTGATCTGCAGGAGCACAGGCAGGGAAGAGATGTCCTGCTGGTGTTTCAGGAAGACATTGGCAGTGCATTAGCCAAGGCATGTCAACATGATATTGACAGTGATGTTGTGCACCTGGCACGAGCTGCAGGGATTATAAGGAAGGATATGTTCCAGTCATCTCAGCCTTTCAATGGGTCCTTCTCACACAAATGTCAAGAAGAGTCTGTGCCACAACTGCTGCTGACAATGGTCTCCATGATTTTAGAGGGCGCAGGCATCAAAGATCAGGCATGTCAGTCATCGGCATCGGCGTCTGTGACAATAGCTCAACTTCTCAAATACAACAGTGTGAAGCATGAGAGGAGAGGTGCAGGCACAGACGTACGACACAGCATTAGTCAAGAGACTCCTTTGCCAATATATCTTGGCTTGATGCTTCATGCCCATACGAGAAAGAGGGAACTGGTTGACACATTATCTGGACTAGGGATCAGCATTGCCTATGATAGAGTGCTACGGATCTCTGCAGAGCTGGGGAACGGGGTCTGTCAGCGCTTTCGGGCGGAGAAGGTGGTCTGTCCCCCAAAGCTCCGTGGTGGAGTGTTCACCACATCAGCTGTGGATAATATAGACCACAATCCCAGTTCCACGACAGCACACGACTCCTTCCACGGAACTGGTATTTCATTGATACAACATCCAGACTATGACAATCAAGGCACAGACCGAGGTATTGTCATCATCGGGGGTGTCTCAAATGTCAAGACTGTGGAGGACCTTCCACGGTATTACACAGATGTACAACCAGTTAGTTCACTTGCCAAAAGCCACCCTGTACCAGCTGGAACCCAGGCGTCGCTGCAGAGGAATCCTGCACAAGCTGAACTGGATAAAGAGAAGAGGTGGCTCCAGACTGTGAAGGATGCATGTGACAGTGGTGACACACAGAATCCAGGAAACATTTCTTGGGCTGCACATCACGCAGAGAACCAATCGGCCAAGGATACTAGTATCACAGTCACACCCACTGCCTTGCTTCCCCTCTTCCATGACCAAGCCCACTCAGTGGCAATGATCCGCCATGCCATGGATGTCGTGAAAGCAGCGATCAATGAGCTAAACCCTGGACAGATACCCGTCGTCACACTGGACCAACCACTTTATGCGATCGCCAAGCAGGTGCAATGGAACTGGCCAGACACACATGGTGAAGATCTCTTTGTGGTCATGCTGGGTGGTCTACACACAGAGATGGCAGCTTTGAAGACAGCAGGAGACTGGCTGCAAGACAGCGGTTGGACACAGGCATTGGTTCAGGCAGAGATAGCAACAGCTGGCACAGCAGACTCCTTCTTGCGTGCAGCTCACGTCAGCCGTACAAGACGCGCCCACCAAGTAACTGTTGCTGCCCTACACATACTGCAGCATCGTGCATATGACATATACAACGAAAGAGCAACTGCAAGAGATGAGGAACCATTGGAGTTCGAGGCATGGTGTGACCAGAGAGCAGCGGCATGTCCACAGTTTCAGTACTGGGCCACTGTACTTAACCTGGAGCTCTGTATACTCCTCTACATACGTTCACTGAGAGAGTCCAACTTCACGCTGTACATGGACACCCTACCAGAGCTAGCTGCATGGTTCGCTGCATTGGGCCATATCCACTATGCTCGCTGGTCACCAGTCCACATCAGGGACATGGTTGGCATTGCAGAGAAACACCCAGATGTTGCTGCCAAGTTCCATGCGGGGCACTTCACATCCAAGAAGACTAGGCATGCTTTCTCCGCCATCTCCCTAGACCAGGCGCATGAACAAAACAATGCCACGGTCAAAGGCGATGGCGGGGCAGTGGGCCTAACTGAAAATCCAAGTGCCCTTCGACGGTGGATGGTGGCTGGCCCCGAAGTTGCTCGGGTCATCACAGAATTTGAGACCTCACAGCAACTGCGCCAAAGGGGAGAGCACACCCACCACCATGAGCAAACCGACAGTGTGCAGAAGAAGTTCGTCCAAGATGTCCGTGCACTGACAACAGTCATCGAAGAGATGGGCAGCCCCTTTGAAGAAGAAAGCACAGATTTGCTGGTCCTGGGCACACTGGAGATCTTGGGCCCAGCTGTTGTAGATACTGTACATACAGCTTTACAGATTGGGAGAGATCAGTTCCATTCATTTGAGAAGGAACGTCTGGCAGACAGATCCAAGCCACTCAATGATGTCATCAAACGCAACAAACTCCCGTTGTTTTCATCCATCAAGGTCAAAGCTGCCCAGAAGAGCAAACAACAAGTAGCCTCTGCAAAGAGTGATTCAGAGCTCTTCTCCAGACTATACATCGCATGCCAAACCAGAGATGGGGGTCTCGAGCAGTTCTTCAAACATGAGAACAGCGCACATCCGCCAGCACTCTCGCAAAATGGACAGCTCCGCTTTGGTTCCAAAGCTGACTTGTTGCAGCCCTTAGAACAGCTTGTCGAAACAAAGTCGGACCCACCACAAGTATCTTCTGTGATCCTCGATGGAGCTGTAATAGTTCAAATGCTGAGCCCAGGCCAGACCAAAACATTTCTTGACTATGCCACAAAAGTATTCGTTCCATACATTATGTCACAGCTTCAACATCGATCTCGTCTCGATCTAGTGTGGGACCGCTATGCAAAGTCAGGCAGCCTGAAGGCAACTGCAAGGACCAACAGAGGCAAGGGAATACGCAGACGTGTCACTGGCTCTGCCCTCCTACCAGGCAACTGGCGCAGTTTCCTCCGTGTCGACGAGAACAAGGAGGAACTCTTCAGCTTTCTGTCTAAGCAGGTCACGGAGTCCATCGATGTGCCAGACAAACAGCTGATTGCTACTGACGGTGAACAGGTAATGTGCATGATGTATGTTAGTGTGTGTTAGTGAAAGTGTGTGTATGTGTCTGGGTGGTGAGAGTGGGTGCGTGCCTGCTTGTGTGTTTGAGAGTGTGTGTACAATCTTCTGTGGTTTCAGTACATATTATACAATGTATTATTGATTTATGCTGTTGTAGAGTAAATTCTTACCCACATATGTGTATTCTTTTCATATAATTTAATTTTGATTATATAATCCCGATTTGTATTATCTATTCGGAAGAATATTTTGTATTGTATATATAATCTTTAGCTGTCCACGGTACACTCCCTCAAATTGTTAAGAAAGGCCTATTGGCCATAGTGTTCTTGAATTGCTTTTTTCTTTCCTGGCATCTTGGGGGAGTGTACACGAACAGGCTACTGTTATATGTGCAATGTCATATTGTATGATTTCATGTGCTTGATGCCAAGTAAATAACAATAATAATAATAATAATAATAATAATAATAATAATAATTGCCCTGTATTTATGTACTTGAAATAATGTACTGAAATAAATTAATAAATGTTATGCAGATTCATGTCAGGTTTTATTCGTGACCACCTACACCAAAGGAATTCACATTTAATTTACATCACGGTATTGTTCATGCTTACACCAACAGGTCATTGCTGTACCACCATGTGCAGACACAGCCGCTTTGGCCCCGTGCAATCACGAGGAAGCAGACACGCGCATGATGCTCCACGCAGCAGCTGCTATGAAATCTGGACACCGCAGAGTACTCATCCGCACCGTGGACACAGATGTGGTGGTTCTCGCTGTGTGGATGGCCCAGGAGCTTAATGAGGTAGTGGACGAACTCTGGTTAGCGTTTGGAACCGGAAAGAACTTCTGCTACATAGCAGCACACGAGCTGTCTGCTACCCTGGGACCAGACAAAGCCAAGGCACTGCCAATCTTCCATGCAATCACAGGGTGTGATACCGTCTCGAGCTTTGCAGGTCGTGGCAAGAAAACAGCATGGGCAGTATGGGAAACTTTTCCAGAAGTGACCAATGCATTCCTGGACCTGGCATCTGCACCAAGTGAGATCTCTGAGGATACACTGGCAACCCTGGAGAGATACGTAGTGCTTCTGTACGACCGCACATGCACATGTTCTGAGGTGAATCTGGCAAGAAAGAAACTCTTTGCAAAGAAATCTCGATCCATTGAAGCAATACCTCCAACACAGGCCGCCCGAGTACAACACGTGAAGAGAGCAACTTACCAGGGTGGACATTGTTGGGGACAGTCTCTTGTCCCACACTGCTATCTCCCATTACCATGCGACTGGGGGTGGGTGGACAATGACGGACAGTTCGATCCTCTGTGGACAACACTACCAGAAGCTGCCAAATCCTGCTATGAACTCATCTGTTGTGGGTGCGAAAAAGGTTGCAGTGGGAGATGCAAGTGCAAGAAAGCGGCTCTGAAATGCACAGCACTGTGTGCCTGTGATGGTGACTGCTCACATTGAGTTGGAACTGTGACACTTGGCATGACTTGATGCAATACGCTCGCTAGTTCTCTTGCTGAACGTGTGTATACAATGTACGTAATATGGGATTATCAGTTGCTTATGTGCATTAAAACATATTTCAATACAACCATTCAATTCATTGACCTCAGAAATGTACATCTAGACACCAGAATCAAGTATCTAGCTGGCATAGAACCAGAGATATCGGTCAGCAGATTTTCGGAAGCCGCCATCGTGGAATCCAATATGGCGTCAGTAAATCAATTTCCGCCATCTTGAAATCCAATATGGCGTCAGTAAATCAACTTCTAAGTAGAACCATTCAATTCCTTGACCTCAAGTTTGTACATCCAGACACTAAAATCAAGGCTGTAGCTGGTATAGAACCAGAAATATTTGTAATTAAAGATTTTTAAGCCGCCATTTTGAAATCCAATATGGCGGCCACATTGGGGTGAATTCCAAAGTGGTTCCATATCTGAAAATGTTCTCCATATAATATTCTATCATTCTGCCAAATTTGGTGCTTCCATCACAAAATGCACAATTGGTTTGCTATGCCGCTGCACTAATATGAAACTTCTTGGCTTAGCCAGAGTGGATGCTCAGGATTGCATTGCATGGAGGCAAGATATTTGGGGGAAGGCTTTATTACAGGAAGAGAACAGATACTGCATAGTTGTTGAGACGAACCGGCTTACCCATGTTTGCATGGATAGGTCCAATAATATATTTATTACCTCTTGATGTGATGACCGTAAAAAATATCTGAATGATCCGATGCCCATCACTACCTCACGTGCTCATCAATGCACCTCCACGATATATTCTACACATGCTGACTCCATCCCATTTTGTTCTACCATGGGTAATTGTAAAATTGATTTTGTGTTATTCCTCCATTCCATTGTTATTCCTGTTATTCTATTCTGCATGTCAATGGCTCTTTGGTAATCGGTAAGTAAAATATATACTTTCATTCACATGAGAGGATGCATTCAAATCAGAGGATATAGGTATGCCATGATTCACCTGTTTCACAAATTGGTAGGTCGATTACTCCACCTGTGCATGTACGCTCCCGGTTGGGTGTACTGCCTGAATAGCAAAAGAAATTCACATTCTCTCCTTCAGGAACCTTGTAGTGGTAAGAACCACCAATATCCTGCATGCAATGAGATTACAGGAAGAGAACAGAGAGAACTAGAAAGCATCTCAAAATGCAAAGCCCGTCCACGACCACTTTGTACTTGAACTAACCTTGACGAAAACAACAGCAAAATCAATTTTGAAATGTGCAATTTATTTATTAGGGTTCTTCATATCTTCCTAATACAAAGGAGCGAATGCATATATGGCTATATATACTGCGCATATGTTTAACCAAATACGCATTAGCTCCATTATATTACATATGCAGTGGCCTGAAAAGTATTCACCCCTAGCAGTAATGCCACATTTAGATGAATTACGAATTGTATAGTTCCAAACAATTTTTCCAAATCAACTTTTATTCACAACTGGAAAGATCAAACGAAACACTGTTATAGTTGAAGGAGGTTACATGTCAGGAATAACAGAAAATAACAAAAACTCTATTCCTTTTTTTCAAAAACTTCCTTGGTCATGCTGATTCAACTCCTACAGCATCCTCAAAGATAAGTACTCTCGGTCGTTTTGTCGATTTTTCTACTGTTTATTTTGCTGTGTCTGTATTTATTGTGTGCTTTTAGTTCGATTTTGTTTTAAAATTCGTGAAAATTTGTGAGTATTTGTCAGACTTTTCATACCGGGTTATTTGAGGCCTACCCGGTTCCCTCGTTGTTGTGTGTCCACAATCGTTTTTGACCCCAAAATAAAATATGTTTGTCTTTTCATAACAATACCTACTTGTACCAACTTTGGTCAGAATCCCATTACTGGTTCACAAGTTATCGCGGTAAAAGGATTTTTCCCTAACATGACCTCTGACCGGTTCCTCTGACTAGATTAGCCTTTAACATCGTGGCCCCAAAATCGAATCGGTTCATCTTCACCTCATTATACATATTTGTACCAAGGTTGACTTATATCCGTTCAGCCGTTCTCAAGTTATCGTGGTAACGAAAACCTATCATGGACGGATGGACAACCTGAAAACACAAGTCGGCGGAGGCATAACATTTCATACTTGGCCCTCTGCCATGCCGACAGGTATGTTTATCAAGCAGCCATCAAACTTCTAGACTTCTCTTCCATCTCTACTGTCTATGACATCAACTCACCCTGGGAATTCTTCCAAAGAAAATTGCTCTCTCTCATGTGCAGAATTATCCATGTCGTCTTCAGTTGTCATACCCTTCCTCCTGTCCATGGTACACTGAATCTTGTGGTGAGGCAGTTGCCATGAAGCAACTTGCCTTCACCTCATGGAAGGCAAATCCAAATGAAGGAAATCTCATTTCCTTCCACCAAGCTCGGAACAAGTGTGTCTATGCTCAGGAGAGCCAGGAAACAATATACCTCTACCCTCAAGTCTGTACTCTCAAACCTTTCTCCCTCCTCCAAATCATGGTGGCATCTGGTCAAATTTGTTTCTAGTGTTTGTGCCGCTTCCATTCCCTCCCTTACCTAAAACGGCTACACAGCTTCTTTGTGTGACCCTTAGACCTCCTGTCAAATTTGAAGAGGATTTGCATATCAGGTCAATGAATATACAGGTACCGTCAGACCCCGCTATTCGAGGGGTTCCTGGAAAATGCTGCAAATTGTGAAACCGCAAATGGCGGGGCATTGGTTTCAATGGAAAAAGGGGGGATAGGTTCCCGAGTCACGAAAATCCACGAATAGAGGAACAAACCGCGAATGGCATGGCAAAATCCGCGAATGGTGAGGCAAATCCCTAGAATGTCGACGATAATCCGCGAAGGTTGATTAAAGTCCTGAAAATGGCAAGAAAAAACCCACGAATGTCGGCGATAATCCTGCAAATGGTGAGGCAAATCCCACGAATGTCGATGATAATCCACGAAGGTAGATGAAAATCCTACGAATGTATACCGTGGCATTGTTTCAATGGGGAAAAGGGTATACGTTATAGGTTCCCGGCGGTTCCTGATTCATAGAGGAAATTTTTATAAAGTTTAATATGTTTTCGACCACAAATGCACATGATTACAGTTTCATGAAAAAATGCTTACAAATTTTAAAAAACAACAACACCAGGTACCATTTCCAGTTTATTGAAGGAATGCCGGGCATTGTGGGTAGCTGCGGGATGGGTGAATAATCTACAAAATGTTTGTGGGGGATGTTATCAAATGATGCCATATTGAGCCCAGCTGCTAATTTCAATAATAGATTTAATGAAGCGTTTGCATTCTATAATATTCGCGGGGTTGACTTGTTTACACATCTGGTGGAACATCCCCCGAAGCTCCAAATTATAGTGCGGCTAAAATTTGCGGCCGCGAAAACCTTGAAAACGCAAAGCACACAGCAGTGAATGTAGAAGCAGGTCATGATCGCAGCTCGTAGATGTGTTTTTTTGTGTCAAGCTGCTTTATGCATGGCTGGTAAAAGATGGGTTTTATATGTGTCAAGCTAGCGGCTCGTGAAATATTTTTTTTGTGCCCCTGACAAATCGTGAATTCACGGAACACTGCCGTGAATAGGGAAAAAAACTGTGAATTCGCGGAACAGTGCCGCGAATAGAAAGAAAACGTGAATTCGTGGAACAGTGCCGTGAACAGAAAAAAAACGCGAATTCGCGGGACTCTTTTCCGTGAATAGAGAAACATGTCACATTTTATCACCCGCGAATAGAGGAACCACAAATAGCAGGGTCCGACTATATATATATATCTATACATTAATATATATACAGACTTGGCATTTAATATGGAATATAAACAAGAATGTATCAATTGAATGCAGGTTTATTAGCAACAACGATGAACAATCAATCTGCAAGACAAAGAAAGCGATGGTAGATATTAGAATAAGATAATAGATACAGAATATGCAAATAACAATGCGCAGTATTACACAAGATGAGAACGCAATAGAGAACAGCACCATACAAGAGTTGTCTATCTCCCTTCCCCAAAAACGTTCAATTGTGACACAGAATAGAACGAAACTGGAGACCAAGAAAAAGGATCACATGAGTTTATAATTGATATTCTTCTGAATTGAATCGGGCTGGTGGTTTGATAATTCGCTTCGGGCGGCCCGTCACCACCCGATCAATCGTCGGAGTCCTCTGAGGGCAGTTCGTAATTTCTTGGTCCATTGTGGGAGTCTCCGGTGGGTGGTTCACTGTCGCCCTGTCCGACGCCGGAGTCCCCTCCAGCTGGTCCATCATCACCCGAACCGTCAAGGGGGCAGAAATAGGCAGTGACCGTGGAGGTGTGGCGGTGGTCTGCACATGCGGTTGGTTAGCGACTCTTGCGGGTGGTGTCATCGCGGTGGTGGAGCGGAGTGTCTGTGATGGTAAGCCCGGCGCAATGACATGTTGGGGTTCACCCTTCTGGGGAGTGGTAACAGGATTGAGACAGACTCTTGGAGCGGCGATGGGTTGGGTACCAGACATTAAGTATTTCGGTACGATTGGCATAACACTTGGCATAACGGTTGGCAGCATGCCACTTTTGCCAGTCGTAGTGGGAGTTGTCATGCTGAAAGGCGTAAAACGTCGCAGGAACTTACGATTCCGGAGAGTGATTCTTCCGGAGCCATCCACCTTGACAACGTATTGATCGAATTGTTTTACCTCAATCACGGTTCCGGTCCGGTCCCATTTTCGTGGTTCCAGGCCGGTCTGGTTCTGGATCCGGACATGGTCCCCGACGGCCAGTGGAGGTAGTTTTGTCGTGTGTTCAGAGAGTCTTTCGATCTCCCTGGCATGCCGAATGCGCAAAGCTTCCTCACGATTGTTGCGTGTTTCCCGCCAGGTGTCCGATGGCAAGTATCTGCCTGGGATGATGGGTATGAAGTCCTTGACTGGCCTCTTGAAGATGATCATGGCTGGAGACAACCTAGTGTCCTGATCCGGTGCATTCCGGTACTGGAGTATTGCACGTTGGAACCGATCAGTGTCTAGTTCACCATTGGAACCAGTGTTATCGGTGATCATTCTTTTCGATGTTTTGACTGCGATCTCGGCACGACAGTTGCTGTGTGGGAAGGCAGTGGATGACAACCGATGGTTAACGCCCCACCGACGCAAGAAGTCTTGGGTGTCATGTGCCGTGAATTCTGGCCCACAGTCAGATGCCAATTCGTCGGGGATACCATAAGTGGCGAAGTTCGACCGCAGACATTTCACTAGGCCTTGTGCCCCGCCAGTTGTTAGCTGAATGATTGGCCAATTAGAGTAACGATCAACGGTGACCAAATAACTCCGACCCTTGTGATGAAAGTAATCTGAACAAACGTACTGGAAAGGGTAGGCAGGTTCAGCTGAGGCTGTAGGTGGAGCGCTTGGTTGCGATGGGGCCATCCGATTGCAGTGTGAGCAGCGATTGCGCATCTCATGAATCTGGGGAGTGATTCCAGGCCAAAAGATCGAGCTGCTGGCCCGGGTGGTCATAGCCGTGACTCCTTGGTGAGCAGCATGAAGATTCTCAAGGACAAGCTTCCGTAGCTTCGGTGGGATGATAATCCTCCCCTTGTAGACCACTATGCCATCAATAGTGTAGAGGTGTTCACGGAAGGGAAAGTATTCCAAAATGGACACAGGGAAATCGTCCCGACTGGCAGGTAGACCCTGCTCAATAGAATTGAGTAACTGCAGCATCTGAGTGTCACTTGCTGTTTCGTCCCGAACATCGTCCCAAGTGACGGACCGCACAGAATCGAGTGTCTTGATGGCTGCCATAGAAATAGCCATTTCCATGCCAGTGTCGTCATCTGTGGTCCACAGCCCAGTCAAGGTGTGCTGTCTTAGTGTAGACGATGTGGCCACATCCATAATGGAGGAAATGTCATCCACCAGTGGCAGTCGTTCCGATGGTCTGGCACCCGACGGATGTCGTGAAATCGCATCTGGTACGCAGTGTCGTTTTCCCGGGATGTGGATAATTCGGAAACGATATGCTAGGGTCCTTTCTTTCAAGTTGGCAAGCCGCGTGTTATGGATGTCCTCTAATCGTCTGTCACCAAGAAGCTTGATTAAGGGCTTGTGATCGACGGCAATAATCAGGTTCTTGCATCCCAACACAAAATACTTTACTTTTTCCAGGCTGTCCGCCACTGCTAGAGCTTCACCCTCTATCGGAGCATAGCGCGACTCCGCTGCATGGGTGAAGCGGCCTCCAGCAAGGGTGATTTTCCAGCCATCGGGGCAGCACTGTGGGGTTTCACCAGGGCATCTGCAGTGTTTTTGGGGGAGCCAGAAGCCAATCCCATCCTTCGACCAGTCAGTTGCGAGACATGTTGTCCGTTCCTTGTCAAAGATCCGGACCCCATTTGCGACTTCAGATATGATGAGTCGTTTTGATTCTTCGAATAGGGATTGTAGTGTTGCATCCCAGTAGAAGGGGGTGCATGGTTTTAGGAGGTCCCGAAAAGGTCGCATCCTCTCGGTCATGCTGAAGCAGTATGTTACCTGATTGACTAGCCCAAACCAGGAGCGAATGTCAGTAATTGTTTTTGGTGTGGGGAAGTCCTGTATCGCTTGGAGATACCTTTGGCATGGTCGTACACTGTCCATGGTGATCTCGAATCCAGCGAATTCGACCGTGTCCTGACCAAAATGGAATTTCGTCGGATTTTGCGTAATCCCATTACGGCCGCACAGGTCGAGCCAGTTGCATGTCTGAAAAAAGCTCTCTTCCAATGTGTCGCTCCACATGATGGTATCATCAATACATTTGGACTTGTTTTTGAAGTCCGATACAATTTCGTCAAATCGTCTGGAGTATCCATCACCTGAAGCGATGTAACCTTGGGGAGTGGTGCAGTAACGGTATCGGCCCCATGGTGTGATGAACGTTGTCAGATGGCGGTCACATTCTCTGATTGGAACGCTGTGATAGCCATTCCAGGCGTCTGTTACCGTCTTTTTGGTGTTATGTGGCACCGCCATTGCTTGATGGAAGGGTGACTGGGTGTGGTGGGTCTCACGTGTGCAGTGCGCATTCAGTGGTTGCAGATCAACTGTCCTCCGTGGGGTCCCATCCTTCTTTGGACAGACGACCATTCTGCTGCACCATGTCACTGGTTCACCAATTGGCACCGGTTCCAGAACCCCTAACCTGATGTCGCGATCGATACCAGCCTTGACTTCTGCCTGCCAGTGTAAGGGGACAGGCACTGGGGTGTGCACCGCTTTTGGTGTTGCCTCGGGGTCAACCATCAGTGTGAGAGGCGGACCTTCCATGTGGGGTAGTGGCTGGTGTTCGCAGACATTGAATGTGCTGCTTTTGTAGTACTCCAGTAGCCATTTCTCCAGCCTCTCTCGGTTCTCGTCAGTGGCCGGAAATGGGATAGATGTAGGCAGTGTAGGGGGAAGCGATCTTTCCGGGCAGTTACAATTTGCATCGATAACTGCTGCCACTGCAGCACCAACTGTGTTGGATTCGCCAATGGTTGGGAAGCTAATAGACACGAGGCCTAGATCGACGCATGCTTCACGACTGAGATACATGTTCCGTGTGTCAGGTGAGATGTAGCAGATTTGTCGGGTTTCAATAATGTCGCCATTGGCTGTGCGACCAGACAGGTGTAGGAGCATGGCGCCGATAATCCGGACCCTTCCACTGTTAACAGCATTCATCTTCAGGTTGACAGGTAACAGGTCTTCATTACGCAGCCCGAGTTTGTGGAAAATATTAAGTCCTGTGAGGCAGCTTTGACAGCCAGTGTCGGCCATGGCCTGGAGCCTGGCCGATTTTGGTCGGGATGACAGTGGCTGGCCGAAATGGTCATAAGATTCCTTATCGATCCGTGCTATGAGTTTTATGTACGGCTGTGGTTGAGACTTCTTCTTGGTCCAGCCAGAGAGGTGGTCAAATATATGGTGGTCGAGGTGTAGTGGAGTTGACAAGGTGGCCATGGCCCTTTTAATTTGCGGCTTCCAAATGGCCGTTTCTCGTTCCGTGACAGAGCAGAGGAGATCGTGGACCTGGCTGCTTTCTTCCACATCATGAGCATCCATTGATTTGTCCGTAGGTTTGTTGTCCGCCTTTTTCGTGCCTCCCCGGCAGACATGTGCAAAATGGCCGCGAGTGGCGCATTTACTGCATGTTTTCCCGTAGGCATTGCAGAATTGACGCCTTTGGTCGATGTTCGGCTGTTTGCCATGACCAGTTTTGCCGCAATAACTACAAATGGCCGCCTGCTTGTCGGTAGTGATCAGGGCTCTTTTGTTCTTCCAGTTTTTGTATTGGCTTGCGCCATGAGCGCCTTCACTATCGAGCAAGGCATTCTGGGAACGTTTCCCTGCTTCCTTGGCCTCGACGAAAATGAGAACTTCCTCCAAGCTCATGTTCTGATTTTGATCGCCGAGAATGTCCTGTTGTATATCTTGATCGGCGAGTCCCCGACATAGGACATCGCGAACCATGTCCTTGGTGTAGTTGACATCAGTAGGGGGATTGCATGAGCATACAACAGAAAACTTGCAGATCTCAGCTTGACCAGCCAGACGGGCTGCGTAGGTACGAATTGGTTCTTCTCGGTCCTGTCGCATGTTGTGGAGGTTTACGCGGGACACCATGGTATTCTCCTCTCGGACAGCAAGGGACCGAATGGCTTGTAGTATAGCTGCCTCGTCCTTGATTTCAATGCGTGGGTTGCTGCGGTGGAGGTCACGTCGTAGGTTATCATCACAACATTCAAGGAGTTGAACGCGAACATCATTGCCGATTATCTGGGTCGCTGCCTTGTAACCATCCCATCTTCTGGTGAAATATTGCCAATCTTCGCTGGTACCGCCGGTTTGGATACGAGGACGGCTGACTTTGTCCGGTTTGGCTGGTGCAATGGACGTGTGAGTCATGGCGTGGATGGAGAGCTGGATAGCAGCAACGGCATTGTCAGTGCTGTCAGTAACGTAGACACAGCTCGGGAAGGGGCAGACTGCAGCAGGCATCTTCAGATGAGTTGATTGTTCATAAACAAGAATGTATCAATTGAATGCAGGTTTATTAGCAACAACGATGAACAATCAATCTGCAAGACAAAGAAAGCGATGGTAGATATTAGAATAAGATAATAGATACAGAATATGCAAATAACAATGCGCAGTATTACACAAGATGAGAACGCAATAGAGAACAGCACCATACAAGAGTTGTCTAGAATATTTTTTTTTTCTTGACTTGGGTTTACTTTCTTAACTCAGTATATCAATCTGGTGAGTTTCTTTTACACTTTGGTGATTTATTTTGTTAAAAGAACCATGTCACTGATTGTCTGTCGCAGCAAGAAGTCAACAACAGGATTATAGCACAGGTGGCGTGGCAAAATGTACGGACAGGTGCATTTGATGATTGGCTTCACAGTCGGGTATACAAGGGTTGTTGCGTTCTGTATTAGTGGAAAACAACTGCTGCACATCTCCAAAAGTTATTGCCGCTTCCTCTGGAGATGGCCCGTCAACTTGACAATGCTGTTTGTCATGGAGTGGTGGCTTTACGAAATTCTGGCATGAAACAGCGTGCTATTGCTCGGCAGTATGGCATCACTCAAGGTCAGGTGTCAAAGATCCTGAAACGAAATGCTCAGAGGGGTGTCCCTACTCCAATACCGAGGCCAGGACGTCCCCGCAGAACCACAAGGAGGGATGATCGCCAGCTGCACCGGTTAGTCCGCAATGGCCGTACCAAGTCAGCTAATCGGCTTAGGGCTGAGTGGCAGCAACTGACAAATGTGCCTGTATTCAGAAGGCTAGTCAACCAACGACTGGTTCAAGCAGGCTATCGTGCCAGGCGTCCCCTGAGAAAGCCACATCTGACCAGACAACACCGCCAGCGCCGATTGCAGTGGGCCAGAGAGCACCGACAATGGCAGCCAGGACACTGGAATCACGTGATCTTCAGTGACGAGTCTAGATTTCTGGTCTATCGTCAAGATGGCCGTGTCCGAGTGCGCAGACAAGTGCATGAAGCCCACAACAAAGATTGTGTAGTGCCAAGAGTCCAAGCTGGAGGTGGTGGTGTGACCGTTTGGGCTGCTTTTCATGCAGGGGGCAAAACTGACCTGTTTGTTCTGAATGGAAACCTGAACCACTTCAAGTACAGGGCCATTCTGGAAGAAACATTGCTTCCATTTGCTCGTGCAGCCTTTCGAGGAAACTTTGTCTTCCAAGATGACAATGCATGGCCTCATCGTGCTCGCATGATCCAACACTTTCCTTCTGACCGTGGTGTAGAGTATATGGAGTGGCCTGCCATGTCCCCGGATATGAATCCGATAGAGAACTTGTGGGCAGAATTGACGCATCAAATCGACCACTTGGACCAGCAGCCGACCTCTGTGCGTGAATTGCAGCAGGCTATTGTCACTGCATGGCAAGCGATTCCTGTCCAAACCTTGGCAAATCTCGCGAACAGCATGCCTCGACGTGTACGTGCTCTCCTGAATACTCGTGGGGGTTACACGAAGTACTGAACTGTAATTTTATTGTCCGTAATCCCAGTCGTAATTTAACTTTTGTTTTTGTTAAAAAATTTTTTGGCTAATGTGCAAAATAAAGAGCTACTTCTGGAAAACGTACAGAAGTTTAACACAGTACTGTCCATGAATTGAGTTCGATATCAGTTTACATCACTTTCAAGGATGAATTTATTTGTTTCCAAATGTCAAATGTGGTTTTTGTTTCTTTTAAAGGTCACATTAACAAAAGCTAGAATAATTTCAACATAATTCCAATGAACTTTTGGTTCTAAGACATCCTGAAAAGTAAGTTCACCCCCACAAAAAAATATTCCATATTAAATGCCAAGTCTGTATATTAATATATATATATTGTTGTGGATATGAGGACTGTATATTTTTTTGATTGTGTGCTGTATTATTGTGATTATTGTTTATTCTGTGCCTCCTGCCTCCGGAGCTGTGTAAAGACCAAAAGGGCGTCCCATAGTCCACAAGCATACATACACGTCAGCCAAGTAATAGAATATACCTGTTGATAGTTATCTCTTATTCTGTGTTTTAGCGTAAGGCTGTGTCTTCCATTAATAGAAATACTCCATTGCACCAGTGAAAGAGATAGATTCCCTCCCATTCCCATCACCAGTTACCTCCGATCCAATTGCCGCCATTGGCCACGAGGCCGGGTTGGGGAAGAAAGGCGTGTCTCCACCTCGTCATAGAGGGGGAGGAGTGAACCAGCCCCGCTCGACCAACCATGAGCCAGGGGTTTGGCTACAGAGGGCGGAGGAAGAGCGGTCGGGGAGGTTTGCAAAGGTTGAGGGGCGGGGGCCTATATAACCCAAGGCAGGGCGTGTCCAAAAAGGAGATGCGTTTTTACAGAGTCGAGCTTGGAAGCAGAAACGGAGATGCACTTTTGAGCCGAGACACCAAGGGTCACAAAGAGCTGAGTTGGTCGTCAGTGGTTGCGTTCAGTGGTTGCGTTCAGTGGTTGCGTTCAGTGATTGCGTTGAGGGGTTGCGTTGGAGACGGAGTGGTTGGACCAAACAAAAGAAGAGAGGAGAGAACCCGTCACGCCAGACCCCCCACCAGCGCGTCGGCTCTGACCGTGATCCGACCCGTGATCCCACGCACACGACAGGATCGGAGGCATCAGCGGCCGTCGAGGTCCCGCCCGACGTCCCGTGCAGGATCAAGCTCCAGCCAGCTCCGTGCCATCCTCCCCCTCCAGCCACGCACCGCCTTCCAGCCAATCCACTCTGCAATTCCCCGTGTGAGTCGTCTTTGTTTGTTCTGTCCTGGGTAGTTAATTAAGTCTGTATAAGCTAGTATTTTCCCTGTGTCACCTGCGTCTTATGTGCTTGTAAATAAACGTGACTGCTTTCTTTTTGCTTGTGTGTAAATAGTCAATAAATTTAGTAGTATTTCCAACCTTTTTGTCTTCATTTTCCTCTTTGCATTGCGTCGTTTTCGTCTTTTCCCTCATTGAGCAGCTGGGGTGCGATACGGCCAAAGTCTGGGTGAATCGGGTGAGTTTTGTTAGGTCGCGGTCTTACACCACCGCTCGGTCTATAACATCTAACCGCGATCTGTAACAATTGTTGTCAGGAGTGGGATTCGGACCCGAAGCGCGCTTCACGCGCTCAAAATTATAAAGAACCGAAATTTGTTTGTTTTAAAAAAAAACCCGAATTTTGAAATCGCGCCATGGCTGTTCAAGGCGACGGGGTGCCGGTGGGAGAGATAGACGGGGTGGAATCGACCCAGGACCTCGGGGAAATGTATGTGGAGGAAAGGGAGGAGAAAATGGCAATGTGGTTGAGGGAGTATCAGACGCACAAAATGGCGCGCTCGCGCACGTGGTTGAAGAGTCCCAAAATAGCGGCGCCGCGGAGGGCGAGCCCGCGGTGGCGGCTGGGGACGCTGGGCAAACCGGGTTTGACCTCAGATTATTCTTGACCCAACTGAATGCAAAAATGGAAAGTATGGGGGGCCAAATGGGGGTAATGAGGGACGAAGCGAGGGGTACCGGTGAGGGATTAGAAAAGAAATTTGAGGGATTAGACAAGAAATTTGAGGGGTTAGACAATGGGATAGAAGGGGTGAAACATGGGTTAACGGGGGTGGAAAACAGAATGGCTGCCCAGGAGAATCAGTTAGAGGGGGTGAAAAATGGGTTAATGGGGTTAGAAAATAGGATGGAGGACAAATTGCGGGAAATAGGGGAACAATCCGCCCGGGAAATCGAACAGATGGGGAACCAGATGGAGGAAATACGACGAGGAGTGAGTGAGGAGGTCTCGGGGCTACGCGAGGAGGTAAAGCGAGGCGAAAAGCGTATAGAGAAAGAGGTGAGAAATAATACGGCAAAGTTACAGGGGGGAATAGAAGATCTGACGAAAGGAGTAGAACAGCTGACAGTGGGACAAAAGGAACTAGCGGACCAAGTGGAAAAGAACACTGCAATCATCGGGGGTTTAAAAGCAATACAAAAGGACATTAAAAATGAATTAATAGCGACACAAAAGGAATGTCAAATGGTACATGAGGGATTGACGAAGAGGTTGGAAGAGGTGACAGAAGTTAAATGGAGACGAAGGACCGGGAGGTAAGGACGCACATAGAAACGGTTAAAGTAGCGATGGAGGAAGAAATAGAGGGGGCGCACCGGGAGCTGAAGGAGGTAAAGGAAAAATTAGAGGAGGTGGAAGAGGGGGTGAGTGAAATTAAGAAGAGACGGAGGGAAACTAAGAGGGAGATAAAGGAGGAAGTCATGGAATATGTACAAGGTCTGTGTTCAAATCATGATGCGGTGCTCACTAACCAAATAAAAAGTTTGCAGGTGGCAGAGGAGGTGCGACGAGGTACGGAGGTGAGTGGCAATGTATATGATGTGAGGAAAGCTTCAGTCGGCTTGGGGATTGGTTTGGATCCGGGTGTTCGTGAAAGGCCATTGGTGAAGTATGTGACAGGTCAGGTGTGCGAAAAAAGAGGTGTGCGAGAATGTCCGACCATGGGGTGTGTGAGGAAAAAGTGCACGCCGAGGAGTGAGTGTGCCGTCAGGAGTGAGCCGGTCGAAGCGCGTGTGCGAGGGGGTACATGGAAGCGCGGTGTGGTGAGTGTTACGGAGGAAGTAACGAGAGGGTGTACACCTGTGGTGAGTGTTACAGAGGATGTAACGAGGAAGTGTACGCCTGTGGTGAGTGTTACAGAGGATGTAACGGGAGGGTGTGCGCGAGAAAGGTGTGTAACGGACGGGTGCATGAGGAAAGAGTGTGCCGTCGAAAGTAAGGGTGAGTGCGCTGTCAAGAGTGGTGGTGAGAGTAGTGAGAGTGACAAGGAGAGTGAGCTGGTTGTGACAGGTGAGCGAGGATGTACACCTGGGATGGAAGGATGCACACCTGGAATGGTAGAGCATGTGTGGGAAGGCACATTTGAGTTGGTAGTGAGGCACGTGGTTGGGTGTGCGGGTGAGAGCACACCTGTGATCGTCACAAAGGAGGTGACCGAGAAAGGGGCACGAAGAGGTGTGTTGGTGAGGTGTGCGAGCGACGAATGTGTGCCAAGGTGTTCGGTGGTCAGGTGTGTGACCAAGTCGGTGAGCGGAATGAGTGTACCGAGGTGTGTTAGAGAAGGTACGACCAAGAGCATGGAAACGGCTGCATGTATGAGCACGAAAGGGGTAGCGTATGCTTGTAAGCATCCAGGTGAGGCGTCGACGATAACCGGGTTAAAGGTTAGAACGACTTATAGCCGACTCGGGCCCTCGGTGCGTGCCGGGCTTCGCGTGCCGCGAGAACCAGCGGGGATCCGAACCACGGCGGTTTCGAAAGAACTGCCGTGCGCGATCCACGCTGGGCCTCGCGTGGAACGGCCGCGTCCGGGCTCCACTAGACGGAGCGGGCCGCCCGATAGGAAGGGTCGTCATGGCGACCACTTTCTATTGAGACGTGCCGGCAGGTCGAGATCGGGACATTGGATGGCTCCACGCCGAGGTGGTGCGTGGGATCTCAACCCGGGTAAGCCCCCATCCCTGCCACGAATGCGGGACGTATCCAGCCGCTGGCACAAAAGAACCCGCGTTCATGGCTCGGCTGTACGAAGCCGAGCTTTCGAAGGAAAATTGGCGCACCGAGAGGATGTAATAAGTAGACGGGTGATGGTGATAGTGATAGTGATTTAAAACGAAATTTAGAAAAGTGAATAGAATTGGCAGTAAATGGAAAATTTTTGAATTGTTGGATTTGGACGAGCGAAATTGGTAGTGAGAGACCCCCGATGTGGTGGGATGGCAAATCCACCATCCCTCACAGGTGGGGCAAAGGAGCAATAGTTTATGGGGTGGCTATGACAACCGAGCCAGGGAGGGCTTGGATAATTGTAGGGATCTAGCGAAGATGACATTAGGTAACGTTAAGTTTAGTTAGTGACTGATACCTGTAGTGGGGACGCAGGTAGATTAGTGTGGATGATAATGACGTGGGAGCGCAATAGTTTAAAGGGACGACTGGGAAGCGCAAGTTTCAGAGGGGAGTAGTTAGCTGAGATGATGCCGTGTGTGTGAGGATTGAACAGGTGAGAATGGAACAGGTGTGATTGCACAGGTGTGCAACTGACAGGTGAATGGAGCAGTGTATGAGGAAGTAGTGGTGATTGCGTGTTGTGTTGACCAAATGGTCCAGGAAGAGGAGGAGGGTGCAGGTGGCACCAGGTAGGATTGCACAGGTGTGCAACGACAGGTGAATGAAAGACAGGTGTATGGAATAAATGGTCTGGAGGATTGGAATGGATGGTCGTGGAGTGAGAATGGTGGAAATTGTGGAGTGGAGTGGATGGTGCGAAGGTGTGAATGGGGGAAGAGTGGACCCCCATCACGGATACCCGGGGCGGGTAGTGTAAGTGTTAGGTAGAGGGTACAGGTAAATTGTGGTTGGATATTGGCATCTGTGGTGCGGGTGACAGAATGGTATGTGGATGGGTGCGTTGGTGTTGTGGAAATGGCTGGGCGTGTAGCCTGTTAGTGTGTGTAGTTGGTTGGGCGCTCCACCACTGTGAGGATGTCGGCCAGGTGAGGCCGCAGGTGGGCTCTGGGAGCCGGTAGTAGTTGTTGTGGATGGGGCCCGAGGATCCGGAGGACGGACCCGGGTAGCCCAGTGCCAGAGGGCACCATGGGGTGACAGAGCCAGGAGAGGGGCTGTCCCCAGTTAGTTAGGTTAGGGTGAGGAGCTAGGTAAGCTCGGGTGGCAACTACAGTGGTGGAGGTGTGCAGGTGGGTAGACCTGTTGGGAGAGGTACACGTCGCAGCCCAGAAATTGTGCTAGAGCACCGGGAGATGGATCGGGGGAGTGAGACCCCAAATTGAGAAGCACCACAGTTTGGCCAATGGGAATTGGTTATTAGAACCCATAGTGTAAGAGGGCCAATGGTTTGGCCAGAGAAAGACCCCGGGTAGTGTAAAGTGTGTTAAAATCATTTAGAGGATAGTTAGGATGAAGGATCTCCTCGCACCATCTGCATCCACTCACCTGAGGTGACAGGTACTCCACACCATGCCATATTTAATTATTTTTACTGTGCAAATGTTTGGAATGTGAGACGCATCATGACGTGGGTGTGACATTGTGCGTAATTCCATCTCTTCCTCCTTATGAGGATTGATGATGAATTGATGATGGCAAATTTTTGAAGTAGAGGGATTGTGGTGACGAATTTGGTATAGGGGAAATATGGGGAAGACGTGACAGTAGTGACGAATTTGTAAATGTGTAGATTTTTGTACATATGGGGTAAGGGCAAGGGTAGGCTAGGTGACAGGGGGGTGACGTACGGTAGGGACGAGCTTTCTCACTTCGCCCTCCGTACGCATTTCGCCTTGCATTGCCTTATTGACGTGTACCCTTGTGACCTTACCCCTCGCTCAATTGTCTTTCCCTTTTGTCTCCCACATGACCTGTGCGCCGTTGGGCGCCGAGGGGAGCGTGCGTGGGTCGGCCATTGTGCGCCTGAAATTCCCAGAACCAGCTGTCTGCATCGATGCACCACATTATGGACCACATGCCTGTGGCCGAGCACCACTTATGGACCCCATGGGTTGGGGCATGGCCCCTCTGCTGGAACCGGCCATGAGGGCCTGAAATCTTGCTGGCGGACCTTGGCCACAGGGCACCGAGGCCCCACAGGTGAACCACACATAGTCGGCCCTGTGGGCCATAAATAAAATAAATAAGAAGGACACATTGGGCACACTTTATTGCAAATAGGCCGCCAGTAAGCAAAGCAAAAGAGAATGACAACATCTGGAAGACAAATAATAATAACCAGCAGAGGGAGCCGAAGAGCAAGAGATCACCTGCAGGGTTAGGGGTTGTTGGTTTATTTTTATGGAACACTGATGAACTATGGTGACTGCACCGATTGGTGCTTGGGTGTGTATTGGTGCGTTTTTGGGTGCGTTCATTGTGCATCGATGCAGAGCAGACTGTCTCCCCCCCCCAGAAAGAACAATTACAGGTCCTGGGTTAGTTTTGTAAATAAAAATAGCGTCAGTGTAAATAATGCTCCCCACCGTCAGTGTTTAGTTTGAAGACCATTCCGCAATTCGGTTAACTGTGGGCGTAAGTCTGTTAGGCAGGGTGCAATGGAGCAGCGGGACACATTTATTTATGTTTTAAAACTGTCGCACTCGGGGTCAGGTTAAAAGTAGAGGGAACTACACCTACGTGTCACACTAAATAAAAGTCGTAGGCCCGGGACGTGCCTAAGAGGAGGAGGGTGCAGTGTTGTGGATATGAGGACTGTATATTTTTTTGATTGTGTGCTGTATTATTGTGATTATTGTTTATTCTGTGCCTCCTGCCTCCGGAGCTGTGTAAAGACCAAAAGGGCGTCCCATAGTCCACAAGCAAACACGTCAGCCAAGTAATAGAATATACCTGTTGATAGTTATCTCTTATTCTGTGTTTTAGCATAAGGCTGTGTCTTCCATTAATAGAAATACTCCATTGCACCAGTGAAAGAGATAGATTCCCTTCCATTCCCATCACCAGTTACCTCCGATCCAATTGCCGCCATTGGCCACGAGGCCGGGTTGGGGAAGAAAGGCGTGTCTCCACCTCGTCATAGAGGGGGAGGAGTGAACCAGCCCCGCTCGACCAACCATGAGCCAGGGGTTTGGCTACAGAGGGCGGAGGAAGAGCGGTCGGGGGGGTTCGCAAAGGTTGAGGGGCGGGGGCCTATATAACCCAAGGCAGGGCGTGTCCAAAAAGGAGATGCGTTTTTACAGAGTCGAGCTTGGAAGCAGAAACGGAGATGCACTTTTGAGCCGAGACACCAAGGGTCACAAAGAGCTGAGTTGGTCGTCAGTGGTTGCGTTCAGTGGTTGCGTTCAATGGTTGCGTTCAGTGATTGCGTTGAGGGGTTGCGTTGGAGACGGAGTGGTTGGACCAAACAAAAGAAGAGAGGAGAGAACCCGTCACGCCAGACCCCCCACCAGCGCGTCGGCTCTGACCGTGATCCGACCCGTGATCCCACGCACACGACAGGATCGGAGGCATCAGCGGCCGTCGAGGTCCCGCCCGACGTCCCGTGCAGGATCAAGCTCCAGCCAGCTCCGTGCCATCCTCCCCCTCCAGCCACGCACCGCCTTCCAGCCAATCCACTCTGCAATTCCCCGTGTGAGTCGTCTTTGTTTGTTCTGTCCTGGGTAGTTAATTAAGTCTGTATAAGCTAGTATTTTCCCTGTGTCACCTGCGTCTTATGTGCTTGTAAATAAACGTGACTGCTTTCTTTTTGCTTGTGTGTAAATAGTCAATAAATTTAGTAGTATTTCCAACCTTTTTGTCTTCATTTTCCTCTTTGCATTGCGTCGTTTTCGTCTTTTCCCTCATTGAGCAGCTGGGGTGCGATACGGCCAAAGTCTGGGTGAATCGGGTGAGTTTTGTTAGGTCGCGGTCTTACACCACCGCTCGGTCTATAACATCTAACCGCGATCTGTAACAATATATATGTACAGACTTGGCATTTAATATGGAATTTTTTTTTTCTTGACTTGGGTTTACTTTCTGAACTCAGTATATCAATCTGGTGAGTTTCGTTTACACTTTGGTGATTTATTTGTTGAAAGAACCATGTCACTGATTGTCTGTCGCAGCAAGAAGTCAACAACAGGATTATATCACAGGTGGCGTGGCAAACATGTACGGACAGGTGCATTTGATGATTGGCTTCACAGTCGGGTATGCAAGGGTTGTTGCGTTCTGTATTAGTGGAAAACAACTGCTGCACGTCTCCAAAAGTTATTGCCGCTTCCTCTGGAGATGGTCCGTCAACTCGACAATGCTGTTTGTCATGGAGTGGTGGCTTTACGAAATTACGGCATGAAACAGCGTGCTATTGCTCGGCAGTATGGCATCACTCAAGGTCAGGTGTCAAATATCCTGAAACGAAATGCTTAGAGGGGTGTCCCTACTCCAATAACGAGGCCAGGACGTCCCCGCAGAACCACAAGGAGGGATGGTCGCCAGCTGCACCGGTAAGTCCGCAATGGCCGTACCAAGTCAGCTAATCGGCTTAGGGCTGAGTGGCAGCAACTGACAAATGTGCCTGTATCCAGAAGGCTAGTCAACCAACGACTGGTTCAAGCAGGCTATTGTGCCAGGCGTCCCCTGAGAAAGCCACGCCTGACCAGACAACACCGCCAGCGCCGATTGCAGTGGCCCAGAGAGCACCGTCAATGGCAGCCAGGACACTGGAATCACGTGTTCTTCAGTGACCAGTCTAGATTTCTGGTCTATCGTCAAGATGGCCGCGTCCGAGTGCGCAGACAAGTGCATGAAGCCTACAACAAAGATTGTATAGTGCCAAGAGTCCAAGCTGGAGGTGGTGGGGCGACTGTTTGGGCTGCTTTTCATGCAGGGGGCAAAACTGACCTGGTTGTTCTGAATGGAAACCTGAACCAGTTCAAGCACAGGGCCATTCTGGAAGAAACATTGCTTCCATTTGCTCATGCAGCCTTTCGAGGAAACTTTGTCTTCAAAGATGACGATGCACGGCCTCATCGTGCTCGCATGATCCAACACTTTCTTGCTGACCGTGGTGTAGAGCATATGGAGTGGCCTGCCATGTCCCCGGATATGAATCCGATAGAGAACTTGTGGGCAGAATTAACGCGTCAAATTGACAACTTGGACCAGCAGCCTGCCTCTGTGCGTGAATTGCAGCAGGCTATTTGCACTGCATGGCAAGCGATTCCTGTCCAAACCTTGGCAAATCTTGTGAACAGCATGCCTCAACGTGTACGTGCTCTCCTGAATGCTCGTGGCGGTTACATGAAGTACGGAACTGTAATTTTACTGTCCGTAATTCCAGTCGTAATTTAACTTTTGTTTTTGTTAAAAAAAAGTTTGGCTAATGTGCAAAATAAAGAGATACTTCTGGAAAACGTACAGAAGTTTAACACAGTACTGTCCATGAATTGAGTTCGATATCAGTTTACATCACTTTCAAGGATGAATTTATTTGTTTTGAAATGTCAAATGTGGTTTTTGTTTCTTTTAAAGGTCACATTAACAAAAGCTAGAATAATTTCAACATAATTCCAATGAACTTTTGGTTCTAAGACATCCTGAAAAGTAAGTTCACCCCCACAAAAAAATATTCCATATTAAATGCCAAGTCTGTATATTAATATATATATATATATATGTACAGACTTGGCATTTAATATGGAATATTTTTTTTTCTTGACTTGGGTTTACTTTCTGAACTCAGTATATCAATCTGGTGAGTTTCGTTTACACTTTGGTGATTTATTTGTTGAAAGAACCATGTCACTGATTGTCTGTCGCAGCAAGAAGTCAACAACAGGATTATATCACAGGTGGCGTGGCAAACATGTACGGACAGGTGCATTTGATGATTGGCTTCACAGCCGGGTATGCAAGGGTTGTTGCGTTCTGTATTAGTGGAAAACAACTGCTGCACGTCTCCAAAAGTTATTGCCGCTTCCTCTGGAGATGGTCCGTCAACTCGACAATGCTGTTTGTCATGGAGTGGTGGCTTTACGAAATTACGGCATGAAACAGCGTGCTATTGCTCGGCAGTATGGCATCACTCAAGGTCAGGTGTCAAATATCCTGAAACGAAATGCTTAGAGGGGTGTCCCTACTCCAATAACGAGGCCAGGACGTCCCCGCAGAACCACAAGGAGGGATGATCGCCAGCTGCACCGGTAAGTCCGCAATGGCCGTACCAAGTCAGCTAATCGGCTTAGGGCTGAGTGGCAGCAACTGACAAATGTGCCTGTATCCAGAAGGCTAGTCAACCAACGACTGGTTCAAGCAGGCTATCGTGCCAGGCGTCCCCTGAGAAAGCCACGCCTGACCAGACAACACCGCCAGCGCCGATTGCAGTGGCCCAGAGAGCACCGTCAATGGCAGCCAGGACACTGGAATCACGTGTTCTTCAGTGACCAGTCTAGATTTCTAGTCTATCGTCAAGATGGCCGCATCCGAGTGCGCAGACAAGTGCATGAAGCCTACAACAAAGATTGTATAGTGCCAAGAGTCCAAGCTGGAGGTGGTGGGGCGACTGTTTGGGCTGCTTTTCATGCAGGGGGCAAAACTGACCTGGTTGTTCTGAATGGAAACCTGAACCAGTTCAAGCACAGGGCCATTCTGGAAGAAACATTGCTTCCATTTGCTCATGCAGCCTTTCGAGGAAACTTTGTCTTCAAAGATGACAATGCACGGCCTCATCGTGCTCGCATGATCCAACACTTTCTTGCTGACCGTGGTGTAGAGCATATGGAGTGGCCTGCCATGTCCCCGGATATGAATCCGATAGAGAACTTGTGGGCAGAATTAACGCGTCAAATTGACAACTTGGACCAGCAGCCTGCCTCTGTGCGTGAATTGCAGCAGGCTATTTGCACTGCATGGCAAGCGATTCCTGTCCAAACCTTGGCAAATCTTGTGAACAGCATGCCTCAACGTGTACGTGCTCTCCTGAATGCTCGTGGCGGTTACATGAAGTACGGAACTGTAATTTTACTGTCCGTAATTCCAGTCGTAATTTAACTTTTGTTTTTGTTAAAAAAAAGTTTGGCTAATGTGCAAAATAAAGAGATACTTCTGGAAAACGTACAGAAGTTTAACACAGTACTGTCCATGAATTGAGTTCGATATCAGTTTACATCACTTTCAAGGATCAATTTATTTGCTTCGAAATGTCAAATGTTGTTTTTGTTTCTTTTAAAGGTCACATTAACAAAATCTAGAATAATTTCAACATAATTCCAATGAACTTTTGGTTCTAAGACATCTTGAAAAGTAAGTTCACCCCCACAAAAAAAATATTCCATATTAAATGCCAAGTCTGTGTGTGTGTATATATATATATATATATATATATATATATATATATATATATATATATATATATATATTGTTGCGGATATGAGGACTGTATTTTTTTTATTGTGTGCTTTATTATTACTAGGGCGTGCCCGCACGTACGTGCTTGCCCGTACGTGCTTGCCCGTACGTGCGTGCAAAAAAACATGCGTGCAAACAACAACAACAAAAAAAAACTTTGAAACTACGTGGCAGTAACGACCACAGAACCCGCCCCTCTATTTACATGAAATGGTTTGGTCCATTCGCAAAGCCAAAGCGAACGGCTTGCGAGTACGGTGACCATACCTTGGGAACCACTTGTCCGATTAATTTCAAACCTTGAAAAGGCACATCCTCGGGTCCCCAGCAATATACCTGGCAAGTTTCAAGTATATCGGACCGGTAGTTGTCGAGAAACAGCGGTCGCATACAGACAGACACACAGAGATTACTGGAATTATAGAGAGATTATTGTTTATTCTGCGCCTCCTGCCTCCGGAGTTGTGTAAAGATAAAAAGGGCGTCTCGGTAGTTATTCCATGAAACACCACATTGCAGGACCCGATAAAACCCTTGTTCAGTAGCTTATATCTTATTATGTGTTTTAGAGTAAGGCCTTGTCTTCCATTAAAATGACACTCCATTGCACCGAGTAAAAGAGATAGATTCCCTTCATTCCCATTCCCCCCAAAAAACCTCCATTTCCCCTTTCGTAATGGCCAAGCCTCAATTTGGCAATTACATCCCCTCCAAAGCCGCCATTGACCACGAGGCAGGGTTGGGGAAGAAAGGCGGGTCTCCACCTCGTCATAGAGGGGAGGAGTAAGTCGGCCCCGCTCATCCAACCCAGAACGAGGGGTTTGGCTTGAGAGGGCGGAGAGAGAATGCTTGGGGGAGGTTCGCAAAGGGTGAAGGGCGGGGCCTATATAACCCGCCGTGGGGATGCTCCCCAAAGGGAGAGACAAGCAGATGAGTCCAAGAGAGTTGCAAAAAGGTGCAAGGCTGAGCTGAGCTGCGTGGTGAGGTGCAAAGGAAAGAGCTGGGTCGTCAGAGCAGAGCTGAGTTGTGAGGTCCAAAAGCAGAGGTCATCTAGGGAAGCGCAAAAGCCTGCTATTCGTCACCTTGCTCGCCAGCGGCAGCGTCTACAGCAGCAGCAGCAACAACGCTCGCCAGCCGCTTAGGGGCCTGGACGGCAGTTCGGAGCAGGGCCGCAAAGGAACGGCGGCTGCAGAACGTGCGGATCGTGCTGCCGGACCCAGTGGACTTTCCTCTCCTTCCAGTCAATCCACTCTGCAATTCCCCGCGTGAGTCTGTGTCTTCATTTGTTCTGTCCTGGGTATTAAGTAAGCCTGTTAGATAAGCTAGTAATTTGCAGTGTCGCCTGCATCTCATGTCCCCTGTAAATAATCGTGACTGTTCTTCTTGCTTGTGTATGTGTACATAATAAATCCCGTTACTCTTCTGTACGTCTTCTTCTTCCTCTTTGCATTCGGTCGCTTTAGAGTTTTCCAGATTGAGTATCTGTGGCGCGATACGGCCAACGTTTGGGTGAATCGGGTGAATCGGGTTTAGTCGGGGAACAACTGTTCGGCCATGGTTACACCACCGCTCGGTAAAAAATAACATCTAATCCGCGGACCGTAACAATATATATATATATATATATATATATATATATATATATATATATATATATATATATATATATATATATATATATATATATATAATTATATATATCTTACCATAATTCACCAAATGTCCATCTGTCTGTTCGAATGTACCGTAAAAACTGCTGAACCGATCGCAAAGATATTTTGGGTGGGTAATCCTGGGACCCCTGGGAGTAAAATAGGCTATTTAGTTTTCCCAATTTCAGCTTTGGTCTCCAGCATTCTCAGGTTTGGGCTCCCGCATAACATTCGCGTTCGCATAATGTTCATTGTGACGATGTTCTTATTGTGACGATGTTGTGACGATGTATGTGTTCACGGTAGTGTTTGACGTGACGGTGTGAACGTAATTTCGTAATGTTTTTCGTTTCGTAATCCTTTAATGAACGTTTAATGTTTAATGAACGTTTAATGTTTAATGAACGTTCAATGACCTTCGATGTCCGGGGCCGCACGCGCGCTACACTGGACGGGCCAGCGTGTACCTTGCCCTTCGCCGTCAGGCTCGGGCACACCGCTGAGCCCCATCCGTGTTGGGGACTGGGGCTTTAGAAGTGTCCCACGAACGAGGAATTCCCAGTAAGCGCGAGTCATCAGCTCGCGTTGATTAAGTCCCTGCCCTTTGTACACACCGCCCGTTGCTACTGCCGATCGGACGGTTTGATGAGATCCTCGGATCAGCCCCTGCACGGGCCGTTCTCGGCTCGTGCCGGTGCACCGTAAAGATAAGCGAACTTGACCGTCTCGAGGAAGTAAAAGTCGTAACATGGTTTCCGTCGGTGAACCTGCGGAAGGATCATTATCGGGACAACATGAGCGCGAGCGAGATGCGAGACGTACATGGTACGTGATCGTCCATGTACTGTTTAGCCATGTACTGTTTAGATTTTGATGATGTGCGTGTGATATGATTCAACGGATGTTTATATGAATCGTTTAAAATAAAAAAGCCTTCAATTTCTGATATTTTACCTTTTCATTTGGGCTTCCCAATTGAAGCCCCGCCCGTAGGGCGGGTACTGTTGCTAGTATATATAATTATATATATATATATATATATATATATATATATATATATATATGTGTGTGTGTGTGTGTGTGTGTGTGTGTGTGTGTGTGTGTGTGTGTGTGTGTGTGTGTGTGTGTGTGTAGTATCCACAAAACAAATTGTTCCTCACTGATAAATAATGGTATGATTGTGTGTGATTCATCAACCTTATTTGCTGTTAGTTTAATTCCATTCACATGAGTTTGTGTGTTGCAAAAACGCTTGAGCCTACCACATATTGATAAATCGGAGGAATTCTCAGGTTGTTGTTGTTTAAGGATCCTTGTGATATCATGCAGGTACGATCGGAGTCTATGGGAAGGAAGGAAAACAAAATTGGAAAATTTAGAGTTCGAAAATTAAAGGGATAAATTAGGAAAGGTCACCTCCACTGATCCTTTGTTCCTCTTCACTTACTTGTGGAACCTCTTTTCTCATAATCTGTTCCATTCCAACTTTTCCCCCATATAACTTCAAGATGACAGTGCACCATCATTTCATCTTCCATTCTAACCAATGACTCTCATTATCCCTGCCCCCTTCTCCCAAACTACTTAAAGGTTGTTCATATTGTTGAATTCACGTATTGTCCCACTGCCCCACTGTCAGTGCAGCCTCTTCGACCCTCTTATTCTTCTTCTTTGGTGTATCATCAGATGGCCAGCTCAGTGTCGTGCAGCCATGCCCTCGTCTCTGGTCCTACATCGAAGAGGCCGGCTTCTGAAGGTGGTCTGTATAGGGGGCAGGTGGTAATTATGTGTTCGGCAGTCTGCTCAGGCTCGCCACACTCGTACGTGGCGCTGTCTGCCAGGCCCCACATCTTCAGCGTTGATTTGAAGCGGCCGACCCCCGTACTTAGACGGTTCAGCAAGGTCCATTGCAGGCGTGGTAGGTCTTCTCCTACGACGCCACCTCCTGGGTCCCAGATGTAGCGGTGGATGCGGGTGGGCCCGGCCGTTTCCCGCACCTGCTTCCAGGATGCTGCCAGCCATGCGCTTCTAGACAAGTCCTCAGGGATAGAACTGAGCATCTCTTGTGTCGCCCTGTTGTAGGGATGGCGGGACCTGAGTCTGCTTGGAGGCGCCACTATCGTTGTGGTGTTGTGCAGGATGTGCCAGTCGTGTTTCTGGGCATTCCTTGCCAGGGCGAGGGTAGCAGCCTCCCGTCGGAGGCCGGCCGGGGCGATTCCCGCTAGGACTGGCAGGTGGAATGCCGGGGTGGGCTTCAAGCAACCAGATACAATGCTGAGGGCGTTGTTAATGGCAACATCAACCTTTCTCACGTGTGGGCTTCTGCTCCAGGCTGGGGCGCAGTATTCGGCTGCAGAGAAGACCAGGGCTTGCGTGGATATTCGTAGGGTCTTGGCGGAGGCTCCCCAGGTCGTACCAGCGAGACATCGGATAAGCGAGACCCTTGATGTCACCTTGGCCTTAACTTCTTCTAGGTGTTGCTTGAAGGACAGTATCCGATCTAGGCGAACACCGAGGTACTTTGGGGCTTGCTGGAACTCCAGGCGTTTGTTGTCAACGAACACGTCCAGTTCCATTTTGGCTTCTCTGTTGTTAAGATGGTATGCCGCTGACACTGTCTGACCAATGCCGAGCTGCAAACGCCACCTCCGGAGGTAGGCTACGAAGGTGCCCATGTCTTGGTTGATACC
This sequence comes from Myxine glutinosa, assembly GCF_964187855.1. NCBI lineage: Eukaryota > Metazoa > Chordata > Myxini > Myxiniformes > Myxinidae > Myxine > Myxine glutinosa. Next base: position 33,922,224 of record NC_136267.1, read on the forward strand.
GTTTTCCATCGCCTTCCATGTTGGTCGTCGCAGCATGATGGCCAGGTCGTCCGCGTAACCGTACTTTCTGGATGTTGTATCCGGCAGGTCGTAGATGTAGATGTTAAATAGCATCGGCGAGAGAACAGAACCCTGCGGGACACCATTCCTCAGTCTTCTGAGCCTGCTGCGCTGGCCGTCGCTGGTCTTTTTTTTTTTTTTTTTTTTTGGATACAAGATCGAGGCTCGTGAAAGAGCGAACATTAATCACACAGAAAGACAAACAGACACACAAAACAAATAACATCGGGAGCGGTAGACAAGATGGGGAGAGAGGGGGAAGGACACAAACACAACATTTGAGAGCAGGGACCGAGAGACATGGAGACATCGAGAGAACTGTGGGAGGGAGAGGGCTTTGGGGGGGAGGCATGGGAAGGGGGGGGGGGGTGGGAGAGGTTTAAAACATATGGACACTGCCAAGACTTCCAGGAAAGAAGTTGGAATTTCAAACAAGGTGGATCTGGGGTGAATTAGTGGGGGTAGAAAAGATCAAGGTTTTGGATGGGGGAAGATAAGAGATGGTGGTGAACAGCTGTTTTGAAGACCTGGAGGGAGGAGTGTGATTGAAGTGAGTGTGGGAGTTTGTTCCAGAGGCGGGAGAAAAGAGGAATGAAAGAGTGAAGGTGAGCAGAGAGCCGAGATTTCGGCAGTTTAACCATCAGAGGGTGGCTGGCAGATCTTGTGCGACCTGTAGGAATATTTGGGGGACAGAGCACAGAGAGAGCTGGGGGAGCAAGGCCGGAGAGGAGTCGGTAGAAGACAGAAAGACCACCTACCTGCCTGCGGTGAGTGAGTGAAAAGCCCTCAGAGATGGCTTCATCGCGGGAGATTCCAATGATTCTGAAAGCTTTGGATTCAACAGCGTGAAGCCGAGCCAGGTGTGAGGCAGGAGCACCAGCCCATAGGGGAGAACAGTATTCCATTGAGCTGCAGATGAAAGCCTTGTATGTGGTGAGGAGCTCAGGTGTACCTAGGAAGGACTTCGCACGACGGAGGATGCCCAGTCGGCGACTGGTTTTGGAGGCCAGCTTGGAAATGTGGTTTTCCCAAGAAAGATCATGGCAGATGGTGAGACCCAAAAGCTTGAGCGACAGAACTTCTTGGAGAGGATTGTTGAGAAAGTAGATGGGAGGGTTGTCCAGTCGATCTTTTCGGAGAGACATAGTAAGAGTGTGAGATTTGTCAGGATTGAAAGACATGTTCCACATGTTTGACCAGTCTGTGATTTTGTCCAGGTCTTCAGAGAGTGAGGAGGCTGCAGACTGCCGATCTGAGGGAAGAGGAATGGAGCGGCAGAGAGTGGAGTCATCAGCAAAGAGATACAGAGGATTTTCCAGAGAGTCGGAGAGATCATTGATAAAGACCAGAAAAAGCACAGGGCCCAGCACACTGCCTTGGGGAACTCCAGCCTGAACGGGAAGGGGAGATGAGAGAAATCCATTCAGGGCCACACGTTGACTACGACCAGAGAGGAAGTCCGCAAGCCATGCATGGAGATTTCCATGGATACCATAGGAGGAGAGTTTGGTGAGCAGAGCTGGGTGCCAGACCGTATCGAAGGCACGTGATATGTCAAGGGAGACAGCTCTGATTTCCTGTTTGGCATTGAGGACCTCCATCCATTGTTGAGACAGCAGAAGCAGCATGTCCAGAGTAGAGTGACCTGGTCTGAAACCAAATTGATGATCAGAGATCAAGCCATTGGAGAAGAGGAAAGATTTCATATCCGAAGCAATGATGGATTCCATGACTTTGCTGATAATTGGGAGCAGGCTGATTGGTCTGTAGTTGCAAGGATCTGTTTTTGCACCTTTTTTGTGTAAAGCGGTAATGTTTGCTGATTTCCAGGATGCTGGCAGATGACCTTGAGCAAAAGATAGGGTGAAAAGAACAGAGAGAGGGTGAGATAGAGCGGCAGAGCAGGATTTTAGGACCCGTGGGCTGATGCCATCTGGTCCAGTTGCAGAATCAGAGTCGAGGTTTGACAAAAACTCCTCCACCTTGTCAGGAGAGAAGGTCACAGAGTCCAGGAGCAGTTTGGTTCGACTGGGAAAGGTGGGAACAGAGAGAGATGGGTTTGGGACTAAGGATTTTGAGGCAAACACAGAGTTGAGGCATTCGGCTTTGTCACGTGCGATGTCAACTGTGTGGCCATTTGAGGTAAGGGAGGGGATGGATGGGGAACAAACACCAGAAACGGATTTGACCAGACGCCACCAGGATTTGGAGGAAGGAGACAGGTTTGAGAGTTAATTCTTGAGTGAGGAGAGATAGTGCTTCCTGGCACTCCTGAGTGTAGACACACACTTGTTCCGAGCTTGGTGGAAGGAACTGAGATTTCCTTCAGTTGGATTAGCCTTCCAAGAGGCAAAGGCAAGTTGTTTCAGGGCAACTGCCTCACCACAAGATTCATTGTACCATGGATGGGAGGAAGGGTAAGACAACTGAAGGCGAGATGGGATAAATCTGTGCATGAGAGAGATCAGTTTGCTTTGGAAGAATTCCCAGGAAGAATTGATGTCAGAGGCAGTGGAGATGGGAGACCAATCCAGACGATTGATGGCTGCTTGAAGACCGTCCCAGTCGGCCTGAGTGAAATGCCAGACTCGTCGGCGCTGAGGAGGCTCTCTGAGAATGGCCAGAGAGATGTCCACTTTGACAAGCACATGATCAGAAGAACCGATTGGAGCAGAAGAAGAGCAGCAGACATTAGCAGGGAAGTTAGTCATAACCAAGTCTAGAAGAGAAGATACTCCATTGGCTGAGATCCGGGTCGGGAAATTGACAGATTGTGTCAATCCCAGTGAGTCACAGAAGTCCTTTGCTGAGGTGCCATGACTGGTGAGAGAGGAACCCACACCCAACCAGGTGGCATGATGACAATTGAAGTCACCACATATGAGGAAGAGAGAGTTGGGATGAGTGGATAGAAGTTGGTCCATGTTGTCAGACAGTGAAATGTAGATGGAGTCATCACTGTTTGGGGGACGGTACAGAACACATATGAACAAAAGGTGGGAGCAGAGAGGAAGCCGTAGCCAGAGGTACTCCTGGGGGTGAGGAGGAGAGAGGGCAGTGCAAGGAGAGTGAGGAAGAGAGTTTTTGATAAAGATAGCCACACCACCACCAGGCCGAGGCTCAGGTCTATCATACCGGAGGAGGGAGTAACCAGGAAGAGATATTAAGGAATCAGAGACATCTTGAAGGAGGAAAGTCTCTGTTAAGCAGATCAAGTCTGGATTGTCAGAAGCAACCTGTATGGAGAGATCAGTCAGGTTTGAGCGAAGGCCCCGGATGTTTGAGGTCCATACCGTTAATGAAGAGAGAGGGGGAGCATCGGGTACAGGACAGCGGAGGGGAGGAGTAGGGTAAGATGAAGGATGAGAGGGGGAGGTAGGGAGAGCAGTTGTTAGTGTGTCAGCGATTGCAGAAGAGTTCCAAGAAAGGGAAGGATGAGGAGGATGAAAGGTTTGAAGGTGAAGGGATGAGGCACAGAGAGGGGTTGTTTGAGGGGGAGCAGAGGAAAGAAGAAGGTTGGGGGGTGGAGGTATGAGATAGAAGGGAGACGAAGTGGGGAGGAGGCAGCTTTGAGGAGGAGGGGGGAGGAGTGAGAATTGGAGAGGAATGGTATGGGGGGAGATTTGAATGGGAGGGGTTGGGGGGGAGTTTTGAAGGGGAGGAGTGAGGGGGGAGTTTAGGAGGGGAAGGGCAAGGGGGGAGTTCAGGAGTGGAAGGGCAAGGGGGGAGTTCAGAAGTGGAGGGGTAGGGGGGGAGTTTAAGAGTGGTGGGGCAAGGGGGGAGTTTAGGAGTGTAGGTGCAAGGGGAGGGATTTGGATGGGAGGGGCAAGAGGGGAGTTTAGAAAGTGGATGATTAATGAAAGACGAACATTGAAAACAAATTGGGTTTGTTGTGATTTTCAAGTTAGCAATCCGGTTCAGAATGATGGAGGAGGGATGGAATGAATGTGAATTTAGACCATGTAGTGAGGGAGACGTATAAGATATTGAATTTTTTTTTTTTGAGGTGGAATGAGTTGGAGAGCAAATTGAGAAAAGCCTTTTAAATAGGAAGAAAAACAGCGTGTTGTAAAATACCACTGAGTAAAACACTGAAGGGGAAAGGTTATACATATTTAAATAATATTTAAACAGAACCGTGAACAATTTTATGTGCACAAAAATACCAACGGGGGGAGAGCCGAGAGGGACCACCACGAGTCAAGGGCAAGTTTGAATGGGTCTGTAGGACGAAGCTGCGGTTTGACAGCATCTCCATGATGAAGTTCACCATGTGCCGGTCCGGGATTGTCCTCAGCAACTTCAGGTGGAGTCCACGGTGCCAAACGGTGTCGTATGCAGCTGTCAGGTCCAGGAACACTACGCCAGCTTTCTCATTGTCCTGGAAGCTGTCTTCGATATCTTGTGTGAGTAATGTTACCTGGTCCACTGTTGACCTGCCACGACGGAGGGGTAGTTTAAAAGTACGGTTACGTACTTCGACCCTCTGTCACCTCACTATTATGCGAGTCCAGACTACAAAAGAATTACAATGGATCATAACAATCCTGTACACAATGAGAGAAACATTAATAAATATCGACATACAAACAAATGTAAAGTCAGAATTTGGCAAAAGGAGTTAGAACGAGGTTTTGAGATGTTGGTAAAGTGAACCTGTTCCACAGAAGGGCAGGTACATGTTTCCTGTGGTGCAGTATGCCCACATTGACGTTGTGAGTGGCTTTTTTCCATCTTCACATTTCATTTCCACATAATTAGTGTGAGGAATCCTGTAGTAGTATGTGTTTGGGTTGTACCCCTTCAGAGATAAAGCAGAGGGATTGGAGAGATTTAGAAATACAGGATAAAACGGAGAGTAGGTGATAAATGTTGCTTCTGGGACACCTCCGTTTAACATGGGAAATCCCTATCTAATGTCATTTACCCCCCTGTCTTTTTCAAAAATCATAAACACCTCTATTTCTCCCTCTATGAACCTATAATCCTTCTCGCCTTATGAACCTATAATCCTTCTCGCCTTATGAACCTATAATCCTTCTCACCTTATGAACCTATAATCCTTCTCGCCTTATGAACCTATGATTTTCTTCCTTTATGAACCTATAATCCTTCTAGCCTTATGAACCTATGATCATTCTCACTTCCATGTAAATTTTACCCTATTCCCCCCACTACCCCCTTAATGTAGTTCCTTAGACCACTCTGCTAATGAGCCTATAAATATATTATCTCTTTCTAACTTTTTTAAGAGTTCCATTCTCCTATAGAACTCATCCCCATCAAGTATATTTATAAAGTATACAGGTTCCTTAACCTTTTGTTGTGAAAGTATAAAGTGGTATGTTTCACGGAGGGTTCTTGTTTGACCTCCTCCTCTCCCACATACCATTTTAAAATTATAATATTTATTATCCGATTGATAACCATTAAAGTTCTCACTCCACTCTAATATATTTTTCTTCCCACCCTCCATTACCCCACTTAACAAATGAATACGTTTATCCGTCTTGAGAACCTTCTGACCAGTGATTCTCTCAACCTCTTGAATCTGATATTTTTCACATTCGTTATGTTTTCCATTTATATACCAAGGTTGATTACACCTCCACTCTTTAGTCTGGTTGATACTTGGTTCTATCATTTATATAATAGTAAAAAAGGTGGCGGTAGCCCGTTAAAATCCCTAACCCCCCTTTTTAACTTATCACTTATATATATATATATCTTATATACTTATATAACCATAAGGGAGACGATCAATTCCATTTTCTAAAATAAACCTCTTATCATCAAAAGCCCCCAATGCTTTCTTATTCACCTCTTCTGAATATAATTGATGTTTATAACTTCTTATTCCATTAATCTTTCTAAACTCTTCTTTCTTTGTTGTTAAACAGTTATAATAATCCTTAAAGTTTATTGTTTCTTTAATGACATTTTTCTTTATACCTTTTAACTTCTTATCAGTCTTTTCAACGTTATTCACAATGTATTTATAAGCATAAGCCTTCGACCTCAATCCCACAAATTCACTCATAACATTTCCTCCCAATTCATCCTTGAACTTTCCAATCACCTTTTTATTTTTAGAAGAGAACAACTCACTCTCTGGACTGTAATTACTTGTATCATAGATATTAATGTCCTTTTTCATATCTGAATAAACATCATCAGTATTAATTTTCAAAATAAAACTATCAGTATCCATATACAACAATGACACATTATCCTTATACTTTGATTTTAGATTAATATAAAAGTAATCATACATTAATGACTTTGACAAGTCAAGAATTGATGTTCCAATGTAAATAGGTTTGTCCATTTCAATACTCTCTTTAACCAAATGGATCGCACAAAAGTTCTCAGTAAAGACCTCAGCTCTAGTAAAACTCGGTCTATTAATTAATTTTGATGCTTGTTCCCAAGATGTTGCTAGTCTGATATTTTGTCTTTTCCTCACATTCTCCATGGTCTTACCAAAGACCGCATTATTCATTAATTTATAAAAGTCTTTCTCAAAATCTGTTTTTGACTCTGTTCTTCTTTGTGTATTAAAATCAATGTACCCCTTTAACCAATGACTTTGATTGAACTTTAGAACCCTGTGGATCTTCTCTACTCTTAGACCTTTTGATAAATATTGTCGCAAATTTCTTTGGTGTAGTACATAATTTTTCTTGTTATATAATGTAGTAAGTAATTTTTCTGTTGATTCACCTATATCAAACGATCGTTGATAATCACTCAACCATTCTTTCTTTGGACTTTCTTTCTCACAAGCAAATGGAAGATCTTTATGTTTGATATGAAGTTCTTCAGGATATTTTAAATCAACCTCAAAATAATAACCAACCTTTGAATCATCCAATTGTTTTTGTGTAGAGATACATACATCTTGTAAAACCTTTGTGTAGTCTTTTTCCTTTACCCATCTTAGTTTCCCATAAGGAAGAGCTTGAGACATTGCCCAGCCATACAAGTTGTTTGCGTCATAGTACATCAAGTAAGAACTCTCTTTCGTTGAATCATAATTTGGAAGATATTTGTTATTTGCTTTTGAGTAGCTGCTCGAGCATACTTGTGAAATTCCACCTCTTTTTGCCTTTTCAATCATCAAAAGCATATCGACATCGGTTATCAAATCCAAATCTTGTTTTGTCATTTTCAACATCGCGCTCCAAGCCAATCCAGGTGCTGTGTAGTAGTGAGCAGGATCCAATCCATATCCAGTGCGACAAACAGATCTAAAGGCTTCAAATACATCGGCCAATAAAAGCACATCAGTTTTGAGATACAAATCGTGATACTCACCAAGATTCTTGATGTTATATTTTTCCCAAACATTTTGTGCGTGTACATAATCTTTATCAGATATATGACTGTTGTTTAATTTGTTATCGAAATTTTCTTTTAAAGGAAGTTGTGTTTCATTGAATCTCTCAAATGAGTCCATATAGTCATAGGGGTAAATTCCCTTTTGTGTTAGAAAATCTTTATCTGAAAAATACTCTGAAAGACATGGAAACTCTTTTAGATTTTGAACCAAGTTAGCCAATGGACTTGCCATGAATTTAAATGTATCAAGAAATCTGATATGAGTAATAGGAGATGTGTGAATTGTTTTTGTGAATGAAATGTATTTCTGATCTGTGTTAGGAATTGCTGAAATGTGTCCAGATGTCTTTGAAAGTTCATTAATAAATAGATGCGTATCATAATGAGCATTGTTATGAAGAAAGACAGGAATGAAAGAGGGGAGTTGATAATTAATATTACAACTTTGATGAGCTGGACCTCTATATTTACCAGTGAGATGACAATGATCTCTAACCTTTAGACCTTCACCAATTTTTTCCTCACAAATATGACAAACATTGTTTTTTCTAAATTCCCTTTTCTGTTCACTCGTCAAAGACATTGGTTTATTAGTTTCTCTCATTATCTTGGTTAATCGGACACAGTCTTTTTCTAGTCGTTTCACAAACTCCTCTGGGGTATTTGAGCCTCTATACTCCTCTAACTTGTTATATTTATCACCAACGGATGATTTGATATAATAACAAAAACCGCAAGGAGTATGTTTTTGATATTTATTTGTGTATGAATCTTTTGGATCTGGAGAAGCAGTATCTATTTTTTCTAGAATACTTTCAAAATCAGCATATATAACAAATGGATGTTTGATCTTTTTCTTTTCATCTTTGAATGTGATATTTGAGCCTTCTTTAGGCATATTGATTACCGTTGATTTATGTTCACCACAATAATTTGAATGTTTATCTAATCTTTCTTGTGTATGGAAGAAGTTAAGACAACGCAAACAAATATATATTTTATTTGTTCTTTTACATACTTGTGGTTTTATTAATTTAGCAATATCTTTAATGTATGTATAATGTGAATTTTCCTCTGAATTAAAATATAGAAGATTAATATGAGTTTGTTTACAATTGTCAGAAAGCTTTAAAACCTGAATGCTGTTTGTTTCTGTTAGACCATAAACATTAACTGATAAATTATTTATCTTTTCAAATTTAGGAATATCATTTAAAGCCATCGGAAACTTTAGATCTTTCGTATTTAATGTATTCTCATATTTTTTATAATGAGATACTCTTTCATCATGAAAATGTGGAGGATGTAAGTGTGCTAGAATAGACCAGAGAAAACATTTATTGTCTTTATTTTTGATATTGATAACTGCTTTTCTATTTTTGATAACACTGGGTAAATCAATGTAGGAAGAAGCTTTTAGAGGATCTGATTTAAGAATATGAATGTCTATGTAAATAATTTTTCCTATATTGAATCCACTTCCTACGATTGAATTATCCACATCTTGCTCTTGTTTAATAAGTTCATCATAGACTCCTGATGTTTTAAAATCTTGATATGAAGATATAAAGTGTGGCTCAGTTCTCATGTATGGTGTATCTATAACTCCTTCGTCCTTTGTCATTTCTAATTTTACTCCCATATAAAATTTAAGTGGTTTCATTTCTTTTAGTGTTTTTTCAATCAACGTTTGAACAACAGGTTTAACTCTTTCTACAGCATCAACTATAGACTCTGGTTCAGGAGGTTTGAAGTTAAAGACTCTTATTTTAATATGTTCTTTGAATGCGCCATCAGAGTTTTTAGTTGTGATAAAATTTGATAAATGTAGAATTGTTTTAAGATGTATTTCGAAGCCTTTCTTGAGGATATTTTTATTACATGCAGAACAGTGTTTTGTTTCCTTCTGAATAGGAGATAGTAGGTGAAGTAGATTAAATGTGTGTTTGTTAGTTTTAAGGTGTCTTTTGTATTGTTTATATTCTTGTTCACAAACATCGCAATACGTTGCTTTGATCATATTTATTTATATAGTAAAATTATACTTAAAACAAAGTGCCTTTTTTAGAGGCTTTTTAAAAGATGAAACTGTGCTTAAAGTAAACACCTTTGAGCTTTTCAACTCGTTTTATGTATATAACTTTACTTAAAGTAAAACACCTTTGAGTTTTTCAACTCGTTTTATGTATATAACTTTACTTAAAGTAAAATACCTTTGAGCTTTTCAACTCGTTTTATGTATATAACTTTACTTAAAGTAAAACACCTTTGAGCTTTTCAACTCGTTTTATGTATATAACTTTACTTAAAGTAAAACACCTTTGAGCTTTTCAACTCGTTTTATGTATATAACTTTACTTAAAGTAAAACACCTTTGAGCTTTTCAACTCGTTTTATGTATATAACTTTACTTAAAGTAAAACACCTTTGAGCTTTTCAACTCGTTTTATGCATATAACTTTACTTAAAGTAAAACACCTTTGAGCTTTTCAACTCGTTTTATGTATATAACTTTACTTAAAGTAAAACACCTTTTTTTTCTTTTCTTTTTTTTTTTTTTTTTTTTTTTTTATTTTTTTTTTATTTTTTTTTTTTTTTTTTATTTTTTTTTTTTTTTTGTATACAAGATCGAGGCTCGTGAAAGAGCTAACAATAATCACAAAAAAGACAAACCAACTCCTCTCTGGGGGAGCAAGGCCAGAGAGGAGTCGGTAGAAGACAGAAAGACCACCAACCTGCCTGCGGTGAGTGAGTGAAAGGCCCTCGGAGTTGACTACATCGCAGGAGATTCCAATGATTCTGAAAGCTTTGGCCTCAACAGCGTGAAGCCGAGCAAGGTGTGAGGCAGGAGCACCAGCCCAGAGGGGGGAACAGTATTCCATTGAGCTGCGGATGAAAGCCTTGTATGTGGTGAGGAGCTCAGGTGTGCCAAGGAAGGACTTCGCACGACGGAGGATGCCCAGTCGGCGACTGGCTTTGGAGGCGAGCTTGGAAATGTGGTTTTCCCAAGAAAGATCATGGCAGATAGTGAGACCCAAAAGCTTGAGCGACAGAACTTCTTGGAGAGGATTGTTGAGAAAGTAGATGGGAGGGTTGTCCAGTCGGTCCTTTCGGAGAGACATCGTAAGAGTGTGAGATTTATCAGGATTGAAAGACATGTTCCATTTGTTTGCCCAGTCTGTGATTTTGTCCAGGTCTGCAGAGAGTGAGGAGGCTGCAGACTGCTGATCTGAGGGATGAGGAATGGAGCGACATAGAGTAGAGTCATCAGCAAAGAGATAGAGAGGATTTTCAAGAGAGTCAGAGAGATCATTGATGAAGACCAGAAATAGCACAGGGCCCAGAAAGCCAGAAAATAGCACCTTTGAGCTTTTCAACACGTTTTATGTATATAACTTTACTTAAAGTAAAGCGTCTATGTATTAGCCAGAAAGTTTAGATACTCTAGTTCATCAATTTCAATTTCACTATCTGAGTCATCAATAAAGCTACTCTCATAACTATCATTTGAACACAAACTATTAGTATCATAACTATCTTCAGATCCTAGACTCTCAGTATAATAACTCTCAGAGTATTGACTGTTAATATCACTCATTTACATACCATTAAACTTCCATCAATATCTATATATTTTCTTTCATTAGAACTAATAACCACAATATTTTTTACATTAAATGTTATTTTCAAATAATCTCTAATAATCAGAGTACGGAATGATAGTTCACCACTAATATTCATATTATTAATTTCACCCACATCTTTGGGTCTATTAAAGAATATACAAATGTTTCCTCTAGAATCGTTGATGGTTTTATCATTCATTTTCAAAGCTTCTTTATCAATGATCTTTTCAAGCTTTGAGTAAATTGTTAGTAGTAGTGGAGAAACTTTTGTCAAATTTACTTTAATAGAGTTATTAATTAACATAGCTTGTCCTGTAAATTTAATAAAAGGACACATGTTATTCTCCATTATGGGTTTAATCCAAAAATTTCCATATTTATCTTTGTTCAATTTAACATCTTTGACATATTTTTCTATATCTTCCACCGAAGTAGAGATTGATTGAAATTTGTCTTTTGTGTTTTGAAACATTGTATTTATTAGCTAATAAATTTGCGTTTAGTTTAAGTAAAGTTATATACATAAAACGAGTTGAAAAGCTCAAAGGTGTTTTACTTTAAGCACAGTTTCATCTTTAAAAAAGCCTCTAAAAAAGGCACTTTGTTTTAAGTATAATTTTACTATATAAATATGATAAATTCTGAAGGATATTTAGAATTTCCAGACTCTCCATATGATAAATTAGAGAATTGTCCGGCTTGTGGTAGAGTGGGGCTTAATACAGAATCAGAAGCATATAAACAATGTATTTTCTGTGATTATCTTCTAATTAATGATAATAAAAAATATAGAAAAATATATAACTCTTTTAAATTAGAACCAAAAATGAATTACTTTACAAGATTAATAAGAGAGATGAATGTTAAGTATTATGGGGATAATACACCATTTCTTACAAGGGAAGAGACTATTTGTATTGAGGAAATGTATAAGGGTTTAATGATATTTATTATTCAAAATAATTTTAATGGAAATGTTAATACAAGATACTATATAAACAAAATAATGGATTATTTTGAAATTAAACCTGAACTCAGGATAAAATATAGAGTTTCTCAAAAAACTCAAAAAAAGTTAGATGACTTGTTTTCCAAATATATAAATGAATGATTTTTTACCTGTTTGGGAAAATAAGATAAAATTTAATAACCATAAAAATCTTCCAAATTCATTGAGATGTCTAATAGTCGGTTCAAGCGGATGTGGAAAAACCTGTTTACTTTTAAAGATGCTCCTTAGTCCTAATTTTTTAGATTATGATAATTTAATAATTTTTACAAAGTCAAGTTTTCAACCTGAGTATCAACTACTCTCACAGGGTTTTAATGCGGGTCTTAAAAAGGAAGACATTATCGGTTTATTTAAACTTCAAAACAAACTAAATGATTATAATATTGATGATATAATACAATTATTTTGTGATACACAGAAATCAAAATCAAAACTAAAACCCATAACTTGTATTCTCAGTGATAATACGGATGATATACCTTCACCTCAAGATTTAGATAAATCAAAAAAGAACCTCGTTATCTTTGATGATTGTGTTAATGAGAGAAACCAAACAGTAATGGATAGCTACTATACAAGAGGGAGACATTCTTCTTGTAATTGTATTTATCTTAGTCAGTCATATTTTCAACTCCCTCGGCGCTCAATAAGAAACAATGCTAATACTTTTATTTTATTTAAGTTAAATTCAATAGATACAAATAATTTTTGGAGAGATAATTGTTCTACATTACGTAGTAAGAAGGAATTTGAAAATAATATGAAACACACGATCGGAAAATATAAATATATTGTTGTGAAACAAGATGAGATACTAAATGATATTTTTCAATAAATAAATACAGAAAATGAATACCGAAGAAAGAGTAAGAAAGTTTAAAGAACATCAAGAGTTGCTTTCAAAAGTTGTAAAGCAACAGGAAGACATAAAGAAGAAAAGGAGACAGAAACTAACTGGTGAAGAAGCCTTTGAAAGAAAACAAGAGAAATTTTTTAAACCACTTTTAAAAACTCAACAAACGATTTCACCTACAGTTCCCATGGTAGAATTTACTCCAAAAAAATTTCAAATGCTCAAAGATTTTAGTCAAATGACAGAGCAAGAACTTGGAGAATTAGAATATGATGATGAAGGATTATTTCGGCATCTTGAGAAGGTAAATAAACTTTCCAATTATATTGTAGAAGCTCTTCAAAACAATGAATATTTGAAGGGTTCAAAAACCAGAGCAGGTCTCATTCCAACAGAAGAACCAGCACAGTTCCATCTTGTGAAAGAAAAGTTATTGATATTTAATGATAAATTGGTGTTCTTAAGTTCTGACCAACCAAATGTTGAATTAACCCCAAGATTAATGTTTCTTCTAACAAAAGATGGACATTCTAATTCACCTTATTTTGATGAACCGCTTGAAATGGAAAGAGAGGAAGATAGAGAGTATATTGAGTTGCTAAACACACTTGATTATGGAGTTTCTGTTGCTGGTAAAAGTAAGAAGAATGAGAAGGAGAAACATATTATTGATGCTTTAAGTAAGCTTGGTTCGGGTGTTAGTTTTCTTCCAAATGACCCATCACAATTAGTTAATAGGTTATTATTGTTGTTAGGTAGTAAGAAGGCTGGAAACAACAATTGTTTTAATGAAGCATCCGCCATTTTAGATCAGTTGATGAATATGAAAATAATTAATAAATGTCAATACAAAGATATTTTATTAGATATTAAATAAGATGAGAAGCACAATTCTTAGTTTTAATTTCACAACGAGTGATTACACAGCTTCATTCCCTTACCCACTACAACTTGACCCCAAAAAAGAATATGAGGCTTCTTTGTTGTCAATGGAGACTTATAATACCTTGTTTAATATCACAGAGAAAAACAACAAGTTTAGTTATAATCCAGGAAGTGGATATAAAACTATAACCGTTTCACCCGGTGCTTACGAGATTTCTCAAATATCTTCAGAAGTCTCTCGCCTTATGAAAGAAAAAGGTGATGAACCAAAAAATATTGTAATAGATATTCAAAAACACACTTCAAAATCAACTATTAAACTTAAAAATAATTATAAAGTTGATTTCACCATTGAAAAATCGTTTAGAGAGCTATTGGGTTTCTCTTCAAAAAAGGTTGAAACTAACGGGACGTCTTACAGTGATAATGTCATTCAAATATCCTCCGGTATAAATTCAGTATTAATTCATTGTGATTTGATTGATGGTGCTTATAACGATGGAATAAGAACAAATACAATATTTTCATTCAGCGCATACTCAACCCCGATTGGTTATAAATTTAATATGGAACCAAAAAATCTTGTCTATTTACCTGTGTCAGGAAAAACCATATACAGAGTAAATTTTAGGATAACCGACCAAGATAATCGTATGATATCCTTTAATGATGAAATTATATCCATCAGAATTCACCTACGTGAAGTTTTTCAATAAATAAATAATGGTTATTGTGAGAAAACACGAGTTGGGAAAATATAAAATAATTACAGGGGATGGGATGTTCCTTTCACCATACTATAAGGGTGAAGGTATGTTTCTTGGGAGAGGATACTATAAACCAAAGAGACAACGGGGTGTGGGACATCAATTTAGAAATAAAGGAGATGGGATAATTGATACTCTAATGGGTATTGGTTCAACCATCCTTAAACATAAAGACCTAATTGGTTCAACTGCTTCTGCCGTGGGCTCAGTTGCGGGTGCTATAAAGAGTATAAAAGATGCTCAAAAGGAGTCTCATAAATTACAAGCAATCAAAGAAATTAAAAAAGGTAAAACTCAACTATCTTCACAAGAACGACAAAAAATCATTAAAATACTTGGGTCAGGGTTTCAACAATTTTAATGCTATATAAATACAAGTATGGAAGCGATTGATAGTATCTATGATTTGGATGATACGATTATCATTTCAAACTCCACTAAAAAGGAAGACTATTTTAAGGTAAATGCTATAACAGGAACAGACTGGAATTCAAACGGAACAAAAAGTTTTGAAATAAATAATCAACAAACTTACTTGAATATAGCTGATAGTTTCTTGCTGTGTAAATTTAAATTCACTAAGGCTGCGAATAATACTAATGCTACACTCGTAAATGATTTCTTCTGGAAAATGTTTGACAGTGTCCGCCTGTATATTGGAACACAAGAGGTTGAAGCGGTTGATTATGTCTCTGCTACATCTGAAATGATGAAATTTACACTATATTCGTTTAGTGATAGAATGGGTAAGGGAGCTGTTGAAGGTTTTATTCCTGATATGTCAACAGGAACAAACGCAGACCCTGGTTATAGTCAAAGGAAGTCAATGTATAATGATGACGCAAAAGCAGAGAATAGTTTTACGGTAGCAGTACCTCTGAAAGGTATATTTGGATTTTGTGATTATGATAAAGTTTTGTATGGGCTTAAAATTAGATTTCAACTACAAAGGAATGATAATGTAAATAGGTTGCTTTTTGGGGTTGAAAATGCTTTTGGCGACAATAATAAATTTGTTATTAATGATTTGTGTTGGTATATTAGTGAATATACTCCTAATCTTAAAACGGAAGAGATGTTAAATAGAAGACTTAACTCAAAGAAACCGCTAAATGTATCATACCTTAAAAGAAGATGTCAACACGTTAAACTGGAACACACTACCTACACTTGGAATTTGGGTGTTCTTGAAGGAAAGCCACGATACCTATGGCTCATTTTTAAGAAACCAGATGGAGAGGACGGTACTAATAAGAATAATGCCCTGAGTGATAATGCTAAGGTGAAACAACTTCGGGTTTCTCTTGATGGGACATTTTATCCGCGAGATAGATTGGAAATTGATTGGGAAAAAAATGATTATGCGGAAGCCTACAAGTCTTACCAAAAGGTGTGTGAAAGCAACGGTAATAATGAACCTATTTTGGATATGGTTGCGTTTCAAAAACTTTATACAATCTACACAATTGACCTGAGTTCTCAAAAGGAAACTATAAAGTCTAATAGAGTGGATACTTCTCTATACATTGAAAGAGGAGAGAATGAAGAAGTTGATGCTTATTGTTTGCTTTTGGAGGAAACAGAATTACAGATTAATACAGATAATGGTGTTATGATTAATATCACATAGGTTTTTTCTCATAAATAAATGGTAGGGGTATATGTTAATCAAATCAATCTTGATAAATTAACATCTTGTATTCAAAATCAAAAGCCTTGTATTATTAATGTTAATACATTTCAAAGAAAAGGAGCTGTAAGAATTGATGTTTTACTCACAAGAGAGCAGGTGAAAACACTAAATGATGTTGGATCACTTAAAATTAAAATGACAAAACCTATGTTAAAGAAATATTCAATAGACAAGTCAAGAGGAGGATTTCTCCCATTTCTAATTCCTTTATTTGCTGGTTTAAGTGCGGCGGGAGCATTGACTGGTGGTATTTCAGCAGCGATAAAAACTGCTAACGAAAGGAAGGCACAACTAAAAGCTCAAAAAGAATTGGAAAGACATAACAAGGAGTTGGAGAAACAAATTAGTGGAAGTGGTGTAATTGTAGATTTTGCTCAAAAACTTGAAAGTCTACCTGATAAAGCTAGATTGTTAGTTGGAGATATGCTTTCCTCTATCGCTCAAGCGGGTGTTAAACTAACTAAACGGGGTAATGGATTGTATCTTTCTCATAAATAAATGGATAAATGGTTTAAACAATTTGGAAAGAATACAACGTCAAATATAGAACTCGCTAAGTATTGTAAAACACTAAAAATTGATAATGTGGTTATTTGTATGAGAGATGAATTAATACATATAAATAAGAATACAAAGAATATTATTATGAATTTAGACACACAGAATGGTTCTCATTGGGTTTGTATTCATAATAGTCAGGATAAATATTATTTTGATAGTTATGGTATGCCACCACCTGTTGAAGTAATACAATTCTTACAGAATGGTGTTTATCAAACATTTCAAGTTCAAGAAATTAATTCTAAATGTTGTGGTCAATTATGTTTATATGTATTATTTAAACTCAACAATAATGAAAATTTTTATGATATCATTTTTAATCTAATATAAATGACTTATGTTGGAAAAGATGGTTCTATCTTTGGAAAATCCTCTCAGGATATTGATTTATCAAATTATTATACAAAGGCACAGGCTGAACGACAAAAATATAGTGTAAGTAAAAATATTAATATGAAGAATACTTATAAATTAATCAATTATCCAAACCCTACAGATGCGAATGACTTAATTAGATTAAGTGATTTATCACAATATATATTTTTAAAGAAAACAGCACGTTTTGTTAAACAAGTAAAATTTACAACCACAACACCTGGTTATACTGACCATACACCTTTCCTCATTGAATTTAACTACCTGCTTACAATTGAATTTTATAAAGAAGGACATTTAGTTAATATGCGAATTAATAAATGGGGGTATGATATGTCTGATTTAGGGTATAATTGGTCTTTTTCAATAAACATAGAAGACCTACATGATTTAAATCAGTCTCGTAAAGAAGAATATTATCCACTTGGTGAAGATAAGGATTTATGTGGAAGTACAATTAGCAAACAACAAATACGTGATTTTAAGAAAAGAAAAATATATGATAGTATAGCGATGGTTCGCATGACAAAGAAGGAAGGTAATGAGATAAGGATAGAAAGCCGAGGAATACAAACCGATTTGGTAGTGGGAAGATGGGGTGGTATTACCTGTCATAATATTAATCTCACATATATTTCTGATACATAAATGGCAGGAAGAAGACTACAAGAGAATTATAATTTTTGTATTCAAGGATACCTACAAGAAAAGGGTGCTCGGTATTACATACCTTATGATTTGGAGCATATACATGGGAATTTTGTCATTAAAAACTGGCCTTATGCTGATATTGTTAAACCCACAAATAGAGACTTGTTTAAAATATTAAATAAAAATGAACTTCTCAAAGTTATGAAATATAAAACTCTTTTAGAAATCGTCAACAAATCTTATTGGTATCCTATTATGAGAAAAATAATTATAGATACAAGAATATCTCAAAATCCAGATGAGTATATGTATAATATTCTTTGGGGTTCAAACTCAAGGGTAGCAAGGGATGAGGAAGGAGTTGAAGAAGAGAAGGAGGAAGGAGTTGAAGAAGAGAAGGAGGAAAGAGAGAAGGAGGAGAAGGGGGAAAGGGAGAAGGAGGAGAGGGAGGAAAAGGAGAAGGAGGAGAAGGATGAAAGGGAGAAAAAGGAGAAGGAGGAGAGGGAGGAAAGGGAGAAAAAGGAGGAGGAGGAGAGGGAGGAAAAATATAAAAATATGACCATTCCTGAGATTAATGAAAGATTGAAGGTATTACGACAAATAAATAAATCTCAACGCACTGAAGAGGAAAATAAAGAATTAATGACTCTTCTGAACTTATTGGTTTTTAAATTTGCTATAATGAATTCAGAGCGCAGATATACAACATATAGTTGATGATGTTGGTGTTATTGACTTTAGTTAGTTTTATTTGTAAATAAATGGAGGAGAGAGTGAAGTCATTTCTAAGGATTCTTTATGTTTTAAAAATCAAGATAGAAATGTATATGTTGAAAACCAAAAAGGTTTTGGCACTATGTAGAACTTTTTCTCATAAATAAATATGAGTTATTGTCTCAAATGTAAAAAGAAAACTAAATCTAAAAATATCTCTTATGTTAAAGCTAAAAATAATAGAGTTTATCAAAAAGGAATATGTCAAGTGTGTGGTTCTAAAAAGTGTCAATTCATCTCTCCTAAAAGTGGAGGAGACATACAAAAGTTTTTGTCAGGTAGCAAATTTACAACAACTGGAATTCCAGGGGAATTACACCTTCCAGGGTATTCTTTCTGTGGCCCAGGAACAAACTTGGATAAAAGATTAGATGAGGCTGACAATCCTAAACCTTGGTCTAAACCTACAAATAGGGTTGATGAAGTGTGTATGAAGCATGATATTGCTTATGGGAAAACCACTACATTGACTGAAAAACATAAAGCCGACAGAGAAATGTTGTATAATTTGTCTTTGATACAAAATCCAACGTTGAGAGAGAAAGTTGATAGGTTTATTGTGAGAAATTTGATAAATGCTAAATTGAAACTTGGCCTTGGTTATTCACCCTCAAAAAACTATTAGGCTCTCATGATGTCATCAAGACTGAGGAGCTTTTGGCTGATGAATTACATAAACCTATAATCACAAAGTTTAAAAGAAGGAAAGTTTATTCTAAATACACCGACCACATATGGTCCGCTGATTTAATCGAACTAAAAAATGATAAGGGATACAAGTATGCTTTAACCGTTATTGATTTGAGGAGTAGATTTGCTTGGGTTGTTCCTTTGAAAAACAAGAGAGGTTATACTCTGAAGTTAGCCTTCCAACAGATATTTAATAAAAGTAAAAGAAAACCAAAGAAACTGTGGACCGATGAGGGAACAGAGTTCTATAACAAAATATTTATGAAATTTCTTAAGGGGGAGGGTATTAAATTATACAGCACCTTTAATGAAGGAAAAGCAGTTGTTATTGAGCGTTTTAATCGTACTTTAAAAGAGAAATTATATAAAAAATTCACACAACTCGGTTCCCAAAAATGGGTGTATTTTATTCAGGATATTGTAGATAATTACAATAATACAGTTCATTCATCAACAAAATCAAAACCATCAGAAACATTTACAAAATTAGAATATGAAAAGGAGATTAATTTGAGAAAGCCCAAGTTCAAAGTTGGTGATATTGTAAGAATATACAGATGGAAAAGTCATTTTGAGAAAGGTTATACAAAGAGATGGACTAATGAATTATTCAAAATCGTTGATGTAATGGATACTATGCCTTGGACTTACAAATTATATGATATGAATTGGGAAGAAATCTTGGGTTCATTTTACTCACAAGAATTACAAAAAACAAAACTGATAATTCATTAAACAACAACCATCCATACTTTCATCCACCCAGATTAGCTAATTTAATTAGTAGTAATAAAAAAAAAAAAAAAAAAAAAAAAAAAATCATAAGCCACACCCACACAGACCCCACCCACAAACCCCACCCACACAGACCCCACCCACACAGACCACACCCACACAGACCACACCCACACAGACCACACCCACACAGACCCCGCCCACACATAAGAAAGCATTGGGGGCTTTTGATGATAAGAGGTTTATTTTAGAAAATGGAATTGATCGTCTCCCTTATGGTTATATAAGTATATAAGATATATATATATATAAGTGATAAGTTAAAAAGGGGGGTTAGGGATTTTAACGGGCTACCGCCACCTTTTTTACTATTATATAAATGATAGAACCAAGTATCAACCAGACTAAAGAGTGGAGGTGTAATCAACCTTGGTATATAAATGGAAAACATAACGAATGTGAAAAATATCAGATTCAAGAGGTTGAGAGAATCACTGGTCAGAAGGTTCTCAAGACGGATAAACGTATTCATTTGTTAAGTGGGGTAATGGAGGGTGGGAAGAAAAATATATTAGAGTGGAGTGAGAACTTTAATGG
Organism: Myxine glutinosa; assembly: GCF_964187855.1. Lineage (NCBI taxonomy): Eukaryota > Metazoa > Chordata > Myxini > Myxiniformes > Myxinidae > Myxine > Myxine glutinosa. The sequence continues at coordinate 33,942,844 of NC_136267.1, forward strand.
TTATCAATCGGATAATAAATATTATAATTTTAAAATGGTATGTGGGAGAGGAGGAGGTCAAACAAGAACCCTCCGTGAAACATACCACTTTATACTTTCACAACAAAAGGTTAAGGAACCTGTATACTTTATAAATATACTTGATGGGGATGAGTTCTATAGGAGAATGGAACTCTTAAAAAAGTTAGAAAGAGATAATATATTTATAGGCTCATTAGCAGAGTGGTCTAAGGAACTACATTAAGGGGGTAGTGGGGGGAATAGGGTAAAATTTACATGGAAGTGAGAATGATCATAGGTTCATAAGGCTAGAAGGATTATAGGTTCATAAAGGAAGAAAATCATAGGTTCATAAGGCGAGAAGGATTATAGGTTCATAAGGTGAGAAGGATTATAGGTTCATAAGGCGAGAAGGATTATAGGTTCATAAGGCGAGAAGGATTATAGGTTCATAGAGGGAGAAATAGAGGTGTTTATGATTTTTGAAAAAGACAGGGGGGTAAATGACATTAGATAGGGATTTCCCATGTTAAACGGAGGTGTCCCAGAAGCAACATTTATCACCTACTACGGAGAGAATATGAAGAAAAAGGTTGCTTTTAAGGGTCAGTTTGAATGGGTTATTAGATGGTTAAATAACATTGTTGAATTCATATCAGTGTTTAACTAGCAACAGGAATCTGACACCTCGTACCTTGATTTTCTTATACATATTAAACCTGTGATGGATGAACATAAAACGTGCAGTCAGTTCTTCCTTTGTAACCTTGCAATCAGCTGCAATTCAAGAGGAACAGGTGAGCATGCACAAAAATAACCCAAAATAAATTTGGATTTCTATTGATTTCTTGACAAACGAGAACAACTGTGCGAACTGTTTCACAAGTTACCTTTTGAATCAGCATCTAAACGGTAACAAAATACACTGACATGTATTTTCACACTATTCTCTTCCCCAATTAGTGAAAGAATGTTCAATATTCCACAAGTTGTTCAGCAACATTGGTTCACACTTTGTGAGTCGGCATATTGACTCAGACGTGGGCCACTGACAGCAACAAAGGTAAATCACCGTGGGTACGGGGTAGTGTTGTTTGGGAATACAGTACTTGCTTTTCCCCTCCAAGATCAGCACTGATGTGCATGCAGTTTGACCTCAAGCTAACAAACATGCCAATAATTTGAGTCACCTTTATGGCTTCAACCAAGCATTTTTGAACCCAGTCTATCTGGGACAGGTATTAAAGGTGCTTACTTGAAAATAAATAAGGTTTGTGATGCCATGGTTACTTCAGATGATGAACATACATTTTCATAATCCAGATGTTATATTCAACATCGACACCACAAGCTGAAAGCTATTCTGTATGGTAGGGGGTCAGAAGAGGTTTGTAATGCCGGCATAGACAAATACCTTAAACTAAAGACATTGCATGGGAAATTAAGTGAGTTTTTCTTCCAAAAGATATTATGTCCTTACTGTAGGATTTATTTTTAAGGGGTAGAGGAGTGCACAAACATGCAGCTGAAGCATTAGTTGCAAAGCAATAAGGCTCTAAACAAGGGGAAAGAAGGTGGATTTACTACTCAAAATGGTGATGTGACTTCAGCTAATGACCGCTTAAGTCTATAAGTTCAGCCCATCTCTCAGTGTTTGCATGTTATTGCCAAATGATGGTTCGGCATATTCCTTCCATTGAAAAAAAGAGCAGTGATTTTGTTAGCTGTGAGTATCATTGCATTTTAATTACCTCCGCCACCTGAGGTTGTGAGTATCTTGAACCGAGTGCCGTTCAAGTTCAACTTTGCTTTCGGTGGGATGCGTGGAGATCTACGATGGCACACCATCGACTTTGCTCTCGTTTAATTTCAAGAGAGCGAGAATGATTGTGTCAACACTTACCTAATCTCCGAAATAGATTTGCACTTCCAATTTTTTTTCCTGCATTTTCGAGTGTAGTAACAGTTGTGGTCTGCCGGGCCACCTAACAGATTTTTTGGTGGCCCGCCAGACATTATTTGCTGGTGAATCAAACTTCATAAAAATCAGTATCCACGTTTAAATTACTATTTCTCACGACACCTACGGATCACATTTCAGTGCTTTACATACCAGAACCTCACAACTCGTAATCACAGAACATTTTTTTTTTTTGGTATAAAAGATCGAGGCTCATGTAAGAGCCAACATCAATAACAAAAAAAAAAACAATAGGACAAACAAAACATACAATAAAGGGAGTGGGAAACAAGTTGGGGAGAGAGAGGGAAGCACACAAGTACAACAGCAGAGAATGGGGACAACCGAAGATCTGTGGGAGGGAGGGGGCTTGGTAGGAGTCGAAATGGGAAGGCGGGGGGGGGGGGCAGAAGGTGTGGGAGAGGTATAAAACACATGGACACTGCTAGGACTTCCAGGAAAGAAGTCGGTATTTCCAAAAAAAAAAAGTGGATTTTGGAGTGTTTTAACGGGGGTAGAAGAGATCAAGGTTTTGGATGGGGGAAGATAAGAGATGGTGGTGAACAGCTGTTTTAAAGACCTGGAGGGTGGAGTCGGATTGAAGAAAGTGAGGGAGTTTGTTCCAGAGGCGGGAGAAAAGAGGAATGAAGGAGTGAAGGTGAGAAGAGAGTCTTGATTTTAGCAGTTTAACCATCAGAGGGTTGCTGGCAAATATTGTGCGACCTGTAGGAATATTTGGGGGACAGAGCACAGATAGAGCTGGGGGAGCTCGGCCGGAGAGGAGTCGGTAGAAGACAGAAAGACCACCAACCTGCCTGCGGTGAGTGAGTGAAAGGCCCTCAGAGTTAGCTTCATCGCGGGAGATTCCAATGATTCTGAAAGCTTTGGTTTCAACAGCGTGAAGCCGAGCTAGGTGAGAGGCAGGAGCACCAGCCCAGAGAGAAGTACTGACTCTTGTCAGCTATTCGATCATTAACCTACTAACCTGCAGCAAAATAATACTAGGACAATTTTAATGTTTGCTAAAGAAAAATCTTTCATATATTAACCCATTTATTGCGTTTTCCAAAACAATTGTTAGCTCTGCACAACTTTCAGCTATTGACGAGATAATTGTAGTCATGAAGTCTTGAACATAGTACTAAAACGCATGTCACTGTAAAACATTGGTATTTTTATTTGATGAACATTCAGTTTTTTTTAATATTGGGTCAAAATGTGATGTAAAGAACAGTTAATTTAACACAGTGTGAATTTGCAGGACTAGCATGCGGCTAACAATGTGATGCGTGCATATTGCAAGCTCACGGCTTTGCTTCTATGTCCCGAGGCGTCGTTAGGGGCATGCAAGCCAAGCTGTCTCATACATGTGCTGGGGTTTGTTCACCGAGAGTGTTTACAACTAGAGAGCAGCTGTAGCACGTACTCACAGGGCAAGCAGCCGCCATGTTGGAATACCCTTCCCTCGCAATAACGAGGGAGGTACAGGCATAGCTGAGAGTGTGATAAGCATGATTGCATATGGACTTTAATGGGTTCCGTTGACAGATATATTCAAATTTGTTTTCCTCTATCGTTTGTTTTCATTCGGAGCCTTGCAATGGAGCTACGAAGGTGACTGACTAAACTCAGTCAGACTTTGGCAAGTCAGAAGCGTGAAGTTGAGTTGGTCTGTGAGAATAACTGTCTCAGTGCCGCAATAAAATGGAATGAAAGTGTGGTGGGGGATAGGGGGTGGGGGTAGGGGAGGTAAACTACAAGTTGATAATCTGATATAATATAGGTGATATCTATCTATAATTCCAGTAATCTCTGTATGTGTGTTTGTTTGTTTGTCTGTGACCGCTGTTTCTCGACAACCACGGGTCCGATATACTTTAAACTTGCCAGGTATATTGCTGGGGACCCGAGGATGTGCCTTTTCAAGGTTTCATATTAATCGGACAATTACTTACCGAGCTATGTCCAAAAAACGATTCAACCAATCAGAGAGCAGCGAGCTATCGCGTGTGCCGAACGTGGCGAACACACTCTGCCTCGGACGGCACATTTGAGAGCGTATTCATTTATTTCACGTTGGCAAACTATGTTGCCGCTATGTTGGCGTTAAACTATGTTTTAAAACTAATTAAAACCATTTCATGTAAATAGAGGGGGGGCGGGATTGTCACTGTACTCGCAAGCCGTTCGCCGTTCGCTTTGGCGTTGCGAATGGACCAAAACAATTCATGGACCAAACCATTTCATGTAAAGCGTTCGCCGTTCGCTTTGGCGTTGCGAATGGACCAAAACATTTCATGGACCAAACCATTTCATGTAAATAGAGGGGGGGGATTGTCACCGTACTCGCACCCACGTACCCACGTACCCACGTACGGGCATTGCACCCACGTACGGGCATGCCCTAGTAATATAAATAAAGGGATAACCATGAAACCATAAATAACCATAAATAAATATGGATAACCATAAATAACAAATACCATGAAACATTTACATTTTGTAGTCCATTGTATAATTTCAATAAACATAAATGCAAATTTCGCATGTGGAAAAAGTAAGTACACCCTTGGCTCTAAGAGGTGGTATTGCCCCCGTTGGCAGAAACAACCTCAAGTAGGCGTTTCTTATAACTGTCTACCAGTCTTTGACATCGACTGGGAGAAATTTTTGCCCACTCCTCCGTGCAGAATTCTTTCAGCTGTGCGATGTTTGAGGGGTTTCTTGCATGCACAGCTCGTTTCAAATCCCCCCACAACATCTCCCTGGGATTTAGATCTGGGCTTTGACTTGGCCATTCCAGAACCCTCCATTTCTTTCTTTTCAGCCATTCCTTGGTGGATTTACTGGTATGTTTAGGGTCATTGTCATGTTGCAAGGTCCACCTTCGGTTGAGCTTCAACTTTCCGACAGATGGCCTCACATTATCCTCAAGCACCCTCTGGTACAATGAAGAATTCATAGTGGATTCTATGATGGTGAGCTGCCCAGGCCCTGATGCAGCAAAGCCGCCCCAAACCATAATATTTCCACCACCATGCTTTACAGTTGGTATCAGGTTCAAGTGGTCAAATGCTGTCTTTGGTTTTCGCCAAACATGTCTTCTGGTACTGTGGCCAAATAGCTCTACCTTTGACTGATCTGTCCAGAGCAAATTATTCCAGAAGTGCTGGTCTTTGCCTCGGTGTTCATTGGCAAACATTAGTCTTGCCCTGATGTTCTTTCTGGACAGCAAAGGTTTCCTCCTGGCACACCTCCCATGTAGATCAAATTTGTGCAGCCTCTTTCCAATGGCAGACTCGTGCACTTTGACATCGACAGTGGCAAGAGCTACCTGTAGGTCCTGTGATGACATTCTGGGGTTCTTAGAGACTTCTTTCTGCATCTTGCGGTCTGCTCTCGGGCTGAACTTGCTGGGGCGGCCTGGCCTGAACAAGTTGGCAGTTGTTTGGAATCTTCACCACTTGTAGATGATCTTCCGGACAGTCGAATGATTGATTTCAAATTGTTTGGAGATCTTTTTTAATCCCTTCCCAGACTCGTAGGCATCTATAACCTTCTTTCTGAAGGCCTCAGAGAGCTATTTTGATCTAGGCATGGTGAAGCCACACACTTCAACAACAATGAGCAAACCAAACTGAATGTCTGAGGTTTAAATAAGACAGGTTCCTCCAAGATCCTCTCTAACGATGTTCTAATCATTTGCACCTGAGCTGGTGCACCTGATTCTAATTTTAGGTATTTGAAGTAGTGATAAATGTAGGGGTGTACTTACTTTTTCCACATGCGAAATTTGCATTAATGTTTATTTAAATTATACAATGGACTACAAAATGTAAATGTTTCATGATATTTGTTATATTATATCACCTTTATCTTTCAATATTGTTGAAATGACGATCAAATAGCTGTATGTTGAAATATGTTGACAAAGTCAAAACTTTACATGGGGTGTACTTACTTTTTCACGTGACTGTATGTAGGGCGCCCCTTTCTATGAACTTTTCTAGAGCATTACTTGGTTTCTCCTAAGAATACAAGGGTAGTCCAGCATGCACCCGAGATTTTTTGAATGTCCCTTCTTTTCTAGAGTTTGCCACATGCCACATACCATATAAAGGGGCCTTTTCTTTGCCCTTGGCATTTATCCCTAGAATATCCCTTCTTTTCTATAGTTTGCCACATTGGACATCCCATAAAAAGGGGCCCTTTTAATATGCCCCTGGCATTTTTTCCAAGAATTACTAACGGAGTCGAAATTTTTCAATGCCCAACTTTTTGAGAATCACCGCTATGAGCCAAGAAGAAAATAGGACCATGGGTCCTGAAGCTCACCTGGACCAGGAGCAACAGTCACCCCCCCCCCCCCCCACCCCATCACTGACTCCCTCAGACGCTATTTTTAATAATAATAATAATAATCATTTATTTTATATAGTGCTTTTCAAGAAGCCCAAAGGCGCTTTGACAGAGTACAAAAAACAAGTGCAAAAAGACAAAAATCAATAGGTAAATAATCAAAGCAAAAGGAAGGAGAAGGAGAAGAGATAGTCAGGGGTTAAATGCTGTGGGTTAAATGTTGAATGCAGTGTTGAACAAGTGGGTCTTGAGTGATGTTTTGAATGTGGTGAGCGAGGAGGAGTCTCTGATGGTGTGAGGTAGTGAGTTCCAGAGGGTGGGAGCAGCGATGGAGAAGGCCCTGTCCCCCCAGGATCTGAATTTGGTCCGGATGGGGGGGGGGTCAGGAGGTTGGTACCAGCAGAGCGGAGGTTGCGGGTGGGAGTGTGTCTGGAGAGGAGGTCAGTCAGGTAGGATGGGGCCAGGTTATGGAGGGCTTTGTAGGTCAAGAGGAGGATTTTGTACTGGATTATCTCGGGGATGGGGAGCCAGTGAAGCTTATAAAGGACGGGGGTGATGTGGTCATGGGTCCAGGAATGGGTGAGTAGACGGGCAGCGGAGTTCTGAATGTATTGGAGTTTATTGGTGATTATTGAGGGTGAACCATAGAGGAGGCTGTTGCAGTAGTCCAGACGGGAGGTGATGAAGGTGTGGATGAGGGTTTCTGCAGCCGTGGAGGAGAGGGATGGACGGAGACGGGCGATGTTTTTCAGGTGAAAGAAGGCTGTCTTTGTGATCTGTTTAGTGTATTTGTCGAAGGAGAGGGTTTGATCAAAGATGATGCATTTTTAATGCTGTGAACAAACTTTGATACATCACGGGGCATTTTTTCCTTTTTTTATTATTTTCATTTTTGTATACAAAGTTAAGGCTTGTGTAAGAGCTAACACATAAACACAAAAACATGAACAGAATCATAAATACACATAATACATAATGAAGGGAGCAGGAGACGAGAGAGAGAGAGAGAGAGAGAGAGAGAGAGAGAGAGAGAGAGAGAGATAGAGAGAGAGAGAGAGAGAGAAAGAGAGAGAGAGAGAGAGAGAGAGAGACTTTGACTTTTGATGGCCTTTTATTCCAAAAATATAAAGTGCATGGATGTACAGTGTTTAAAATCAACAAAGGCAAAAACAAGAGAAAACGATGAAGCGAGGAAACAATACAGATATATGCGTTGATCAGTTCAACTTTTACGGAAAACAAGTGCAATCTTCTGCAGCACTATTATGAATTGTAGAAATTATGAACAATCATGAGAAAAATAATACCAACTCGTTTTGGCGGACTTCACAGACACTTTTCAAACACCATTTTTCCACAAATCCATCAATTTCGCCCATGCTCTTGGAAAACTCAAACTCATGTTTTAGCCTTGCAGCACACAGTGCGTTGAAAAACGTCATGACCTTGCACTGATGAATGGGCTTACCATTCCGCATCTCCTTTCTGGACAGGTAAGTGGCAAGCTTTGCTGTAGCTACAAAAAAGCACAACAGTTCATAGTCCTTGTTGTGTTGCCGTCTCTTTTTGAGCCCAAAAATAAAGGATCGAAAAGTAAATCTGAAATTCATTTTGAACGACACAAAGTCTAACCATTCAAATAAAGGAAAAAGTCTTTCACAGCCAATGAAAAAATGAAAAACATCCTCATTTACAGAACAAAAGGGGCAACATGCAGATATTGGGGCAAAATTCCATACATATGTATTACATGGGATGATCCCGTGGGCAAGGCACCACTGAAGATCACCTGTTCTTTTGTTGATCAGCTTGCTATACATTGATTCCCATACAGGTTTATTGGGGGGCCCGGCAGGGAGTAGCCTCTTCCATCGTGCTACTCCATTTAGCGGAGGAATACCAAGAACTTGAGCTAACCACCACCTATACAGGCTCTTGCTGCTCTCAGCATGTAATACACTTGTCCCTGTGCTTACAGGTGGAAGTTCATTGGGAAAGCAGGCAAAAATCAGTTTCGGAAACGGGGACTCGTTGGGGTGTCCAAAAGTATTCCAAGTCCAAAGTTTCTGTAGCTGATGACGTTTTTGAACAACTTTCCTCAAAATCGTTCCAATTGTCCTCTTGGACCGAATCGCCGTCAAGGTTGAAATTTCCTCCACATTCCTCCACCCGACACCGGAGTTTGGCCGAAGGTGCCATACTTTGTTTATGCCTGCCTCAATAAAGCGTTGGCACAAATGACGACTCTTGAGAACATCAGGGAAGAGAGGATTGAAGAACAGGGGTTCAACCTCAAACATCCCTGGGGAGTAGGTGTCTGCTTTACGGCTCACGGAAAGTCTTTCCCAGGCACTGAGAAGGCTCTGGTAAAATATGGGGAGCGTTGATGTATTCACGTACTTGAGGTGAGTCAGGAATACTTCGAGACCATAGCCGAGTCTACCCGCCTGCTGTAAAATATGGCAAGCCAAGGCATGGTTTGGCAGGTTTTCACCAAATAGGAGGCGTTGAATGGAGCACAGGCGAAAAGCCATGAGACGGGATCTCACGTGAACAAGGCTCTGACCACCTTCCGATGAAGTAAGGCATATTACACTTGGCCGCAGCCAATGATGGCCTCCCCAAAAAAAGTCCACAAGTTTGGCCTGTATCCTGTCCAGCAACACTTCTGGTGGTTGCAGGCAAATAAAGCGATGCCACAACGTTGCAGCAACCAAGTTGTTTGCCACTAAGACTCGGCCCTTAAATGAGAGGTGCGGTAGGGCTCTTTTCCACAGGTTCAGCCTCCTGTCTATTTCTCCGGTCACACCTTCCCAATTCCTTTTCTCAAATTGTGTAGAGCCCAGGGACACACCAAGGTAATCAACACCTTCTGTTTTCCACTCCAAGTTTTCTGGAAGAGCAGGCAGATGTGTTGAGACAGGTAGGCAGCTATTAAGGTATGGCACCCAAAGAGCTTTGCTTTTCGTCCAATTAACCTTCAGAGATGAAGCCATGAAAAAGGTTCTTAAGGACTTTACAAGAGCAACAATGTCTTGGTGGTTTTTTATAATGACGCAAACATCGTCTGCATAGGCCGATATAGTCATTGGTGGGCTTCCAGGAAAACAGGTCAGGCCAGAGATATTCTTTCTCAGTGTGCAAAGAAATGGCTCCATTGCTCGCGCAAAAAGCAAACCTGAGACTGGGCAACCCTGCCGTACCCCCCTCTGAACCTTTATGGGGGGAACCAGTTCATTGTTCACCTTAATTACACTGGAGATGTCAGTGTACAATAAAGTTATAAAGGCCCTGAAAATTACCCCAAACCCACATGCTTCAAGAACATGGCACAAGAAAACATGGTCAATGCTGTCAAAGGCTTTTTCAAAGTCTAGAAAACATATTCCAAAATCATTTTGGTCATGGCGAGCATACATTAAATCCCGCACGAAAAAAATGTTGTCGTAAATCGAACGACTGGGGATGCAGAATGTCTGATCAGGTAAAACCAGATCACCGATGACTTTTTTTAAGCGATTTGCCATTGCTTTCGAAAACAGTTTATAGTCGGTACACATTATTGAAACCGGTCTCCAATTCTCCATCCGCCGGAGGTCTCCTGACTTTGGGAGAAGACTCACCACTGCTCTCCTTAGGCTTAGTGGCATTACACCTTTTCGCAAGGATTCTTGGATTACAATCAATAGTTCTGGGCCCAAGATGTCCCAAAATTCCATGTAAAGCTCAGCTGGCAGGCCATCAATTCCAGGAGCCTTTCCAGATTCCATTCCAACCAGGGCACGCTGTAATTCATCAAGACTTAAGGGCACATCCAGCTCCAGGCGTTGAGTCTCAGTTAGGGTTGGGAGATGGGAGGTAAAACATTTTATTTTATCCTCATTTATATCTTTTTTAGCAAATAGTTCAGAATAATACTTTCTAATAGTGATTTTTACCCCATCAGAACTTGTAATTTCATTCCCACTGGGGTCCTTAACTGATGAAATAAGCTGGGGAGGCTTCGTTTCAGCTTCTAAGTGGAAGAAGGCTTTGCTAGGACTATCCGATACTTTGATGCTTTTTACTCTCAGTCTAACTAGCAGTCCTGCAGCCTTCTCCTGTAATAGTTCCCGGAGTTGGGTCCTTTTTTCAAGGAGCAATTTATAATTTGCCTCATTTTCCTGCTCTGCCATTTTGTTTTGCAGTTTTAGAATTTCGGTTTCCAACCGTGCCAATGTGATTTGATTTTCATGGGTGATGTGGGAATTAAACTGTTGACAAAACAGTCGTATATGAGTTTTCATATTATCCCACCAAAGGTTAGTGGAAGCAAAGAGGGGCTTTTTTCCAACTATTGCTATCCATAGGATGCGAAAGGCTTCCTTAAACAGGGTATCATCCAAAAGGCTTGTATTGAATTTCCAATAGGCGCTCCTCCGTTTGAATTGTGGGAAAGATAGGCCCATCGTGACCATGTGGTGGTCAGAGAAGATGGAAGGGGTAATAGTTGAGGAGGTTGCAATATTCCTTAATCGTGGGGTGATGTACCAGCGGTCAAGCCTCGCTAAGGATACTTGGCCATTGGAGCATCGACACCATGTAAACTGCCGGTCATTTGGGTGCATCAATCGCCATACATCCAAAAAAACCCCACCTGAAAGGAACTGGGAGAGGTCACCGTGGGACTCAGGATGTGGTTCCGGTGAATTTCTGTCTATTTTGGGCTCTAGCGTACAGTTGAAATCTCCCCCCATGCATATGCACTGATTTGGGTCAAACAAATTTAAATGGTTTATCACTTCAGTAAAGAAGGCTTTACGGTCAGTACTCTCACTTGGTGCATATACATTAAAAATAATAAGCTTCAGGCTATTGATCACCAATTCCAGGGAGGCAAAACGTCCCCGAATCACCTCCTGAAAGAGGCAAGATTCAGGTACAAGTCCTGGTTTTAGCAAAAACCCCACTCCAGCAGATACAGATGACATATTACTGAAGAAACATTTACCTTTGAACATGCTGCTCCAGTCATGTTCAACCTTCTCAGTAATATGAGTTTCTTGCAGTAATATTACATCGACTTGTTTCCTTTTGAATAAACTATTCACTTGGATCTGGCGGATGTGACTGGCCCCACCACCATTTATATTGAGTGTTGCAAGATTAAGCGTCTTCATCACTCATTGGTAAATTTTGTCTGACACTGTGAGTACTCAGTCTTTGCCTTTGTTATGATTTTCTTTAGTCGATGAAACTGCGATTTTGTTAGGTTTAGTTCCTCAGATTTTTTTATGACTAGTTTTGCAGCCTGAATAAAGGGAGCCAAATCAGGGAAATGATCCCCAATGATGACATTTCGCTGTCTATATGTTTCATTGAGGAATGAGAGAACAATATGGGGAGGGGTTGGGGGTTGATCTGGCATTACTTGTGATAATGCTGTTACCTCCACCTCCTCTTCCGATTCTGATAAATCAGAAAGTGGTCCAATGGGGTCTGGGTCAATACCGTTTTCTTCTCCTGCTATGCAACCTAGCATTCCCTTGTCTGGGGGGTCCACACAGTGCTGTGTTTGGGAAACATCAGCACATTGATTACTGATTTCCTCAATTGGCATGAAATTATTATTCCCACATTCCTGTGGATTTATGTTTTCGTCCTTTTCTGCTATATTGGCAGATTTATTGTGGATGTCAGCCTGTTCGGCGACATTCGCTTGGATCAATGATGCGCCATTCACGGTATCATGGCCTGAATTATTTACATCATTAACGTCGTCTGTGTGAGTAATGGAAGCGCGTTGTTTTAGCGGCTGAACCCTGATGCTCTTTTCTGGGTTTTCCTCTTTATTTATTTGGTCCGCGCTTTGCAGAGAGATTCCAGGTGCATCCTGAAGAGTTTTTTCACTAACAGCCTGAAAATCGAGCACGACCTTTTTACCTGCTCCAGATGAGTCACTATCATCCGGAGCCCTTCGTTTACTCGTCCCCACCTTGCTATCAGTGTCCATTTCAACATTTTGCTGAGGAAGAATAAATGCGTTCACGCTTGGAACACTGGATTCACCCTCATTAGGAATTTTAGGCGGTGGCCATGCGATAGCCTCCCCCCCACTGGGAATCTCAATTAGTGGAGCAACGTTAACCTCCCTCCCACTGGGAGTATTCATTAGTGGAGCAGCGTTTACCTCCCTCCCCCTGGGCGTATTCATTAGCAGAGCAACCTCCTCCTTACAAACTATGGCAGTGTGACCCGTCTTGCCACACCTGACACACGAGGCTTTGGGACAAGAACGTTTTAAATGTCCATACGCTCCACACTGAAAGCATGTTAAGGTGGTGGACGATGCGTATAGCTGGAAATTTGCCTCTTCAAAATTAATTTTGAAAGTGATATTGAGGCCCGTGTCGTCCCCACGGTCTGGAAGGACCATATATACTTGTCTGCGGAAGCTCATTACGTGCTTAACACGTTCATTCCGACACCCAAGAGGGATTGTTGAAATCATCGATACCATTTTACCGTACCGTGATAGCACGGTCATTAACTTGTCATTTGGGATAAATGGAGGTACGTTGGAAATAACCACTCTCGTCGCGGGGGTTAATAGCGGCGATGCCATCATAAAGTGACCGCTTTCCGTGGTTATTCCCGCGCTTACCACGTCATGGACGAGTTCCTCGTCCGAAACGAACACCACCACTTTCTGGTTCATACGCGAAGCTGCACGTATATTTTCATCTCCAACAATGCTCCCCACAGCGAGGATGATGTCCTCGACAGGGACTCCATCCAGAGGCACGCACACAAATGCGTGCTTCCTGGTTAAGCCTTCAAAGTCATCGCGACGAGAGCGTGCATTCGCCATTCCGGCGAAAATACCCCCCCCCCCCCCCCTCTCCCCGCTTGTCCGAGCCGGACAAGATGGTATCAAACCTAAAAAAACGAACTAAAGTAAAAAATAAACGTGCATTATAAGCACAGAAATGGCTTACAACGCGCCGTCAACGGCAGTAGGCCGCGCCCAGAATGGGCCCGCTCTCAATCCTCTCTCTCTCGAAGGAAAAGGTGTAGAACAGATGAGAACAAATGCCAAAGCACACAGGGTGGAAAAGGAGAGGGAGGGGGGGCAGGGGAGGGCGGGAGGGGGGGCAGGGGAGGGCAGGAGAGGGGGCAAAACTCACGACGAACTCACCAAAACACAGAGCAGTTGCTCACAGCCGCCATGACGCTACACCCAACGCTCCGACGGCCGATAGGTGGCGACAAAGAGAGAGAGAGAGAGAGAGAGAGAGAGAGACTGAGACTGAGACTGAGACTGAGACTGAGACTGAGACTGAGACCGAGACTGAGACTGAGACTGACTCTGTAGTTGTGAGTTTAAAGACTGATTGGTCTGTAGTTGCAAGGCAGGCTGATTTCAAAGCATATAGCAGATGACCTTGAGCAAAAGAGAGGGTGTGATAGAGCGGCAGAGAATAATTTTAGGACCCGTGGGCTGACGCCGTCTGGTCCAGTTGCAGAATCGGAATCGAGGTTTGACAACTTTAGACCGTTTAGACCAGCGTTTCCCAAACTTTTTTTGTCCGTGACCCAAAGTTTGAAATCACATTTGCCTCGCGACCCAAATGGTAAAAAATGGCGGGGGGAGTAGGGGGGGGGGGGGGGAGCTGCTGATAGAACCACCCAAATGGTAACGGTACCTGCAATAAAAATCGTCGGAGAGAACTCTTTTCACATAAAAATGCCCTCTCAATAACCGGGATTTTGAAGGAGGTTTTTCAAGTTTGCGTTGCGACCCTGAGTTTGAGAACCCTTATTTTAGACTATCTAGATCTAGAAACTTTTAGGTGCACACCACGCAAACATCTGTAGTCTTCTTGCAAAACACAGACTTCCTTTTTCAGCGAGTAATATGCAAACTTTACCCACCAAGAGGGTGGGTACTCTCCTAGTTTGTTCATAAAAAGGCAAAGCCAACCTACAATTTGTACTAATTGCTACTCCACATATTTTGAAACAAACGGGAAAGAGCAGACTTAGCCTCAGTCTAAGTCTGTTTTGAATATGATTGAGGAGGTCGCTTGGTTTGTCAATCCCTTATGCCCATTCCATAAACGGATTTTCCTTTCTCAGTGGTGAAACAATTTTTTGACATTTATAAAGAAATTAAGTGGAATCTGGAAATATTATGCAAGTCGGAGTAATCTACAAGTTATCACACATCGGCAGGAAATTATATTTGTGCATATATAGAAATGAAAACCCATCCTCCTTGGAATTCAACTCAACAAGCACCAAAAGTGAGATTGTATACCTTGTGTGCAGCTTGGCATGCTCAAATGTCCGTCTCGACATGTTCTTTGTACAGGCCCATAAAACATATGATCTTGTTTGCAGTGAAAAGTTACATTAGTATCCAGCGGGACAGTATACGTGGATCCCTAGTGCAGAGACAGAGAGTTAGTGTATGCTGACATCTATTAGGCATCTTGTAAAGAAATAGTTACAGACTCTCAATAATTTAGATATATTCAGGAAACCATTCATATTGGTGAAAATTTTGACAAGCAAGATTTATTTGTCGATTTATGCATCATCATTGTTATTAATATTATGACTGAAATTGTTATTTTAATATCAGAAAAGTTGAGAATAAATTCAAAATCGACTTGGAAAGTTCCAATGTTTACATATGTTTACATATGTTCCAATGTTTACATAGTAATGGGAATCTTTCAGGTTGATCCCAGGTTTGTTTACACATTCCATGTACCTCACTGTTCCATTCAAAGTATGATAGCTTCTTCCTCGTCCACAAGCCTTGATTGGTGTCACAAGTGATTTGTGTGTCTGTTGCGCAGTGTGGTCTTTTCGAAGCTGTTCCATGCGCTCACGCTTTCGAAGCTAAGTGATCTTTCACATTTGTGTTTTTGTCGTATCTTTATCTTTCTTTCGGTGCATGTACCTATTGGGGTGACTTTAATAGGTTTCTCGGTGTTGGTTTTTCATACCTGTGTACAGAATCGTCGGTTTTTTCGTATCGTGTATTCTGAGGCCTAGTGTAGTACTAGTCGGCTACCGTGTCCTCAGACCTTGGCTTGAGGCTTTTGTTTTTTGTCTCAGCAGTTCTTCGATCGCGCTGCAACTACTTTCGGTCTCTGTTTTTCACGGTCTTTTCACCCATACTCCCTTGTTTTAAAATCTCAAAAAAAAACAAAAAATTTTTTCCTTCCCCGTTCTTATCCGCTTGTGCGTTCTTATTTGTTCTTTCGTTCTTTGTTATTTTGCTCTTTCGTTCTTCGTTATTTGTTCTTTCGTTCTTCGACCACGTTGTTCGAGATCACGTGATCAAGTTGTTAATACATGTTTCATCTGTCCCCTGAAGAACTTTATTATTATGTCATATTCTATAACACTTTTTTCTACTTCTTCTATAAAAGGATGCTTTCGACTTGCTCACCAATTATATTCATTCAAAAAAAAAAATTCCATCTCTTACAGTGCATCTTTCATTCATTCCCTAAACTCTCCAGAACTCCACCCACCCTTCAGCGTCCTCAAACGTATTTTTGACTCGAATGTCTCAAGAAACTCATTTTGCAATAAATGTTCGTTTCCCATAAATCGTACACTTTTCAAAATCCAATCACACCCCTCCCCTCCAAATCTTCCCCATCACCCATCTCTGTCAAATCTTCCCCCTTGCCCCTCCCCCCCAAATCTTCCCAAACACCCATCCCTTTCAAATCTTCCCCGCTGCCCCTTCCCTCCTAAACTCCCCCCACACCCCTCCCCTCCGACACTCTCCCTCACTCCTCCCCTCCTAGACTCCCCTCTCACCCCTCCACCTCAAAGCGTCCTCCCCGCTTCTTCCCCCTTCCAACTTTCACCTTCATCTTTCTCAACCTTCTGCCTCACTCTTCCCCCTCCTCAAATAACACCTCACTGCGCCTCACCCAAACACCATCAAACCTTTTGTCTGCCCCATTCTTCCCTTTCTCCAAGCTATTCTGTAATCTCTGACACACCTGCAACAGCTCTCCCTACCTCTTCCTCCTCTTCCACATCCTGCCCTACCGCTCCCCCCCCCCCCCCTGTTCTGTATCCGATGCTCCCCCTTCCTCTTCCTTAACAGTATGGACCTCAAACATCCGGGGCCTTCGCTCAAACTTGTCTGATCTCTCCATACAGGTTGCTTCTGACAAACCAGACGTGATCTGCTTAACAGAAACCTTCCTCCTTCATGATGTCTCTGATTCCTTGGTATCTCTCCCAGGTTACTCCCTCCTCCGGTATGATAGACCTGAGCCTCGTCCTGGAGGTGGGGTTGCTATCTTTATAAAAAAACTCTCTTCCTCACTCGCCCTGCACTGCCCTCTCTCCACCTCACCCCCAGGAATACCTTTGGCTACGGCTTCCCCTTCGCTCCCACCTTTTGTTCATATGCGTGTTGTACCGTCCACCAAACAGTGATGACTCCATCTACATCTCGCTGTCTGATAATATGGACCAACTTCTATCTACCCATCCCAACTCTCTCTTCCTCATATGTGGTGATTTCAACTGTCACCATGCCAGTTGGCTGGGGTTGGGTACCTCTCTCACCAGCCATGGCTCTTCAGCAAAGGACTTCTGTGACTCACTGGGACTGACACAATCTGTCAATTTCCCAACCCGGATCTCAGTCAACGGGGAATCTTCTCTTCTGGACTTGGTTATGACAAACTTCCCTGAAAATGTCTGCTGCTCTTCTTCTGCTCCAATCGGCTCTTCTGATCATGTGCTTGTTAAAGTGGACATCTCTCTGACCATTTTCAGAGAGCCTCCTCAGCGTCGACAAGTCTGGCATTTCACTCAGGCCAACTGGCACGGTCTTCAAGCAGCCATCAATCATCTGGACTGGTCTCCCATCTCGACTGCCTCTGACATCAACTCATCCTGGGAATTCTTCCAAAGTAAATTGCTCTCTCTCATGCACAGATTTATCCCTTCTCGTCTTCAGTTGTCATACCCTTCCTCCCGTCCATGGTACACGGAATCTTGTGGTGAGGCTATTGCCCAGAAACAACTTGCTTTCGTCTCCTGGAAAGCAAATCCAACGGAAGGAAATCTCATTTCCTTTCACAAAGCCCGAAACAAGTGTGTGTCCACCCTCAGGAGAGCCAGGAAACAATATCTCTCCGTCCTCAGGACCGAACTCTCTTATCTGTCTCCCTCTTCCAAATCCTGGTGGCGTCTGGTGAAATCTGTTTCTGGTGTTTGTTCCTCCTCCATCCCCTCCCTCACCTTAAATGGCCACACGGCTGACTCCGCACGTGAAAAAGCTGAATGCCTCAACTCTGTGTTTGCCTCTAAATCTTGTGTCCCAAACCCATCTCTCTCTGTACCCACCGTACCCAGTCGTACCCAGCTGCTCCTGGACTCTGTGTCCTTTCCTCCTGACAAGGTGGAAAAGTTTCTGTCAACCCTCGACTCGGATTCTGCAACTGGACCTGACGGCATCAGCCCACGGGTCCTAAAATCATGTTCTTCCGCTCTTTCACTCCCCCTCTCTGTTCTTTTCACCCTCTCTTTTGCTCAAGGTCATCTTCCATCTGCTTGGAAATCTGCCAACATCACCGCTTTGCACAAAAAAGGTGCAAAAACAGATCCCAGCAACTACAGACCAATCAGCCTTCTCCCAATTATCAGCAAAGTCATGGAATCCACCATTGCTTCAGATATGAAATCTTTCCTCTTCTCCAATGGCTTGATCTCTGATCATCAATTTGGTTTCAGACCTGGACACTCCACTCTGGACATGCTGCTTCTGCTTTCTCAAATATGGATGGAGGTCCTCAATGCCAAACAGGAAATTAGAGCAGTCTCCCTTGACATATCACATGCCTTCGATACGGTCTGGCACCCCGCTCTGCTCACCAAACTCTCCTCTTTTGGTATCCATGGAAATCTCCACGCATGGCTGGCGGACTTCCTCTCTGGTCGTAGTCAACGTGTGGCCCTGAATGGGTTTCTCTCATCTCCTCTTCCTGTTCAGGCTGGAGTTCCCCAAGGCAGTGTTCTGGGCCCTGTGCTTTTTCTGGTCTTCATCAATGATCTCTCTGACTCTCTTGAAAATCCTCTCTATCTCTTTGCTGACGACTCTACTCTCTGTCGCTCCATTCTTCATCCCTCAGATCGGCAGTCTGCAGCCTCCTCACTCTCTGCAGACCTTGACAAAATCACAGACTGGGCAAACAAGTGGAACATGTCTTTCAATCCTGACAAATCTCACACTCTTACGATGTCTCTCCGAAAAGACCGACTGGACAACCTTCCCATCCACTTTCTGAATAATCCTCTCCAAGAAGTTCTGTCACTCAAGCTTTTGGGTCTCACTATCTGCCATGATCTTTCCTGGAAAAACCACATTTCAAATCTGGCCTCCAAAGCCAGTCGCCGACTGGGCATCCTCCGTCGTGCAAAGTCCTTCCTTGGCACACCTGAGCTCCTCACCACATACAAGGCTTTCATCCCCAGCTCAATGGAATACTGCTCTCCCCTCTGGGCTGGTGCTCCTGCCTCACACCTAGCTCGTCTTCACGCTGTTGAAACCAAAGCATTCAGAATCATTGGAATCTCCCGCGATGAAGCTAACTCCAAGGGCCTCTCACTCACTCACCGCAGGCAGGTTGGTGGTCTTTCCGTCTTCTACAGACTCCTCTCTGGCCTTGCCCCCCCCCCCAGCTCTCTCTGGGCTCTGTCCCGCAAATATTCCTACAGGTCGCACAAGATCTGCCTGCAACCCTCTTTTGGTTAAACTGCCAAAATCAAGACTCTCTGCTCACCTTCACTCCTTCATTCCTCTTTTCTCCCACCTCTGGAACAAACTCCCTCACTCTCTTCAATCCCACTCCTTCCTCCAGGTCTTTAAAACAGCTGTTCACCACCATCTCTTATCTTCCCCCATCCAAAACCTTGATCTCTTCTACCCCTGTTAATTCACCCCAAATCCACTTTTTTTTTGAAATACCGACATTTTTCTTTCCTGGAAGCTCCAGCAGTGCCCATGTGTTTTATACTTTCCCACCCCCCCCCCTCCCTCCCCACCTTCCCATGCCTACTCCCCCTAAGCCCTCTCCCTCCCACAGATCTTCCGTTGTCCCTGTTCTCTGCTGTTGTACTTGTGTGTTTCCCTCTCTCTCCCCATCTTGTCTCCCGCTCCCTTTTTTGTATGTTTTGTGTGTCCGTTTGTTGAAGCAATTTTTATGAAAATAATGAATGGGTTGTTCCTGATAGAATAAAAGGAAACAGCATTTTAATATACATTTTTGAAGAGTTAAAAAACGATGCTGTGATAGGCTTTCATTTTGATTGGATCAAAGCGTATGTTCATTCAATATATCGTGTTGTTTTCGAAGACCACTTCAAGCCGTCGGCGTTCGTATTTGATCACCAGGCTCACTACCTGGGAAACAATCCTCGGAAATTGCTGAAACACGATGCTGTACCGACACTTACCGGGAGAGAATTACATGTTGATTTGAAGCCACACCATGTGATTCAAGCTCAGATCGAATCCTCAAGTAGTTATCTACATTACTATAATACGAGCAAAGCCTACCTGTCACTTTGCTGATGGACCATTTAGTCGACCTGTTTACCAAAAATTGCTATTTTGGTTCATGTGTCTGTATTGAGTCCGCAGATTACGATAATCTCGACGAGTATATGGGAATATTTCATCAGTTTATGAAGTTTGTATTCTCGTAAGATAGGCAATCGATCTCCCAGGAGCGAAGCAGAGATCCTTCACTGCACAGTCTTCCATTCTAAATATTATTGTTCTGCACAAACTGGCCTACAGCACGGTGACTGCCAATGGATCCTGCTCATCCGCTTCACTGATGGGTTTAGTCAAAAGAAAGAGACATTGGCGTTTCCCAATCCCCTCCCAGCCCTCACCCCCCGCCCCCCATTCACCCATTCACCCAGAAAATCCAAGCTACTTGTGTAAGGAAGAAGTTTCGTGGAGATTCTCTTTATGTCAGATGAGAAATTAAGAAGAAGGAAGGGGGGTGGAGGTCTCGAGTTATTGTGTGTATGCCATGGCGCATTTGGTTTGTTGAATAAACTCTTGGTTGGAGGACTCTCATTTGCCATTGCGGAACAATCAATCAAAGGATCATCACATGTTGTGACATTGTGGGGGCTCATCCGGGATCAATCATCCACTGGCAGAATTGTGTGTGGCACAAAGCGTTGTGGATGGGATGGGAGTGCCTTCCAATTGGATGGACCCTTTTTTCTCTCCTTGGCAGCACAGTGGTTCATAAACTCTAACTGGAATGCTGGGACAACCTGTGTGGGTTCGTCATCGAGCAAGAGGGGACCTGTGGGAATGGAGCAGGGGACGAGAAAAGCATAAAAGGCTCAGAGCTGAGAAATTGAGGCAAGAAGGCTGGAGTCAGAAAGGGAAGATAAAAGGCTCGAGGCTGAAAAGGAAGTTCCAAGGCTCAAGCCTGAAAGGGAATCTAAAATTAAGGCTCAGAGCTGAAAAGACAAGATTGGAGCTTGAAAGGGAAGCTCAAAGGCTCGACGTTGAAAGAGAGATCGAGGCTCGAGGCTGTAGTGGTATTGAAGCATCTTATTGTATGGAGTGCTGAAATAGGTGGCCCAGATAATATGAATGATGTTCCCTGGGCGTGACCTGTCTGCCAGTTTCACTCCAAACTGCATGTCTCTGTTAATGATTTTCAGTCTTTGTATAGATGCCACAACTCTTGAACATTTCTGCTCCTTCATGAGATTGACTGGTGTATAACAAGAATGACCACACTGTGGTCACAACCTGTGATGAAATCTGGTAATAGGTCAATTGGGAAACGAGCATTTAAAGCACTCTTAAAATATGAATGTCATGATTGGGAAACACACATTTAATGAGCTATTAAAAGATTAACTTTTCCCCTCTTTAAAACTTTAAAACAGCTGTTCACCACCATCTCTTATCCTCCCCCATCCAAAACCTTGATCTTTTCTACCCCCGCTAATTTCGGTCCCCTTGTGTTTTATACCTCCCCCCCCCCCGCCCTCCCCCTCCCACGCCTCCTGCCCCCAAGCCCTCTCCCTCCCACACTTCTCCCTGCTCTCAAATGTTGTGGTTGTGTGCTTCCCCTTCTCTCCCCATCTTGTCTTCCGCTCCCTCTTTTTGTGTGTTTTGTTTGTCTGGTTGATTTGTTTGTGAAATAAATGTTAGCTCTTTCACGAGCCTCGATTCAGTATACAAAAAAAGAAAAAAAGAAAAAAAAAACTTGACACCTCTCATACATGTCAGCCTCTGCCACGGTTATATCAGAACGTGCTGATTGGTCACATTGTCATGGATAGTTTAACCCCAATATCGGGCCATTCAAAAATTACGTAATGCAATTTTTTTTTAGAGAAGCGCATACTGTACGTACTGATTCGGGATCCCTCATCGTGAGTAATACTCGACCCAAACAAAGCCAATGGAAATCTGACGCAACGAACCCGGGTAATGTATAAACAGCAGAGGCCTACAGGGCTGATGTCTTAAGCCCACTAGAAAACCAAGATGGCAGCCATATTATTTTGTTTGGGTACCATGATGGGTGGAGGCAAGCGGCAAATGTGGGTGGGGTCCGGCAGCTGTTCAACCAATGGGTGCACATTTCAAAAATTGACCCCAAGAGCTAAAACAGCAACAACCACACAGAGCTCTTGTAGACCATGTCGCAGGTGAAATGGAAGCATATCAATTCACTTGGCCTCAATGTTCAATACAAATTTCTGTGGCATTTTTCTATTTTGATGGACCACACACTTTCCAGACCATTGGTGTTGCAGTTTCTTGGCAAGGGTTATATTGGGGTGAATTGCCATTGCCTTCCCCAGCATTGTTTGTCCATGCTCTATCCTTTTAAATGCTGAGCATCAATCAAGGAAGCAGCACGTGCCATTCGTTTTTATAAAGTTATTGGTATGACTCGGCCAGCAAGTGTTTGAACCACAAAGCTCCCAGACTCATAGTGGATGCTCTGTGGCCTACATGTAGTTAAATACATTATGTATCTCCTCAAGTGGCAGTTTGAAGAGCAGTAAGGTATGAAGAGTTTCAGTTTTATAGTAAAACATTAAAAGGAGTTACTTGAACATCACCTGATATTGGACAAAGTGATGGAGTCTGAAATATATACATTATAATCAATGCTGGCCAAAATAAAAGTTATTCAAGCTGATATATGACAATCCATGAGAAATCTTGTTGGAGGAAATAATATATATAATATATTGTGGCGGACACGAAAGCTCACTGGCATGATGACATCATTCCGTGCACCAAGTGGGCGGCGGCCACGCCCGAGGGGTAGGCGTGGCCTCAGGATATACACCGGGTGCGCAGCCCGGAGCGAGTGAGTGCTACAGTGACCTCTTATAATAAAGACCCTACAAACTTACCGCGTTGTCCGCTTCCTTCTTGCGAGCAAGTAGCGCGCGTAGCACCACGCTCTTCATTGGTGACCCCGACGTCTGGTCAGCTACCGCTGACCACCCGAACCCGCCGCAGCCATGGCAAACAACGCAGTCTCAATAAAACTCCCTGACTTCTGGGAGTCGCAAGCTGAAGTTTGGTTCCTGCAGGCAGAAGCCCAGTTCCAACTTCGAGGCATCACGGTGGACGAGACCATGTACTGCCACGTGGTCACCTCCCTCGGGTCCGGTCGTATCGACCCTGAGGAACCCACCGGCCGACCGCAGGTACGAGGCGATCAAGCGTCTCCTCCTCGCCACGTTCGGCCTCACGGTCGACGCTCGAGCCGACCGCCTCTTGGACCTCCCCGGGCTCGGTGACATGCGACCGTCGGTCCGCATGGACCATATGTTGTCGCTGATGGGCGACGAAGCCCCGAACGCTCTGTTCCGGGCGTTATTTCGACGCCAGCTGCCGGCACGAGTCCGCCTCGCGTTGGCCGGTTCTACGACGACGGAACCCCGAGCTCTCGCTGCCGAGGCCGACAGGTACTTCGCGACTTTGGACGTGCAGGAGAGTTTTGTCGCGGCTCCCGAGGCTGTCCCTGATGTTGATGCACCATACCTCGTGGATCTTGATGCTGCTGCACACTTCGTGTCCGCCGCCACGCCCCGGTGGAGGTGGTGAAGGGGTTTCCACGCCCCCGCACGATCAAGGGGCTCCAGGAGTTCCTGGGCATGGTAAACCTTTACCATCGGTTCCTGCCCCACATCGCCCAGCTCCTGCGCCCCTTACACGAGGCCCTTCGAGGGAAGCCGGGCAAAGATGACGTTACCTGGACCGAGCAGATGGACGCGGCGTTCACGGGCGCAAAGTTCGCCTTGGCCAACGCCACCATGCTCGCGCACCTGGCGCCCGATGCACCGATCGCCCTCACCACCGACGCCTCGGACTACGCGGTGGGCGCGGTGCATGAGCAATGGGTGCGTGGTGCCTGGCAACCGCTGGCGTTCTTCAGCCGGCAGCTTCGCCCGCCCGAACGCCATTACAGTACCTTCGACCGCGAGTTGCTCGGGCTTAACCTGGCGGTCAGGCACTTCCGCCATCTGCTCGAGGGCCGTGCGTTCACGGCCTTCGTCGACCACAAGCCGCTGGTTTTCGCGATGGGCAAGGTCGCCGAGCCGTGGTCGGCCCGGCAGCAGCGTCACCTCTCGGCCGTGTCCGAATACACGACGGACATCCGGCACCTCGCGGGAAAGGACAACTAGGTGGTGGATTGCCTTTCCCGGTCCGTCGCCCACGCAGTTCACCTTGGCATCGACTATGCCCGGATGGCGGCGGACCAGGCCGCCGACCCTGGGGTCCAGGCCCTGCGGACCGCCGTCACGGGCCTCTGCGTCACCGAGGTGCCGTTCGACAGCGCGGGCACGGCCCTCGTTTGCGACGTCTCCCTTGGGCAGCCTCGCCCCATCGTGCCCGCAGGCTGGCAGCGCCAGGTTTTTGACGCCATCCACGGCCTGTCCCACCCGGGCACGAAGGCCTCCCAGAGGTTGGTCGCCGACAAGTTTGTCTGGCATGGCCTCCGGGAGGCCGTCCGTGGCTGGACCAGGACGTTCCTCGCGTGCCAGCGCGCAAAGGTGCACCGACACACCCAGGCCCCATTAGCCCCGTTTACGGTGCCGGAACGTAGGTTCGACCACATTCACGTGGACCTGGTGGGACCTCTGCCCCCCATCGCGGGGTTTCACCCATGTCCTCACCATGGTGGACCGCACCACCCGGTGGCTGGAGGTCGTGCCTTTGGCGGCGATGACGGCGGCGGATGTCGCACAGGCATTCATCGCCACCTGGGTCGCCCGGTTCGGCGCCCCCTCGGACATCTCATCCGACCGCGGCCCCCAGTTCACCTCGGAGATCTGGGGGGCGGTCGCGCGAGGGCTCGGGGTCCAGCTGCACTGAACCACGGCCTACCACCCCCAGGCCAATGGCCTGTGCGAGCGCTTCCACCGCTCCTTGAAGGCCGCGCTCCGGGCCACCCTCCGCGACGGCGGCTGGGTCGACAGGCTCCCCTGGGTCCTGCTGGGCCTCCGGACGGCGCCCAAGGACGACCTGCGCGCCTCCGCGGCGGAGTTGGTCTTTGGACAACCGCTGCGGGTGCCGGGTGAGTTCCTCCCCGACCCCACAGCACCATGGTCTGCGCTGCAGGAGACCGCCCGGAGGTTCGCCCCGGTGCTGATGGCACACCACGGGCACCCTCCTACGCACGTCGCCCCGGAGCTTCGCACCGCGGAGTACGTCTTCGTCCGGCACGACGCCCACTGGACACCACTGCGGCCCCCGTACGACGGGCCTTTCCACGTGCTGGAGACCGTGGTGAAACATTTCACCTTGGACATCGGCGGTACTCCCGACCGCGTCTTGGTGGATCGCCTCAAGCCGGCCCACCTCGACATGGACCACCCACCGCCGGTGGCGCAGCCCCCGCGTTGGGGCCGCCCCCCTGCGGGTGGACCCCCGGCACCGCCCAGCACCGCTGGCACGCCGCCCCCCGGTCCGGCACCCATCCCGGGTACAGCCGGAGGCATCCCAGCTGGCATCCCTGCACCCCGGACGCCGCCAATCGCCAGAGGGAGCTTCGGCCGGGTCATCCGTTTGCCCCGCAAACTGGCCCTCCAGGTGCGCGGGAATTCTGGGGGGGCGCGTGTGGCAGACACGAAAGCTCACTGGCGTGATGACATCATTCCGCGCACCAAGTGGGCGGCGGCCACGCCCGAGGGGTAGGCGTGGCCTCAGGATATACACCGGGCGCGCAGCCCGGAGCGAGTGAGTGCTACAGTGACCTCTTATAATAAAGACCCTACAAACTTACCGCGTTGTCCGCTTCCTTCTTTCGAGCAAGTAGCGTGCGTAGCACCGCGCTCTTCAATATATAAATAATATATATTAATATATGGTTCCCTGTGTTAAGTATTCAGTATTATAGAACATAGAAACCATCAGGGTGCAGGGCACAATGATCCTTACCGTGACTTGGAACTCCTGAGGAACTTTCAGTCTTCTTTCTGCCAGCTGAAACTCCTGTACACTGCAACACACTGGATTTCAGTACCAGTTAGTTAATTGAGGCTTTCTTCCTGCCATCTTCAGGTGAAATTTGGATATGACAGCTTTAACTGTATACATACCAGCCTGGCAGTTTGGGAGGTCAATCACTCCATCATGGCACTCAGTGGGGTTTGTGCCTCGGATTTCCATACACAAACGACAATTGAATGTATAAGAAGTGTCTGGTGGGAGGAAAAACGCTCGATCCTGAAGATCGACACGGTTTAAGATTTTTAGATACGACAAAAAGAAACAACAGATTATTTCAGTTCAGAATTTAGTTGCTTTTGTGAACTTATCATTGCACATTGACAGTGCCTCATGATGGATACATTTGTTCTGTCACAATGTGTGAAAACGATCATGATGACTTTAACGGGCACAATTATTCCCACCTCATGGGGTTGGCCGGGAAAGATTTTGGGCCAAGTCTTTCACAAACTGGCTGGCCCTGCCTGACTTTAGACTAAGTAAGTTATGGCAGGAATTTGTAATTTGTTCTGGCTGCCACCGATAGCTTGCCTACTCTTCTCGAAGGACACTCTGGGATCTTTAACGTCCACCTACTAATGCTAGCAGATGGGTTGCCCAGTTTAACGTCCATCCATGGGGATGGCAGACAATAGTCTGGTGTTGGCTTAGCGGTTAGGGTGCGGCTTGGGATCCTAGGATCCTGGGTTCGAATCCCGGTTGATCACTGTATTAATGCCAGGGGTGTTGACTCAGCCTGTCATCCTTCCGAGATCGGCAAATTGAGTACCAGCTTGCTGGGATGAATGTGCCGGTGTGTGCCCCGGTTTAGAATAGGTACACCATATCCCTGCGTGGCGTAAGAGGCGACTAAAGGGTTGGCTTCAGGAAGGGCATCCGGCCATAAAACATTGCCTCAAAAAGAGGGAACCATGATGATTGGCATGAGGCCAATTGGCATGAGGCCTGCAAGACTAACCCCCACTCAAGCAGGGAAAATGGCCTTAAAAAGGGAATTTATTTATTTATTATAAATGTTATTACAAAAGAATATTAATACTAATAATATCCCCCTCCCCAAGGGATTTTCCCCCCTTGAACAAACGCTGTGTTAACGTGTATAAATAGCTTACCGTAGTGTTTCGTGGGGGCACCACTACCAGAGGTAAAAAAATATAAAAACCAAAAACACGTATGATTATGTTTTTAAACGGTCGCTACTGCTGTTTAACACTAAACTGGAGGGGAGGAAACCCGGTGTTCTTGAGGTATTATATGCTTATTGCGTCCCTCACAGACTAACGGACCCGAGCGTAGATGTACTGTAATGTATATACCCCAAATAGGATAATACCGTGAGCCTTCCTACCGCTCCCAATATACATTCTGGAGTTGGGGAGGGCTGAGAAAACTGAGGTAGCAAGACCAGAGGAGAGATCGTAAAATATTGGAAAGTCACCGACCTGCCTGGAATGTGAGGGAAACTGACCTCCACTACGGCCTCATTATGGAAGATTCCAATAATTTTGAGAGCATTTTGTTCTTCAGATTCCAGGAGAGACATGATACTGAGGTGCCAGCCCATAGGGGAGGTGTTGCTCCATTGAGTTATGGACAAAGGCCTTGTAGGCTGCAAGTAGTAAGGCCTAGAAGTGAAAGATACTGAACCTTTTTCAATGACTGACCATGTAAATAGAGAGTTTTTATTTGTTTATTGGACCTTCCAGAGCAACAGAATAAGACTGTGATAATTTCCAGGATTGAAGGACATGTTCCATTTACCAGACCAGCATCTAGTGATTTTCAGATCAGCAGAAAGTGTTGCAGCTGCTGTCTGCCTATCGAGTAATTAGGGTACTGCAAAAGGAAAAGACGTTTTCCTAAGCTTTTGGAGTTGTTTATGAAGATGGGGAACAAGACTGGGCCCAAAACATTGCCTTGAGGCATTCCAGCTTTCCCTGGGAGACGAGAGGAGAAAGATCCTTTGAGAGCAACGTGTTGATTGTGTGAGTGGAGGAATGAATAAAGCCAGGCACGAAGGCAACTTTGAATGTTGCAGGCCTTTTTGTGACCTTTGTGAGTAAAGCAGAATGCCAGATTGTGTCAAATGCCTTCGATTTGTCCAAAGATACAGCCTTGACCTCATGGTTAAGATTCAGGGAATCCGTTCATTGGTGAGAGCACAGCAGCAGCATGTCCATAGTTGATTGACTGGGACAGAATTCAAACTGATGGTCAGATAACAGGCCGTTTGAAAACAGGAAAGAGGACATCGGCAGCGATGATTAATTTCATGACTTGATCTTGCAATTGGAAGGAAGCTTCCTGGCCTAGAGGAGAGAGGTTTCCTTTTTGCACATTTTTTGTAAACATATGTGAAGTTGACGGACTTCATTGTAGTCATTAGTGAAATTGGGATGTTGAATTATTAACTATAATGTCTTTAATGGTTAACGATAATATTGTTGCGGCTCTCCAACATCGGCCTCCCCCTTATCAAGGGGGGAATAATCCCCTTGTCCTTTTACTGGCCGACGCGATCCCGGGGCTATCACGTTCCTTCCGGTCAGCGCTGAATAGGGTGGTTGGTCGAATTGGTCCTATTACCTAAGTACCAGCGCCTTCTGGGAAGCAAGGAAATAACCCCACCCGAACCACGGCGTTAGTGGACACACCGAGCGATTACATTAGCTAGCTGCGATTCGGTCCGTTAACAGGTACTAAACCCGATTCAAGCGGTTGTCAATCGTGCCACGCTTACCCAATTGAGAAATCCCTAAGACGATCGAATTAAAAGTAAAACAGGAAGAACAGGTAATTTATTCACACTTTGTACAAATAATAAGAGGAAGAAAAAGAAAGAATGTACAGGGAAGAGGAAGAAGCAGATACACAGGGCAGCCTTATACAGTCTTGTACTTATCCCTCGGCACGGGCTCGTTCACACTCAGACTCACTCTCAGACTCACTCACACGGGGTTGTAGATGGTAGGGGTTGAGGGTCCACAACTCGCTCTGGTCCCCGACTCGTACCACGAAGCAGATGGTGATGGTGATGGCAAGCTCTCCGCGTGGCGTTGGCGCGAAGCGGACAATTATATGTGGGGGGAGAATCGGTAAGCTGGCGATTACACTGCGTATGTAATAGTTGTACCGGCGCCTTTATACGCGCTCCCGGTATCGCTATGTACGATGCGCCACTTCCCCAATGGTGTTACCAAAGCGCCTTTCCACGAAAGTCCTTCTGCACGAATGCCAAGGTTTGGCTTCCCTCACGAGTCCTTCACAACACTGCAGTCCTTCGCCAGTCCTTCTCATGCGAGCGAGCTCAGTCAGTCCTTTGTAATGAGCGCTGCTGCGTAAGTCCTTCTCCGCATAAGTCCTTCAGAGGGATTTGCGCTCGCGGTTATATAGCGCCGCTTTAGCCAGCCCTCTCAAACCTTTAGCCACACCCTTACCATGCCCCTTAACCATGCCCACCCGAGCCCTGGTTGGTTGATGGGGTCTTACCGGCTCCGCCCTTGATGGCTGCTTAGACGTGGCCACACCCCAGACCTTGCGCTCCGCCCCCTTTTCGGGCCTTACCTCGTGGCATTTGGGCTAGTTTGAGCGAGCAACTGGCAGCTAACGCTGCCGGCCCAACGCGTAACAAACTGCGAGGGGCAATGGGGTGCAGACTGGATAGCGCTCAATGGCATCGATTGAAGGGAGGGCTGCAGACTGACGGGGCCTACTCTTATTTGTTTTACAAAACGCAGATGCAACTATTGGACATGGCCTTATCCTAAACACATACTATGAAATAACTAACGTTCTAAGGTGACCTACGAGTTGCATGTGGCCTAACTATGGGGTGCAACCTTTAACCTTTAATGATGTTACCTGTGTGGGTTCTCAAAACCACAACAATATTTTTATAATATTTTAATGCATATTATTTTAATATGTAAAATTTTTATATATTAATTTTAATATATAAAAATATAAATAATATTTTTATAATATTTATAATATTTTATAATATTTAATATTTTTATCGGAAAAACAAAGGTGATGGCAAGTGGTAAAGCATGTGGTGAGGTGGAAAGAACTGGGGAGTGGCCATGTGCTGTGTGCAGGAAGGGTGTCGGAGTGAACTCCATTCAATGTATAATGTGCGCTGAGTGGGTTCATCAAAAATGTAGTGGTTTGAGAGGGTCATTAACCAGTGTGGCAGCTACATTCAAATGTAGGGTGTGCACAGAGGGAGCTGCAGATGGAGGAAATGTTGAGTTGGATCTTGGAGACGGCGTGAAGCTGGAAGGTGTGAAAACATTTTGCTACCTCGGAGACATGCTGAATGGAGAAGGTGGATCAGACTTGGCAACGGTTGCTAGAGTGAGATGTGCATGGAAGAAGTTTCGGGAACTGAGTGGCATGCTGACGAGGAGGGGAGTGTCGTTGAAGCTGAAGGGAAAGGTGTATGCTGCATGTGTGAGAAGTGTTATGATTTATGGGAGCGAGACATGGGTAATGAACATAGAGCAGTAACGAAGGCTGCAACGGGTAGAAATGCGAATGGTTCGGTGGATGTGTGGAGTATCGTTGAGAGAGAGGAAGACAAATGATGAATTGCGAAAGATGATGGGAATAGAAACAGGTTGAGATGGTTTGGTCATGTGTTGAGGAAGGATGAAAGTGACTGGTTGAGAAGAGTGATGAAATGAATGTAGAAGGAAGTAGAGGACGGGAAGACCGAGAAAGTCTTGGCTAAAATGGTCGAAGAAGAAATGCGGGCAAGGGGGTTAACAAGGGGAGATGCAGAAAATAGGGCAAAATGGCCAAGATTGTCATGACAAGATTGTCAAAATGGACCGCAAGGCTAACCCCCGCTCTAGCAGGGAAAATGGCCTTAAAATGCCTGTTGTTGTTTTTGTTGTTGATAATATTTTTATTAGTTAACACCTGAATTAATGACAGAAGATAGTTGATCGGAATTGTTCAATTGCTAATAGATTACATTGGTAAAATATTTACTCTTCAACTGTAGTAAATTGTAACAGTAATGGTAACAGAGTTTATCATTGAATACATGAAAGTATTGCCCTGAAGTTTGTAAGTTCCTAAATTGTCAACGGCTGCATCCTGATGGAGTTTTCATTGTGTCTTTAAGGTTTTTCATCCATCTCCACCTGCAATGCTCAATAAACTGTTGAAGCAAGATCAGTTGTTCTCATCTCGCCTTCCACATAAATGTGGGACATAAATAGTCGATATATGGCCCAATAACAATTTTGGATAATGTTGCTTATAGAGCAATCCACATTCCGGTTGATAAATAATGATCAACAAATCTGTTTGATAAGGGAGGAGGGGATTCTTGAATTGGGTTTCTTATTTTTAAAGAAAACATTTCCATCTTAATTGAACGGCACATGTAATTTCAGACAGGTTTGGAGGAAATGGAACAATTATCGTAGATAAACATCGAGTAGATACAGAGCTTAAACGAGTCCTACCTTTTCTCTCCATAAGTTTCGAAATGAGCTTGGTTCGTTGAGCTTTCTGTCCACCAGCTGCTTGCTTGTTACAAGACACATCGCTGCAAGAAGAAGCATTGAAGGAAGAATGGAGACCGTCACAGAACAATTAAATAAGCTGAACATTTCAAGAGCTCATTTACTTTTGAGAACAGAGCCTGCGGTATATATGAATCTGCCTACATTTTAGCAGATGTGGCAAAGCTGAATTCTATTTGAAAAGAGTCACATTTGCAAAATGAAGGAAAATTTGAAATCTGCACTCTGAGATTATTTCCAACAAAATAAATATGCAGGAAAGGTGAAATCTGTCTATGCAGCAGACACAGCATCACCAACTATCTAAATCCGAACATTTCTGGACTCAAGCTGATGTGAAAACGAGAACAACAATCAAACACAGGAAAGGAATTGGTTTAAACAACTCGAACTGCAACAAGAACACCAAAAATATTTTTGGTGCATGAAAATGAAAGTGAAATGTGAATTTTGAAAATGAATGTGAAAGTGAAATTGAAAGTGGATGGAGATAATATTCCAACCTCTGTTTGTTTGTTTATATTCTCGCAGAATATCTCAAAACGTTATGGACGGATTTGGACGATACTTGGTGGACAGGTTGGGTGTGCGACAAGGATGAATTGACTATATTTTGGTGACGATCCAGATCCGGACACTAACATTTTAAAAGTGATTTTTCACCATTGAGAGATTGGGCCAAACGCTATAGATAGCACGATACCTCAAAAAATTTCGAATTGGGACGAAACTTGGTAAATGAATTGGGTAATTGACGAGAAGAAGCCGATTAGATTTTGGTTAAGGTCCGTATGCAGATCCAACCTATCGGTGGGATACAAAATGTAAACTGTTCAGCCTGGCGGAGGAATGCTCTCCAGCGAGTGCCGTTATAGTTTCCTGTGCACGCAAAGCAAAAAGCGTGGTTAAGCAATTGGTTCACTTCTGGCTGTCTTTCCTTCTATCTACAAACGCCAGTTGATGATCGAGGGGCAACTTAATTTCAATTAAATTATATATTTTGAACAGGAATCCAAAAACGAACCTGTATTATTGTCCTGTCACCAGCGGTTAAGACCGCTGGATGACGGATAACCGAGACGGTTTTACTCCCGAGGCGGCGGCACCCCGAAAAATGGCGGTACTTTTGTCGTGCGCGGAATGAAGGGAGGTGAAGCGTTTACCTGAATGGAACACACTGCTTTATTCCAAAAACAACAAGCAAGTAAACACGACAGTAAATTCAACAAATAAATTAAAGAAAATAAATGCAGGACGAAAATGTCAAAATTAATGTTGAGGTAAATAAAATTCCTATCTGAAGTACCTTCAGATACAGACTCAAAAACAGACAAGGCAACAGATGAAAGAAAATAAAATCCCTTTTTGAGGAGAGTGGTGGTGGTGAGGCTCAAGAAGCACACAGATGGTGCCTAAGGCACCGAGGGGAGTGAAGCAAGTTGTGTAGATGGCCCTCTCTCATTCTTCACTCTGTCCGAAGAGCCAAGAGCCCCACAAACCGCCGCCTTTATTGCTCCTCATGGTGCCATAAAAGCACCACCAACTCCGTCCAGCTCATGATCGGCTAAACACAGCCAAGATGGTGCAGCTTCTTGTTCGAGCAGGACCCAGCAGAAGAAGCGCACTCCTCTTCCTCCCAAGCGAGAACCAATTACGTCCCTCGGGGTGTGGCCTACCGGCCTTCTTCTCCGCCCATTGATCCTCCGCCTCTACTGGGCGGGGCCTTTTGCTTATAGTGTTTATGTGGGTGGGGCTTAGTTGCCGTGAGTGTTCATTGAGCCGGCGCTGTTTGTAAATGTTGTTTAATGGGGGTTTTCATGTCTGGCCTTGTGAGCAAAACGTAAAGGGAAAATCACAGAGGGAATATCACGTACTGGGGAAAACTAACCTTAATCCCTAACTAATTTTCACAGCTTCACCCCTCGTGTGAACAGATATAAACAATCTTAAGCTACATTCTCCCTACTTAAGTACATCAAGATTTCTCCTACGCATCCATGGTCCATGCTATAATTATACAGTCCTACCTTTCCTTCATCTACCCCCATAAACGTAACTTTATTCAAATAAAATTTTATATTTGAACACTGGAGAACGCAAGTTGCCTTTTCAGCACTTTCAAAACCCTTACGTTTAGTAATACTTGGACAAAATAGTACAGCATTTTACGTCATCATGACCAATCCTTCTATCTACAATCATCATGACCATTCAAGTCAGGTCAGTCTCTTGACTGCCACTGGTAACATGTAACCCAGTGCTACCTGCCGCATGGTCAGGCAGTCGGCGACTAAACTGGCCACCCTCACTGGCTCGCCAGTGGGGAGGGTGACTGTGACACCCCGCAGGACTAAAAACAATACCTGTCAAAGGGCGGATGAGCTCCCTCTGGGAGCCAACGGCCATCCAGTAAGGAGATGGTGTCTCCAAAAAAACACTCATCCGGTTGGACCGGTTCCTTAGGTAGTAGGTTGAAGGCAGCAACCGTTCAGAGTGGTACTACCTTTCGGACTTAGGAGCGTTAAAGTGGTGCCCGGAACCATCTTACACTCTCCATGTCAGGATTGCTGAATTTTCTTTCTGTCTCACTTAAACTACGGCTACCGGGCGAGCTTCAATCTCTTTCTCACAAACAAGTGTCATACATTTTTCATCATACACCTTTCTTCTCTTCTATTTAAGGCCTGGCCTCGATGAGGGCTACATAGTCCGTGCCTGGAGCCTCCAACATGAAAAAATTAATACATAAATAAATAATCAAATTTGCCGCTCATAGTCTGCCCATGTCCTTGTTTCTTGGTTTATATACAGTGACATTCATAACATGCAGACCCACCTTGATGAAACGTTTCATTCCGGTGAATCAGTTCATCGTTATCATTCCATGCTAGTTGTGGGCTGCAGGTTTCACCTGGATAAACAATAAAAGACAAATTATCACATTCTGGGGCACAAACTTTAACTAGAACGACACTCAGTAGAGAGCATACCTCCGCCAGGATGAACAGTTTCTGTTTTGTATCCCAATGATAGGCCGGATCTGGATTCGGACCTGAACCAAAATCTAATTGGCTTGTTCTTGTCACCTAACTAACTTATCCACCAAGTTTATTCATAACTCGTCCATAACTTTTTTTAAATATCATGTTATATATCGCTTTTCACCCGATCTCTCGATGGCGAAGAATCACTTAAAATTTAAATAACTCTCGTAGCCGAATCCATATTCAGATCTTCACCGAAATCGAAACGATTAGTCCTTTTCACACACACACAACCTCTCCACCAAGTTTCGTCCAAGTCAGTTCACAACTTTTCAGATATCTGCTATATATCATTTTTTGGCCATATCACTCAATTGTGAAGAATCACTTTAAAAATTCTACTAGCTGGATCCGGATCTGGATCTTCACCAAAATCGAATCGATTCTTCCTTATCACGCACACAACATGTCCAACAAGTTTCATCCAAATCAATCCATAACTTTTTCATATATCCTGCTATATGTTGGTTTTAGCCTTATCTCCCAATGGTGAAGAATCACTTAAAAAAAAAAAAAAATTATCATATCCGAATTCATATTCAGATCTTCACCAAAACCGAATCTATTTGTCCTTGTCAGACACCCAACCGGTCCACCAAGTTTCGTCAAAATCCGTCCTCAAATTTTTTGAGATATCCTGCCATGTATCGTTTTTGGCCCTATCTCCTAATGGTGAATAATCACTTTTAAAATTCTAGCAGTCGGATCCGAATCCGGATCTTCACCAAAATATAATCATTTCATCCTTGCCACACATGCTAAGTCTAGCCTGGTGTTGGCTTAGCGGTTAGGGTGCCGGCTTGGGATCCTATGGATCCTGGGTTCAGAATCCCGGTCGATCGCTGAATTAACGCCAGGGGGGTTGACTCAGCCTGTCATCCTTCCGAGGTCGGCAAATTGAGTACCAGCTTGCTGGGATGAATGATCACGGTGTGTACCCTGATTTAGAATAGGCACACCGTATCCCTGCGCATCGTAAGAGCGTGAACCAAGGGTTGGCGTCAGGAAGGGCATCCGGCCATGAAAAAAACATTGCCTCAAACAGGGAACCATGATTGTCATGGGGCCCGCAAGGCTAACCCCCGCTCTAGCGGGGAAAATGGCCTTAAAACGATCATTCATATTCATTCCACACATGCTAAGTCTCTGCCAAATTTCACCCGAATCTGTCCACAACTTTTTGAGATATCTTCTTCACAAACGGACGGACGGACAGACAAACAAACAAACAGACTGACAGACAGTGGTGAAAACATAACCTCCATCCACCTTTGATGGCGGAAGTAATAACATTGAAAATCAGAAAAGTTGATTCCACTATATTTTGTAACATCATCAACCTTCCATTCTTACTTATGCATGTTGGTGCTTCGTAACTCCAGATTCCATTTTCCATACACTTTGAATGGTTTGAACCATACAAGGTGGTGAAGTCAAACTTGCAGGAGAACGTCAGCGCACTTGGGAATATAATCCCAAGTTCATTTATGTTGGTGTATAGCACACTGAATTCCACATTTCCTGGGATGTCTGGCATTGAACATACTGCAACAAAAAACATTATTTGGAAGAGGAGAAGGGAAATAAATATGAATATACTGTACTGACATATCATATTGGCACTGCACCATTTTGTATGACATGCAATTTTTCAAAGAAAAAAATCAATATCAAGAATTCTATTCCTCATTGTACAGTATACGCTAACCCACTAAAATACCTCTAGCTGTGCATCCCTCTACAACCACCTAATGTTTGGTGGTGTGGTGTAGTGTCGAAATTATGATGATGACTTCATATGTATCTACTTGTTTTGCCTCTTCTCTCAGAAATGGATTGGGCTACAAGGTGGTGAAGGCTACAGGAATTGGGCTACAATTGGGCTACATTGGGCTACAAGCTGATACAAGCTGATAGGAATTGGGCTACAAGCTGATAATTCTGCTGCATCTGAAAATGATTCTTGGGAAAAATGCCAGGGGCATAGAAAAGGCTCCTCTATATGGTGTGTGGCCAAGTATAGAAACGAAGGTACATTCTATAGCTTGTAGAAAATGTCAAACAATAGAAGAGAAGGGATATTCAAAAAAATTCGTGTGCATTAGGAGGAACCAAGTAGGGCCTAATGCTCTAGAAAAGTTCAACGCTCTAGAAACGGCCATGGAAACCCATTTCATAAAGCGCCACACGAACACTTGTTGTGCTGAATTTGCTTCCAGAGGCAGTTTGGAACTCTGTAGTGAGTGTTGCAACCGAGGACAGATGATTTTTAAGTGCTACGCGCTTCAGCACTCAGCGGTCCCGTTCTGTGAGCTTGTGTGGCCTACCACTTCGTGGCTGTTGTTGCTCCTAGACGTTTCCACTTCACAATAACAGCACTTGCAGTTGACTGGGGCAGCTCTAGCAGGGTAGAAATTTGACGAACTGACATGTTGGAAAGATGGCATCCCATGACGGTGCCACGTTGAAAGTCAGAGCTCTTCAGTACGACCAATTCTACTGCCAATGTTTGTCTGTGGAGATTGCATGGCTGTGTGCTTGATTATCTATACCTGACATCAATGGGTATAGCTGAAACAGCCAAATCCACTAATTTGAAAGGGTGTCCTCATACTTTTGGCCGTGTAATGTACATGGCACAAATCAGCACATACACGGCCTTTGTTACCTTTGGGGTTATCCAGATGTGACATCAGTATAAATATATATAACCCCAATCCCCACAAATCAAATCAAATCACGTTTTCTGGTAAAATATTGTTTTGCTTTGTGGTGCACAAAACAAGCTTTTCATTTCAATTGAGAATATGTTATTCCTTTTCTTGTTATTAGTCAAATTGTAAGCTAAAATAATCAGCAATATACAGACAAATGCTCATGAGAAAAGAAACATTCTCTACAATATTGTTGGAGGATACCTGTGCGGCACTTCGGTAGTTCCACGACCCCATCTTTACACGTGACAGTAAGAGGTTCTGAGGTCACGTAATCTCGTTTACATTTCAGTATGACTGGTTTATCTCTGGGTAACCGGAAATCATAAAAGGACCACATGAATTGCATCTGCAAAATAAAAATGGAGTTTAAAACAAACACTGAGATGGATAGTACCATGATAACCAGGCCGAAATAAGATGGAATGCGTAATTATCAGGATAATTGGGTCGTTGTGTAAACTAAATAACCAAACAATGATGGAGGATTTACTAGGCAAGAGGTTGAGTTTTGGCATTAACTCAAAACCAGTAAAACAAACCTTTTTGTAATTCTCTGGAACCTGAAGATAATTATTCTCAAAATCCGATGTCTGTAGGACACAGAAGTCTGTAATAATCACACACAGGCAAGAAATTATATATTTGCGCAAAAAAGGATAGCCGAACACAACACATACTCATTCGAAATCAGATTAACAAAGACCATCAATGAGATTGTGTACCTGGTGCACATCTTGGCAGGTTGAAATGTTCATTTCCGCAAACTATTTGTAACGGCGTATCAGAGCTGTGATCTTCTTTACAATGAAAATTGACTTTGGTACCCAATGGGAACTTGTAACGAGATCCCTGGTGCAGAGATAGACAATCAGTTTGGGCTGATGATGGGTAACAGACAACTGCTCGGTAAATATTTCTTAAAGTGGTCATTCTCCCAATTCGTTCCATATTGTTAAACACAACAAGCCAAGAAAACCACTGCTGTACATCACACATTGATTTGGCACTTATAGTGTCTAAAGGTGTTTGATTGTTTGTTTTTTATTTCCAAATCAATCATAAGTTGCTTTAAACACTCCAGACCACTCTTGTAGAGTGTGGAGAAAAATAAATTCTCAAATTTGCGTTTTTGTTCACATGGACGAGTTAACGAACAAACTGCCTTAAAGTTTCCATAATAATTCATGTATATCAGATGTTGTTCATTTACCCATCCGAAGCCGAAGTTAGGATGGGGGAAGGTTTGAATGAGGGAACAAAGGGAATAGTTTTCGTTTTGGTTATTATAGTGATGGAACTGATCAGCATGAATCAAATCCCCAGCAAGCGCCTCCATGCAGATAATCGGGGTAGTATCAGAGAGCGAGCAGGAGGTGCTCGAAATACCGGACGAGTGGTGGGGGGCATTTGAGAAGCATGGACTGAAGATTAACCTGGAGAAGATGGAGGTTGTGTTGCTTAGACAGCAGAGAGGGCAATTGAACATCAAGGTTGAAGGGATGGAGATAAGGCAGAGATGTAATTTGTGTGCATCGGTGGAACAGTGTGAAACAAATGCATGGAGGAAAGTGATAGTATTTTGGAGACAGATATATAGAGGAGGGTACAAGTGGGTGTGAAGACATGGAGGAAAGTGGAGGACTTGATGTTGATGGTGGAGAGGAAGATATCGAGGAGATTTAAAGGGAAAGTCTTGAGGTCGTGTGTAACACCAGCATACCTACACGACCTGGAGACAGTGGCAATGACAGAGCAGCAACAAGAGAGGAAAGAACAAGGCATCTATAGGTTTTGTGGGAATTAAGAGGGTGGAGAAAAGAAAGATGGACCAACTGAAGTAGGAGATCAGTGAGCATATGAGCTTGACGAGGAGATTGGTAAAAAGCGGGCTGACGAGGGCAGGGCACATGGGGCATATGGAAGAAGATAGACTTCTGAAGAGAGCGGATATGTTGAACGAGGCAGGAGCAAAATGGGTCGACTGCAGTTGAGATACGAGCATTGTGTGAAGATGGATGTCAGAAAGGTGGAGGTCGATGGAGAGTGGAGGGAGATGGCTGATGATATTGAGTGGTAGGTTCCATAGACTGGACATGGATGTCCCATGGACAAAGTGTAATTAATGAACATCAATGAGCACAAAGATTTCAAAAACGTACAGGAGAAACCATCATGGTGTGCAGCATGGGGATTCCTACCTGCCTCTGTAAACTGTGACGACGAACCACCAGATTTCGTTCGCTTAGCTCATTAAGTGATACACTGCAACACACTGAAGTTCAGAAACACTCGGGTTAGCAAGACGATGGTTAATATACTCTCAGGATTTCGTTTGGAAAGAATGTATGACCCCTAAAAAAACTGCAGAGTCTGAGTGTACATACCAGATCGACATTCTGGAAGTTGGATTTCCCCTTCATCGCACTCAGCAGGGTTTGTGCCTTGCAATTCCATGCAAGAAGGGCAGTTGAATTCATGAAAAGTTTCTGATGGGAGGATATAAGCTTGATCCTGAAGGATGCAGAAATTCAAATCTTTTTTTTCCCTATTTTTGACTTTTTTGTTAAACAGTTTTTGGTTCAATAACAATATTTCAGAATCATTGGAATCTCCCGTGATGAAGCTACCTCCGAGGGCCTTTCACTCACTCACCGCAGGCAGGTTGGTGGTCTTTCTGTCTTCTACCGACTCCTCTCCGGCCTTGCTCCCCCAGCTCTCTCTGGGCTCTGTCCCCCAAATATTCCTACAGGTCGCACAAGATCTGCCTGCAACCCTCTTATGGATAAACTGCCAAAATCAAGACTCTCTGCTCACCTTCACTCTTTCATTCCTCTTTTCTCCTGCCTCTGGAACAAACTCCCTCACTCTCTTCAATCCCACATCTCCCTCCATGTCTTTAAAACAGTTGTTCACCACCATCTCTTATCTTCCCCCATCCAAAACCTTGATCTTTTCTACCCCCGTTAATTCACCCCAGATCCACTTTTTTGAAATTCCGACTTCTTTCCTGGAAGTCCTAGCAGTGTCGATGTGTTTTATACCTCTCCAACCCCCCCCCCCCCCCTTCCCGTGCCTCCTTCTCTCAAGCCCTCTCCCGCCCACAGATCTCCCGATGTCCCTGCTCTCAAATGTTGTACTTGTGTGCTTCCCCCTCTCTCCCCATCTTGTCTCCCACTCCCTTTATTTCGTCTTATTTGACCGTTTATTTTTTTTTGTCATTAATGTTAGCTCTTCCACGAGCCTCGATCTTGTTTACAAAATAAAAATAAGTGACGATGAATTATTGTGGAAAATGTATTAATTATCTAATAATTTGAGAAAAACATTTCAAATCTTTCCTTTCTTCAGTGCCATTCACGACGATTGTTTCTCATCTATCTATAATTCCA
Organism: Myxine glutinosa; assembly: GCF_964187855.1. NCBI lineage: Eukaryota > Metazoa > Chordata > Myxini > Myxiniformes > Myxinidae > Myxine > Myxine glutinosa. Next base: position 33,983,405 of record NC_136267.1, read on the forward strand.
GTAATCTCTGTGTGTTTGTTTGTTTGTACGTTTGTACGTTTGTTTGTCTGTGACCGCTGTTTCTCGACAACCACGGGTCCGATATACTTTAAACTTGCCAGGTATATTGCTGGGGACCCGAGGATGTGCCTTTTCAAGGTTTCATATTAATCGGACAATTACTTACCGAGCTATGTCCAAAAAACGATTCAACCAATCAGAGAGCAGCGAGCTATCGCGTGTGCCGAACGTGGCGGACACACTCTGCCTCGGATGGCACATTTGAGAGCGTATTTATTTATTTCACGTTTGCAAACTATGTTGGCGCTATGTTGGCGTTAAACTATGTTTTAAAACTAATAAAAACCCCGGGGGGATTGTCACTGTACTCGCAAGCCGTTCGCCGTTCGCTTTGGCGTTGCGAATGGACCAAAACATTTCATGCACCAAACCATTTCATGTAAAGCGTTCGCCGTTCGCTTTGGCGTTGCGAATGAACCAAAACATTTCATGAACCAAACCATTTCATGTAAATAGAGGGGGGGATATAATTTTAGATATAGATATAGTACGGGCATGCCCTAGTCTATTTAAATCAGAGATACTGTAACTGAGTTTCATGTGTCGGTACGGTTGGCAGGATGGCCTGGAAGTACACACACTCACCTCTAAGCCGTCTAGCCTGGGTTTGAATCTGGACCCAGGTATAAACTGTCATCCTGGTGTTTCACGGACGGGGTGATTCATCAATGTGTGTGATGTACCTCGGATGGACGTTAAACTGGGGCTCCTCTCTGCCGGCTTTAGTTGGTGGACGTCAAAGATCTTACACTGTCCTTTGTGAAGACTATGTGAGCTGTCGCTGGCACAATAGCTGAATTCCAAATTCCTGCCCCAACTACTGCTGGGAAGGTAATGGCAAACTACCCAATGTAACCCTTGCTCAGGAAGTTCAGGAAGCTCAGGAATCTCAGGAACCCTTGCCCCGTTACCTCACAAGTTTGCGCATTTGCGGTTCACAGTGATTTTCAGGAACGTAATGACAAGGCCTCCTGTATATGTTAGAACAGTGTGGGGTATCATTATATGAACTCTCTTATTACCTCCGCCACCAAATATCTCAAAAGGATGGATTCGGACGAAATTTGGCAGAGATGGAGCGTATGTGACAACGACGAAATGATTAGATTTTGGTGAAGATCCGAATTCGAATCCGGCTACTAGAATTTTTTAAGTGATTCTTCACCATTGGGATATAGGGCCAAAAATGATAAATAGCAACATATCTCAAAAAGTTGTGGACGGATTTGGACGATTTTGGTGGACCGGTTGGGTGTGTCACAAGGAAGATTCGATTTGATTTTAGTGAAGATCTGATTATGGATTCGGATATGAGAATTATTTAATTGTTTAAGTGATACTTCACCATTGGGAGATAGGGCCAAAAACTATACATTGCAACATAATCTCAAAAAGTTGTGGATGGATTTGGACGAAACTTGGTGGACCGGTTGGGTGTATCACAAGGAAGATTCGATTTGATTTTAGTGAAGATCTGATTATGGATTCGGATATGAGAATTATTTAATTGTTTAAGTGATTCTTCACCATTGGGAGATAGGGCCAAAAACTATACATTGCAACATAATCTCAAAAAGTTGTGGACGGATTTGGACGAAACTTGGTGGACAGGTTGGGCGTGTGACTCGGAAGAATTAATTCGATTCTGGTGAAGATCCGGATCCGGATTCAGCTCGTAGAATTTTAAAGTGATTCGTCACCATTGAGTGATATGGCCAACCAGGTGGAGGTATGCTCTCTACTGAGTGCCGTTCTAGTTGTTTTTGTTATTTCTAACTTTTATTAACGTGATTTTTTTGCAGAGTGTGGTGGATTTGATATCACTTCAGGTTGCAGCAGTATTTGTAGCAGATTAGTCTGTCATTGTATTGTTTTATTACATACCATGCATTTAGGCCTACTCGTTTTAGTGGCTAGTTGAGATTCATGTTCTTTCTGTCGAGTAAGAAAGGTAGTGATAAGTTGGTTTGGAAGTGAATTAATTAATAGAATTCTAGTCAATAGGAGAATAGAGAAAGATTTTAAAGAATGTGATTCCTTTCCTCATACGAACACTTCAAAAGTATAGAACACGGACAGACCACCAGCGGTTGGCAACCCTTGTTGGGCTGGATGTAAGATCAGGGAGAAACATAAAGATTAATCCAATGAATGAATCTGAATTCATTACAGAAAACAAGATTAATCAAAATTCAATATATTCAGTTGTAATCACCAGGAACTTTGTTTTATAGTTGGGGGTGGGGGAGTAGTTGGTAATAGGACAGTGGGTAATAGGATCATGGGTAATAGGATCGTGGGGAGTGTAGTGGGAGGGGAGTGGGGAAAGTGGAATTTTGATGGTTCCTTTTTCAATAAAACGTTTCCATCTGGATTGTACTTGTGTGAGGATCATACATTTAATTGTGCTTTGCTTGACTTGTCTAATTACAGTTTGCTTTAACAGCTAAGTTTATTTGTGCTCAGCTAGAGTTCATTTATGCTAATGCTTCAGAAAAGCATTGAATTACATGATTTGCTTTTACAGCCAAACTCAGTGAAGGCTTTTAAAATGCTGATAGTTACATTTGTAGAGTTCAAACTTTAGTCAAGCTGCGCTTGAAGGAAAAACAACTTTCACAATCCCTGTGACCTTGTAAGAACTCTGCAAGGGGAGATAATAACTTAAGGAATGTTGCAATAAAAGAATGTGCTCGTCCCCCACACTCTTTCCCTTGGCTCAGCACTCCAACAGGATAGGACCAGGGTAGGGGCTAGTGGTCAGCTTTTCCCCTCTTTGTCTAAGACTGCTTAGCTTGCAGATTTAACGGAGATTGCTATCTTACTTTGAAATGTATATAAGAAACGCCTTTGCCGAGTTACTTTCAGAGAGTGTCTTGGATCCTCTCTGCTCATTTGGGCTCTGATTTCCTTTGATCTCTCTCTCCACAGCTGTGTATTGGTCTTTCAATAAACGCCTGTTACCCTTTGATTTGTAGAGGAACCTGGTTCGATTCCCGACATTCTGGTGGCAGCGGTGGGATACAATACAGCAGCGAGGCAAGGGAGGAACAGACCCTGGTTGGAGACCTGAGAGGAGAGGCCGGCTGGCACTTGATTTGATTAAGGTGAGCCCTTGTGCGAGAGTTGTTCCAAATTGTGCTCCGCGCTTCTCCCTGGGTTTGGTCTATTCCCCCTGTGCCGTCCGTGCTTGTATCACGAACAAATTGTAAGTACTGTAAGTACGGGCCATTTTGCCCTAGAGTGACGGGTGATTTATTGATCTATCAAGGGTAAGGTTACGATTAGCAAAGGAGAGGGAGAAAAGTGAGGCTAGGCGACCACAGGGCAATGCTGGTAAGCCAAGAACTTCCCAGGAAAGGAAAGCCTAGAACAAAAGAATGGGGAACAAACCAGGAAAGGAGGGGGAGCCCCTCAGAAAGACCTCGGCATATTTTATGTATAAAAAGCATCATTATGCCGCTGTAAGGCCAGGGAAAGCATGGGCTTAGCTAACAAAGGACCTAAGTGAACCATGGCCGGAGGAAGGGTCATTTGCACTCGAGAAATTAGAATCACTGTATGGAGCTCGAGATAAGCTAGAGAAGGAGAGGAGACATTTCCTGCCCGACTATTGGAAAGTGTATGGGTGGTGGAAGGAGGAAGCGATGAAGAGGCAGGCAGCATCAATACAGGCTAGCATGGCAGGATAAGTATCGAAGCTACAAGGAGAGAGGAAGCAAGCGGATAAAGTACAGGAGAAAACGATTAGGGAAATAGTTAAGCAGGCGAACCAGCGACTGATGCCGCTGGTTCAGGGTAAAAACCCCGTGGCAAGGGAGGCAGTTACCAGACCCCCACCCTTCCAAGACCTGAACCCTGTCCCCGGGTTCAAGGCACCACCCTCCCTGCCCCCACCCCTTTTACCGCAGGCGTTAGACCCCCAGGGAATCCGACCAGCCGTTCCCCAGGACTACCTTAGCCCGGCTAACCCGTTCAGAGGACAAGGGGCGAATGGGGGAGATGAGGGAACAGACATTCCAGGGTTCCCACCACCGATAGGGCCGGGAGGACTATACCCCTCACTGGCAGGGCTTACTGAGAATGAGATCCCACAGACTTTGACCGGAATGTTCCCTGTTAAAACCATTAGCGTACGGGGAGAGGCTGGGAACGAACGACCTGTTACGGCTAGAGTACCTTGGAGGGAATCCGATTTGAATACTATAGAAGAACGAGTAAACACCCTGATAAAAGACCAGCCTCATCAGGTGCCCGAGTTCATGCTAATGTGGATACGAAATTTGGATGCGGATTGGCGGGACGTCTGCCATATGGGAAAAGCTATACTGCCCTCGCGGGTGTGGGAACATGCGAAAGCACACGGAGAGTGGCCAAATGAGGAACCAAACCCAGCCCTAGATGAGGCAGCATGGACTACTCGGGTAACCCGGCTGATGGCCGGGGTACGAGCCGCTTTAATGCCAGCCGCAGGGCCCGATTGGAACAGAATATATGCCCTAAAACAAAAGCAAGACGAAGCAGCGGCGGACTGGAGAGAAAGATTGGAGAGAGCATTGGTAAAATTGGGAGGGTTTCCCCAGGCAGTGGATGTACCCACGCCTGTCCTGAACAACTTCCTAGTAGAAGGACTGAGGCCCGCAATAAAGAAGTGCATCCAACTAGTCAAACTTGGGTGGAGGAATGTCCCAACCAACGAATTATGTGAAGCTGCCGATCAGTGTAGCGACTGTGATGAGAAGAAAGCTGATATAAAGGAGGACATACTACAAATGTTGGTACAAGATCGACGGGCCCAATTCAATCATAAAGGGGGAAATCGAGACTGTGGGCATGCCCAGAATTGGAGCGCCAGGGTAGGTATCAAAGAGGAATGGGGCTATGATAAGGAAAATGACCTTGACGACAACAATAATAGACAAGTCAATATACGGACAACGGGGCCCTTCCCCCCAAACTGGGACCCAAATGGGACCTGGCCGCTACAATGGGCACAACCGAACCAGCAGCCAGCTAGATGACCGAGACGACAGGGTCCACGTAACAACGGCGAACACCCCACACCCTCGGCTCCACCGGTTCCGAAAGGGGCGTGCCTCCTCTATGGACAGATGGGACATTGGAAACGCGATTGCCGTAAGTTCCGCAAGGGGCCCCGTGGACCCCCACCACAGGGCAACCGAGCAGCCTATTGACGGGACGAGAGCGGGTCGCCTAACGAATGTCCCCTTTTGACTATGACACCTACAGAGGAGCCGATCTTAACTCTGGATGTGGACGGACAACAAATATAATTTCTCGTAGATATGGAAGCGACCCGCAGTACTATTAATGAGGGGCAATTACCATCCTTGCGCCCCACACATAAGAATGTTCAAATTATGGGCGTCTCGGGTTTACCCAAAGCGCTTCCTATTTCAGAAGAGGTGAGAGGTGAGAGGTGAGAGTGGTATGCGGCCTGTTAGAAGCTAAGCATGCTTTCTTAATGACTATCACCGCCCCAACTAACTTGTTAGGACGGGATTTATTTCGTCATTTGGGCTGCCAAATTTCATGTACAGAGCAGGGGGTTTTCATAGATGTTGCAGAATCTAAACGCGACCTGCTGATGGCGGTATTGTCTCGCACTGGCCGTACCGTGTATTGGTGGAGGCTAGGCGAAGGGGCTTTGACAAATTTGGGAGAAATAATTGATACGGTGTGTTCTGGAGGCGAGGAACTGCGAAATTGATTACAGGTGAACCCAATCACAACGGACATAAGATACGACCCACCCCACTGTACGGCCTACTATGACGCTAAGGGAGATGACAAGGAATATCGGGAGCGGGTTAAGGGAACGCTGGGTAAAACCTCAAACGTACATTTTTCGTGAGTGTGGATTGGCCGCGAGGGGGTGGGGATTGAGGTAAGCTTAACACCAGAACAGCGTGTGCTGTCCCGATACCCCGAAGGAGTAGAGGCTCATGTCACCGTCACCACTGCCCAAGGGTGGCCACTGGAAAGTGTAGGCTGGATGATGGGACGCTTACGACGGGCCCCGATCGTCGCCTCTCGGCTGGTGGGCCACTGGACAGTAAGAACGCTTGGAAACGGAGAAGGGTTTGTTATTGACACCCCGCTACAAGCGGAAAAAGGGGGATTCAAAGAAGTAGACCTGCCCCCTAAGGGCTCCCATGTTGTGAGGGAGGTACCCAAGACCCCGGGGGAATCCGACGACATTTTGAAGGATGTTCAGGCCGATTTATGGACTAAACATGATAACGACGTCGGTCGAATTTGCGATGCTGAACCTTTGGTAATACCAGTGAAACCTGGGGTGCCCCTCCCAAACGTGAGGCAGTATAAATTACGACATGAGGCCAATGTGGGTATTGCACCAGTAATCCAATCCCTGATAAAACAGAAAATAATTGTGGAAACCAACAGCCATTGCAACACGCCTATACTGCCGGTAAAGAAACTGAAGAAAAACAAATGGAGATTTGTACAGGATCTGAGGGAGGTGAACAAAATGATACAAGGCATACACCCGGTAGTGCCAAACGCGGAGGCCCTCATGACATCTATCCCACCGGACGCGACACATTTTACTGTCATTGATTTGTGTTCTGCCTTTTTCTCTGTACCTATTGCATCTGATTCACAGCATTTGTTTGCCTTCACCTGCAGGGGTCGCCAGTACACTTGGACTGTGTTACCCCAAGGTTTGCTGACAGCCCCACCCTATTCTACCGGGCATTGCACCGAGCCCTGGAGGACGTGGAACTGAAAGGGGGATCAGTGTTGTTGCAGTACATTGATGATTTGTTGATTTGTTCCCCCTCCAAAGAAGCCTGCGAGGAGGACTCTGTGGCCTTGCTAAAAGCCTTGGCGGCCAAGGGCTACAAGGTGGGATTAGAAAAGCTTCAATTTGTTCAACAGGTCGTAACGTATTTGGGCCATGCCATCTCGCACGGCAAACGAGGACTGGACGCTCAGCGAGTGACCGCTGTCACGGAAGTGCCACGGCCGCGCACGCAATGGGAAATGCTGCGTTTCCTAAGGTATGATGGGTTACTGCCGCACTTGGATAATCGACTATGTGCTACTCGCTAAACCACTATACGAGGCCACCAAACTGGAGGCCCCGAACAAAATAGTGTGGTCGGATGACATGATACGCTGTTTCGAGGGCATGAAACGAGCATTGGCTACGGCACCCACTTTAGGGCTCCCCAATTACGCGAAGCCATTCACCCTTTACACTCACGCGGTGGGGGGTTTTGCCCAATCTGTATTGACTCAGACTCATGGGGAGAAGGAGCGCCCCGTAGCCTATTTGAACAAAAAGCTAAACCCGGTCGAGCAAGGGCTTCCGGTGTGCCTGCAAGCTGTAGCAGCGGCTAGATACGCAGTGGAAAGAACAGTGGACATTGTCATGGGACACCCGGTAACGTTACGGGTGCCACACTGCGTCACTTCATTATTACTACAGCGAAAATCCCAACACACTTGTCATCCACCAGATTAATGCAATACGAAACCGCACTGATTACCGCGGCAAACATTACTATTGAGCATTGCACTACACTCAATCCAGCTTCACTGATGCCCACACCAGAGGAGGGTGACCCCCATGTGTGCATCGAGGTAGTGCAGCAGGTTTCTGCAGTGCGTCCGGACTTGAAGGACACTCCCCTTGATAACCCCGATTGTGTGTTTTATGTCGACGGATCAGCTAAGCGTGCATGGGATGGCTCTCTGCTGTCCGGGTACGCGGTGTGCACTGGTAACGAGACAGTGGAAAGCGGACGCCTTTCACCTACCTTTTCGGCCCAGCAGGCGGAGCTATGCGCCCTAGCTAGAGCATGTACCCTGGCTGCAGGCCTTGCTGTCACCATTTACACGGATTCAGCTTACGCTCACGGGGTGGTTCACAACAAAGGAGCGATCTGGAAGATGTGAGGCTTCCTCACATCTGCAGGTTCGGTAATAAAGAACGGTGATTTGGTCGAAGAGTTACTCCAAAGCATTTTACTTCCCCGCGCTATCGCGGTGGTTAAATGCCGTGGCCACCAAAAAACGGACACTGACGTTGCCCAGGGCAACGCCAGGGCGGATGCGGCAGCAGGAAAATCGGCCGACCATCATATAGGCCGAAACATGCCAGTGGTTACACGGGCTAAAGGGGCGCTTGCACAGACTGCCAAGGTACTGGCCTCAGGGCCAGACACCACACCAACTAACGACGACGTTTTGAGGCTGCAAAACGCAGCAACAGCAACCGAACACGACGACTGGATAAAAAGGGGCTGCAGCGTGACCCAGGCCAAGTGAGATCTGGACCCTCGACGGGAAACCAATAGCACCTAAGAAATTACTGCCCTGGCTTGCACGCATGGCACACCAAAATGGCCATGTGTGCAAGAGGGGGGTGATGGAGCAGGTAAGAGACACTTGGGCGGCACCGGGATTGTCGCGCATTGCATTGGACGTATGTCGGTCATGCGCGGTTTGTCAACAACACAATGGGGGGGGGGGGGCACCACCAAGACACCCACATAATGCGGGCCACCCTCAACCCTGGGGGCCATTCGCCCACATCCAGTTCGATTTCATAAATATGCAGCCATGTACGTCGTTCAGTTACATTCTGGTAATCGTGGACATGTTTACAAAATGGGTCGAGGCCTGTCCATGCGTCAAGTCAGACGCCCCGACAGTAGATAAACGCCTCGTGCGGGATCTCATGTGCCAATTTTGAATTCCACAAAAGATATCCTCATAACAGGGTGGCCACTTCACGGGAGATGTAATTAAAGGCATTGGGTGTAAAACAATCCTTCCATTGTGTATACCATCCGCAATCGGCAGGGCTGGTAGAACGCACAAACGGGACTCTGAAACTCAAGCTAGCAAAGATCTGTGCGAACACAGGTCTGAAGTGGCCGGAAGCGCTCCAACTTGCATTGATGAGCACTCGATCCACCCCTAGTCGCACCACGGGTGTTCCCCCCACGAGGTGTTAATGGGGCGGCCTATGAGTTTGCCTGTTTCGGCCCCAGTGGACATGTCCAAACTTGATCTGCCTGTGATGGATGACATGCTTTTAAAGTTTTGCATAGGATTGTCCTAATGTGGCGCGCAGCATTCAAGCACGAGTAGGAGATGTGTTGCCTGAACCAACAGGCCACGCCATCCACTCCTTCCAAGCCGGAGACCAGGTGCTCGTAAAGCATTTCACTCGCAAGAGCGCACTGGAACCACGGTGGACGGGACCATTCCAGGTATTGCTGACTACACCAACCGCAGTCTTTTGCGAGGGTAAGCCCTCCTGGATCCACGCCACACACTGTAAGTTGGCCATCCTTGGCCATTTCTTCCATCTGCTTGGAAATCTGCCAACATCACCGCTTTGCACAAAAAAGGTGCAAAAACAGATCCCAGCAACTACAGACCAATCAGCCTTCTCCCAATTATCAGCAAGGTCATGGAATCCATCATTGCTTCAGATATGAAATCTTTCCTCTTCTCCAATGGCTTGATCTCTGATCATCAATTTGGTTTCAGACCTGGACACTCCACTCTGGACATGCTGCTTCTGCTTTCTCAACAATGGATGGAGGTCCTCAATGCCAAACAGGAAATTAGAGCAGTCTCCCTTGACATATCACGTGCCTTCGATACAGTCTGGCACCCCGTTCTGCTCACCAAACTCTCCTCTTTTGGTATCCATGGAAATCTCCACGCATGGCTGGCGGACTTCCTCTCTAGTCGTAGTCAACGTGTGGCCCTGAATGGGTTTCTCTCATCTCCTCTTCCTGTTCAGGCTGGAGTTCCCCAAGGCAGTGTTCTGGGCCCTGTGCTTTTTCTGGTCTTCATCAATGATCTCTCTGACTCTCTTGAAAATCTTCTCTATCTCTTTGCTGACGACTCTACTCTCTGTCGCTCCATTCTTCATCCCTCAGATCGGCAGTCTGCAGCCTCCTCACTCTCTGCAGACCTTGACAAAATCACAGACTGGGCAAACAAGTGGAACATGTCTTTCAATCCTGACAAATCTCACACTCTTATGATGTCTCTCCGAAAAGACCGACTGGACAACCCTCCCATCCACTTTCTGAATAATCCTCTCCAAGAAGTTCTGTCACTCAAGCTTTTGGGTCTCACTATCTGCCATGATCTTTCCTGGAAAAACCACATTTCAAATCTGGCCTCCAAAGCCAGTCGCCGACTGGACATCCTCCGTCGTGCGAAGTCCTTCCTTGGCACACCTGAGCTCCTCACCACATACAAAGCTTTCATCCGCAGCTCAATGGAATACTGCTCTCCCCTCTGGGCTGGTGCTCCTGCCTCACACCTAGCTCGCCTTCGCGCTGTTGAAACCAAAGCATTCAGAATCATTGGAATCTCCCGCGATGAAGCTAACTCCAAGGGCCTCTCACTCACTCACCGCAGGCAGGTTGGTGGTCTTTCCGTCTTCTACCGACTCCTCTCTGGCCTTGCCCCCCCCAGCTCTCTCTGGGCTCTGTCCCGCAAATATTCCTACAGGTCGCACAAGATCTTCCTGCAACCCTCTTTTGGTTAAACTGCCAAAATCAAGACTCTCTGCTCACCTTCACTCCTTCATTCCTCTTTTCTCCCGCCTCTGGAACAAACTCCCTCACTCTCTTCAATCCCACTCCACCCTCCAAGTCTTTAAAACAGCTGTTCACCACCATCTCTTATCTTCCCCCATCCAAAACCTTGATCTTTTCTACCCCTGCTAATTTCACCCCAATTCCCCTTTTTGAAATACCAACTTCTGTCCTGGAAGTCCTTGGTGTCCTTGTGCTTTATACTTCTCCCTCCCCCCCCCCCCCCTTCCCATGCCTCCTCCCCCCGGGCCCTCTCCCTTCCACACATCTCCCTGCTCTCGGATGTTGTGTTTGTGTGCTTCCCCTTTTCTCCCCATCTTGTCTTCCGCTCCCTCTTTTTGTGTATTTTGTTTGTCTGGGCGATTTGTTTGTGAAGTAAATGTTAGCTCTTTCACGAGCCTCGATTCAGTATCCAAAAAAAAAAAAAAAAAAAAAAAAAAATCCAAGCACCAGACACCACAACACAGTAATGACGTTGTTAGCCACAGGACTTGTGCTCCTGATAACAACAGTAACATGCATCAGCGGCGACGGATCATTCATTAGTAGCGCCGAAAGGGGGGGAGTCTGGGAAAGATTGTTGCCACAACAACTCAGTGTAGCGCTGCACCAGGAAATATCACTACCATGTTTCCGTGAAATATCCAAATGGGGCCATAATAGTGTGTGGAGAACCATAATTTGGGAAGCGTCCTTGAATGGTAGTAGGTTTAAACAGGTATTGAAAAAGGTTCGTGTGCAATCATATTGAGGGGTAACCACTCTCCAGGTGGAGGAACAGCCAGGATACAAATGGGGGTCACCCAATTTCAGGATACGGATGCGCACACACTTGGAACAAGGCATGTTAATGAAGCTTAGGTGTAAAGGATGGTTGAAAAGGGGAATGATAGATGGCCCATTAAAAGCAAACTTCGAAATCATACTTCGACCATACCCCCGGGATAAAGCTCAAATGAGAAACGAGGAGAACACACATTGGAAATTAGCAAGAGAGGCTGGCGACAATTCAGAACAGGACTCAGTGCTGGTCGTGCATGAAATTTCCCCATACTGGCAATGCTGGGATACAAATGATAGTTTTACTCTTGTCTCTCAATTATCTCTGCTCCCAGCCCATCGATTCCCCATGTTTGGTTACCACTTTAGAAAGAGAGGGTGTTAACAACGACCAGGGGTGGAATTGGCCATTTAATTTTCGGCCTTCGGTGGCTGCTCATGTGACTGATAGGCCTCCCCGTCTGGGTTAAACCAAAGAAAGGGGTGGTCTGCCTCCAGGGCTCCGGCCACTTGCGTATGGGGAAATCAGAATGTGCATACACTCTCCCAGGAAGAACCACCTTTAGAGGCCATTTTTCCCCGCAGAGCAGGGGTTGGCATTTTTTGGGCACCATGGTCCCTTTTTTGAAGCAATGTTTTACAGCCGGATGCCCTTCCTGCCATCAACCCTGTTCGTCGCCTCTTGCAACACACTGGGAAATACCAGTGAACTGGTACTCAATTTTCCGACCTCGGAAGGATGACAGGCTGAGTCAACCCCCCTGGCATTAATTCAGCGATCGACCAGGATTCGAACCCAGGATCCCAAGCCGGCACCCTAACTGCTAAGCCAACACCAGGCTAACTCTCCTCTCCTCCCAGGGAAGTTGGGAAAAGGGGAAAACGGGATTACACTATGAATAGCATTGCGAGATAAACACATCCACAATATAACAGCTATAACGTTCTCTAGGGGGGGTTAGTAGGATCAATGGGGTGACAACGGGAATTCAGTGTTTATCCACCCACCTGATCCCACCCCATGGGATGATGCTAATATGCGACGATAAGGCATACCCCTATTTACCAAATAATTGGGGGGTGGGGGGGGGGGCACATGTTATCTCGGCTCGGTTCTTCCCGATGTCCAGATACTGGATAATCTAGATTCAAGGCCGTTGAATATGCGATATAAGAGAGCAGTGTGGAACGAAGACGGGACCACGACATTACATGGAGCGGGATAGGAAAAGGCGCTGTGTTTCTTTTTCCCAGGAGCAGGCATGGTCATGAATAGCTTCCGGATAGATAAGATGGCTTTAGCTTTGGAAAAGGTAGCTATAGACACCGCCACACTCGCCACAGCCCATAATGAATTATTAGATACAGTAGTTCATATGCGCACAATGGTAATGCAGAATTGGGTGGCTTTGGATATGCTACTGGCAGAGAAAGGAGGAGTATGCGGGGTAGTAGCAGGAAAATGTTGCACGTATATACCAGATCCATCCGAAGGGGTGTCAGCCGCAATAGTATGATTAAGAAAGACCAGTCATGCATTGCCTATTGATTGAATCTCGCGCGAAAACTCTTTGAATGCTGACTGGCTTACCAATTGGTTTACAGGATGGACAGGCACGATAGTTAAGTGGTTGTTGTCCGCACTTGCGGTGGTAATTGGGGTAATAATTTGGGGGGCACTAATGAAAGCCTATGTGCTTCTATGCATAAGAAAATACTTTACAGGATGGATGTCAAAGAAAGCGCCGGCAAATACCATGGTCTTGGCCGCTGATCTGAATGAGTCCTCGGCCGTTGATCCGCACGAGGCCTTATCCGCGGAACCGAACGAATCCTTGGCCGTCGACCCGAATGAACCCATGGATGATGCTGATGTGTTCGTCGCATCTGAAGATTGTGATGACTTTATAAATCCCCTGTGGGAATTGTCTAATGTTTCTTATGTATTACAGGCTCACAGCTGTCTAACTCCTGTCGACATAGCTTTGGGTCTGGCCGCCAAAAGACCTGATACTCTGAATCCCTCTGAGCACACGTCCATGGATGACTGACACACAGGAAGTTTCTCTCTTTTCCTTGAATTGCCATGCTCTGTACTCTCAACAGGAGCAGATGATACAAGATATTGACGATGTTATGTATTCCCCAGAACAACAACATGTGCGGGCTCTTATGAGCATGGACCTCGATTAACTTCAAAGATCTGCAAGGACCGTGTTTGTGCGAGGTGGGGGGAGCCAGTTCCGCAGGGGAGGTGACGGGCCCTTTGTGGAGCACATCCTCATCGGACCAGGCGTCTTCGTTGCAGATCCGAAACATTAATGGACTTCCATTTTCTAACACACGCGCGGCCGCACAACCTGCCTTTCAAGTGTGCATGCGTGGCACTATGGGCGCGTGGAATGCGCTTGGAAGGACACACTTGCAACACTATTCTTACCTGCTTAATAAAGCCCGCTGGGGCATTGTCTCTTTGATACGTTGTCTCGTAGAGACAAAAGGGTCGAGGTATGGGGATCATACATTTAATTGTGCTTTGCTTGACTTGTCTAATTGCAGTTTGCTTTAACAGCTAAGTTTATTTGTGCTCAAATAGAGTTCATTTATGCTAATGCTTCAGAAAAGCATTGAATTACATGATTTGCTTTTACAGCCAAACTCAGTGAAGGCTTTTAAAATGCTGATAGTTACATTTGTAGAGTTCAAACTTTTGTCAAGCTGCGCTTGAAGGAAAAACAACTTTCAAAATCCCTGTGTCCTTGTAAGAACTCTGCAAAGGGAGATAAGAACTTAAGGAATGTTGCAATAACAAAATGTGCTCGTCTCCTACACTCTTTCCCTTGGCTCAGCACTTCAACAGGATAGGACCAGGGTAGGGGCTAGTGGTCAGCTTTCCCCCTCTTTGTCTAAGACTGCTTATCTTGCAGATTTAGTGGAGATTGCTGTCTTACTTTGAAATGTATATAAGAAACGCCTTTGCCGAGTTACTTTCAGAGAGTGTCTTGGATCCTCTCTGCTCATTTGAGCTCTGATTTCCTTTGATCTCTCTCTCCACAGCTGTGTATTGGTCTTTCAATAAACGCCTGTTACTCTTTGATTTGTAGTGGAACCTGGTTCGATTCCCGACACTTGTACTTTGGGGAATAGTTTCGATGTCACGGACCACTCAGCACGGTTGGACGACAGTACCAGGTCCATCAAACAAGTCCTACCTTTGCTTTCTTTCCAAATGACAATGGTTTCTTCAGGTTTCTTTCAGCCAGGTTATTTCTTGTCACATGACATGTTACTACAAGAAGGAAGACAGGGAAGAAAAGGTGAACAAAGAGGGAGAATGCCATCATACTAAAATACGCAATTTGGTGTCTGTCTGGCTGTCTATCTGACGATATTTGACTGCGATACATTCGGTCGTTATTTATCCAATCTCAACCAACTTTGATGGGAGGACTAAGGGTCACACAGAGAAGGTTGTAGCGCATTCATTTTCCCCCCTTCCTTAGGGGGTTTTCCTCGCCAATGGAGATGCGTGTTGAGGTGTACATCCATGTTAAGATAGCTTTATTGTGGTGTTTTCCCAAGGCCACTTCTAATAACAAAACTAATAATAATAGCATTATATTAATGTTATTACAAAGCAATATTAATACTAATAATATCCCACCTCCCCCATGGGGTTTTTCCTCCTTGAACAAACACCGTATTAACGTGTATAAATAGCTTATTGTGCTGTTTTCGTTGGAGCACCCCCACCAGAAGTAAAAATATTATAAACCACAAACATCTATGATTACCTTTTAAAACAGTCACTAATGCTGTTGAACACTAAACTTAAATAAATTTGGAGGAATCTGGATTCAGTCAATCACATCGACGATCACACCTGATTGTAGATCTACAGTAGTCTATATACTATATATTGTCTATATACTCCCCTCTGGGCCGGTGCTCCTCCCTCACAACCTCACTGTTGTCTATATACCCCCCCTTTTGGCTGTTGAAACCAAAGCTTTCAGAATCATTGAAATCTCCCGCAATTAATCTAACTCCGAGGGCCTTTCACTCACTCACCGCAGGCAGGCAGGTGGTCTTTCTGTCTTCTACGGACTCCTCTTCAGCCTTGCACCCCCTGCTCCATCTGTGCTCTGTCCCCCAAATATTCCTACAGGTCGCACAAGATCTGCCAGCAACCCTCTTATGGTTAAACTGCCAAAATCAAGACTCTCTATTCACTTCCACTCTTTCATTCCTCTTTTCTCCCGCCTCTGGAACAAACTCCCCCACTCTCTTCAATCGCACTACTCCCTCCAGGTCTTTAAAACAGCTGTTCACCACCATCTCTTATCTTACCCCATCCAAAACCTTGATCTTTTCTACCCCCGTTAATTCATGCCAGATACACTTTTTTTAAATATCAACTTCTTTCCTGGAAGTCCTAGCAGTGTCCATGTGTTTTATACCACTCCCACCACCCCCCACCACCCCTTCCCATTCCTCCTCCCCCCAAGCCCTCTCCCTCCCACAGATCTCCCAATGTCCCTGCTCTAAAATGTACTTGTGTGCTTCCCCGTCTCTCCCCATCTTGTCGTCCGCTCCCTTTATCATATGTTTTATGTGTCAGTTTGTCCTTTTGTGATTAATGTTAGCTCTTACACGAGCCTCAATCTTGTATACAAAAAACATTTTAAAAAAAAAACCCCACCAGGGTTAATAACACGACCCTTCCCCTGCCGGTTCCATGGAGTTCTTCCAAGGAGTTTTTCGTGGCGTTTTTCCAAAGCCGCTTCTCATTACAAAAGTAATAACAATACCTATAATAATAGCGTAATATTAATGATTTTACGAAACAATATCCCCACTCCCCAAGGGGTTTTGTGACTTGCGATATTGCCTCTCCTCACCCCTCTGACACCCTCACGGAAGTACATTTTATTATAGGGAAGTTAGAATGGTGAGGCATGGTCTGGTCTTTTCAATGACCTGAACTAACATAAGTAATAGTAATATTAATTGGCAATAATAATAAGGATAATAATATGACTCTCCTGCAGTGAGTGGGTAGTTGAATAAATGAGGAAATTGATTTTTTCATAATAATTTTAGTTTTGAGGACCTCTATTAATCCTTGTGCCCTTTAATATCTGTGGCAAGCCTGTTGTTGGCTTAATGGTTAAGGTGGCTGGCTTGAGATCTTAGGGTCCTGAGTTTGAGCCCCTGTCTACCGTTGTTGAGCCCCTGTCTACCGTTGAATTAACACTAGGTGGGTTGACTCAGCCTGTCATCCTTCCGAGCTCGGCAAAATGACCTGGTGGACTAGTAATGGAAGGCACTGTATCAACGGCACAGCCATGCCCCCAGAAATGATGCAACCAGCAGCCATAGGCTACACACAAAAGCTATATATATATATATATATATATATATATATATATATATATATATATATATATATATATATATATATGTATGTATGTATGTATGTATGTATGTATATATATATATATATATATATATATATATATATATATATATATAGATATATATATATATATATATATATATATATATATGTGTGTGTGTGTGTGGCTGAGTTCCACTCAAAAACGTTCACATTTGGATAAGTAATTAAAAACCTGCATTCAGGGATCGTTATTGTAGGAAGTAAAAATTTAGGAAATAACACATCAGCTTCACCAAGCCTGTCCATCAACCTTACCTCCATTCCAACCAACTAAAGAAGAAAACAGAAAAATAAACAACCAAACACAAAACAATCAGATTGTTTAACACGTAATTAAAGTGAAAATTTAATTATAAAAAACATTCAAAAGTGCTTATTTATTAATTATGGATGCAAACGCATGAGTGGTTGGTGGAAGGGCCAGCAAGTAAAAATTGTGTATGGCAAATGGGGAAGAGTTTTATGCGGGTTCCATGCACACAATTCCCAATTTATTCATAATCAAGAATGAAGATTGATTGAAGATGAATTTTTGAAATAGTACCACGGCTCCTGAAGCTCATCTGGATCGGGAGCAACAGTTAATGACCTAATAAACAAGAAAGAGAAAGCAGAGATTGCAGACCCTCACCAACACGTGTTTGTGAGGTGTATTTTGTGGGGTGTTTTTGTACATTCTTCCATTCTTTTGTATAACCCCACTTTCATCAGACACACGTGACACATGACATCATCTTTGTAAAACTGATTTCAGTATTGTATATGTATATTTTTTAATGAGGCTGTCCTTGGACTCTTTTGAGTCCCCAGGTTTTTTGCATCCTTGGCGTATTTTGGGTCATCAGGGTCCCATGGCTCTTTTGGGTCTTTTGCGTCATTGGGGTGTCTTGAGTCCTCGGGGACTTTTGGGTCTTCAGATTCTTCAGGGTCTTTTGTGTCTTTTTGGGTCCTCGGTCTTTTGGGTCTTCTGAGTCCTCAGGATATTATGGGTCCTTGGGGTCCTCTGATTCTTCATGGTATTTAAGGATCTTCAGAGTATGTCAGGGTCTTGGTGGTCTTAAGGGTCTTGAGGGGTCTTAAAGGTTATTCAAAGGTCTAAGGGGTCTCAGCAGTCCAAAGGGTCGAAAGGTACATTCTGATAGTACATAATTAAGAGACTACGTAATTAATAGACAGGATGCCACTGAGTTCAACCTACATATGCCTACATAACTAATAGATATATTGAAAACTGACATGGCTGGAGAAGATAATGTATGCGAGTTTCTTCTTCTTCAAATAATAACGTAAGACCAATCATGTTGAAATGTTAAAAACACGTGTTCCGCTTTACAACAACTACATTACTTTGAAGTTTCACTTAGATCAATGAAGCGGTTCAAGAAATGTAATTTTTCAAAGATTTTCATTCAATCTAGTATGGCCACCAAACCATGTGACATTGATTATTCAAGGATAGCATGGCATACGCAAGGCATGGGGAACATGTGTGTGAAGTTTCTGTTCAGCCATCCTGGAGGAGTGGCATTTTAAAGTTTTATTCTTCAAAAAAAATCATAGCCGCCAAACCATGTGTCCTATGACATCATAGTCGCAGAACGTTTTGTTCGTCATTGGTATGCAATCATGCATATAATCGTTTGCCTCGATCTGTTTAGCCGTTTCAGCGAAAGGGTTTTTTTTAAGGGTTTTGTGTTTAAACAAATATGGCAGCCGAACCACGTGACCGATGAAGTCATTATTTTTGTTTGTCCACCAATTTATCCCTAGACGACGCTCAAGTTTTTAAAATCTTGATCAGATGAAGTTTTGTACTTGTCGAATTATGATGTCATAATGGAGGCACCTATGACATCATCATTACGATATGTTATTCCCCATGGAGAGTTCTTTACAATGATCCATGTCTCAATGTTTTTTCTACGAAGCGCTTTTGGAGATATGGAGGTGCAATGTTTTTCGGTTTTTCCAAGATGACGCCCATACCACGTGACAATCAGGTCTCAATGAAGTCATAATTATCTTCTTTTTTTCTACAGGAGGAGGTGCACCCATGGTGAAAATTTCCTGCCAATCAGACCAACTGTTGCAGAGAAAAGCATACTTATTCTGTGCAGACAAACAAACGGACTCAAATGCAATACCCTTGTTGTAAAATAATCAGATCTACAACAGTGTCTCCGAAGGTGAGTTTAATCAGAATCGAACTCTAGCAATATCTAAAAGAGAATTGGCAATCATGAGATCAATATACGTCAATCATATGAGCAAGAAAGAGTATGACATTCAGGTAAATAAGCAAGCAATATGCAATGAGGTTCACCTTACCATTCTAAGCATACACGTGGATAAAGCATGATAAATGTCTCAGGAGTGCCCTTCACTCTTCGGAGCCAAATCTTATATTGGCCAAGTAGTGGTCAGTAGTGGTAATGACACCTGGGTCGCAACTTGGGTACAATTTCACCACATTCCTCCCCGGGTTTAAAACCTCGCTAGCAAGCCAGGCAGCAGTAAGAGTATAACTACAATTGGTAGCCTATTACATAAGAGTACACAAATTCCGGGCATCCCATCACGACCAGCCAAAACGGTCGGGGCGGCGGATCTCTTGTCCGTGCGCGTTCGGTATATATCGGGGCCTTCAGTGGCAGTGTCGAGATCGCCACTGTCAGGAGTGCTCTCTATCTCCGGAGACGAGGGCAGCACGACTATACCTGGCGCCTCGGGCGAGCGAGAGGGTGGAATCAAGGGTGAGTTCCCCAATACCGGGTTCCCCGAGCAGAGTTCCGTCCCAACGAGATCCCCGCAGGGAGCGAGTTGACGGACCGACACGGTTGACTCGCGTCCATCCGACAGCTGGACCCGAGCGTGATCGGGATTAGTTTGGAGGATACGAACCTTGTCAACGAGCGGGTCATATTTACTCGTGCGCATCGCCCGTTTGAGAAAAGCCGGACCGGGCTGGGCAAGCCACCCAGGCAGAGGGCGGACAGAACCCGTGCGGCAGGAGAAGCACAATAAACGATCGTGAGGGATTTCGTTCGTCGCGGTGCATAGGAGTGAACGGATCGAATGTAGGGCCCCATGCACCATCCCCATCCATTGGTCCGGTCGCAGACCATGGGTCTTGAGGCCAAAAGTGATGGCCCTCCATATTGTGCCATCAAAGCGTTCCACGCAACCGTTAGCGTGCGGGCTGTACGGGGTGGTATCGCCAGATGCGATGTTACGCTGCAACAGAAATGCCGTCATGTCCTGGGACAAAAACATGGCACCTCTGTCGGTGTGCACATATCCCGGATTCCCGAACATTGAGAACAGAAGCTGCAAACATCGGATAACCATAGCCGTTGACATATCGCTGCATGGAAAGGCGAAAGGGAATCTGGAATATTCGTCTATGATCGTGAGGAGATAACGAGAGGTACCGGAGGCTGGTAGAGGTCCTTTGAAGTCCATTGCCAATCTGTCCCACAGCCTAGTAGCCTGAATCAGCGTCCCAATGTTCGGTTTATGGAAGCGGGGTTTGAGTTCAGCGCAAACAGGGCAAGTGCGGCACAGACGGCGAACGTCTTCAACAAAGTAGGGCAAATTACGGCTACGCACGAAATGAGCTAGGCGGTCACCCCGGGGTGACACAAGGTGTCATGAAGAACGCGTAAATCCTCGAAGGAGGTTAAACTCACACAAACACCTGGTCGGGATAAAGCGTCTGCTGCGTGATTCTCCCGCCCTGGTCGATACGTGATACCGAGGCTGTAATCAGCTAGCTCTATACGCCAGCAAGTGATTTTCTCATTCTTAATGCGCTGGGCATGCCGTGTGTCATACATAAATGCAACACTTTGCTGATCGGTGATGACATCAAAACGTTTGCCTAGCAAATACGGTCTCCACCGATGAATTGACTCCACAATTGCGTAGGCTTCTTTCTCAACAGAAGAGGGATGCCTCTCAGCGGAGGATAACGTCCTTGAGAAGAAGGCTACAGGCTTCCCCCCTTGAGAGAGTGCGGCAGCGATCGCGTGATCCGACACGTCACTTTCAAGAACAAAGGGTATGTTGGCATCAATGGAAGACACAGCAGCACCAGCTATGTCTGACTTCAGTCCCTGGAAGGCGACCTTGGCAGCGGGAGGCATAGGGAATGTTTTGCAATCAACGAGGGGATGGAGCTTCTTGGAGTAATTTTTGACCCACCTCAAATAATGTGCAAACAGCCTGAGGGCACGCTTCAAAGAAGCACGATCATGCGGTGGCACCATGTCGAGCAAAGGGCGCAGACGTTCCTTGTCAGGTGTTATTGTTCCTTGGGTCACGGTGTACCCCAGGAGATCTATCGTCCTGGAGGAATAGCGACATTTAGCCTCGTTAAGGGTCAGACTGTACTTTTGTGCAACCTGGAGAAAGCATTGCAAGTTAGCATCATGGTGAGCCTGATCATGGCCGCAAACTGTCAGATTATCCAAATAAACGACGACGTCTGTTAATCGTTCTTTGGTAATTATGTCGTCAATGGCCCTTTGAAAGCAAGTGACTCCATTTGTAATGCCGAAGGGCAAACGCGTGAACTGATACAACCACTGTCCGGATTCAAAGCCTGTAAAAATTTGATCGGCTTCCGCTATTGGAATTTGATGATACGCACTCCGAAGATCGAGAGTGCTGTACACGGAATATTGGGCGACCTGTCGAATCAGAGAATCCAATCCCGGAAGTGGGTAGGCATCCAGGTGCGTAAATCTATTTATGGTTTGTGAATAATCAATTACCATGCGCTTGCAATGATTTTCGGACTGGACGACCAAAACTTGTGCACGCCAAGGGGATTGGCTGGGCTCGATTATTATGCCTTCGCGGAGGAGTCTGCTATTCTCCTCTGAAATGAATTGTGCATCAGCCCTGGAGTAGCACCGGGATTTGATCGCGACCGGAGCGCATTCCATAGTTAGATTCGGAAATAAGGTCATCGGTTCAATCAACATCCCTGCCAGGGTACAGACCGAGAGCGTGGCATCTCCCCCAAACGTCATCTCTAAGCGGCCGTGGCATTCGAGAAAATCATGCCCCAATAGAACTTCGGCGCATAAGGTGGGCAATACCATTAGGCGAACATCAGTATACATTGTACCATTAATTACTAGCATTACGCGGCATTCACCCTTAGTGCGCATCCATAAAGATTGTGATGCCATGAAGATCCGGCGCGATCCTCCCAAGATCGGCCATCTGTGACGGCGGATGAGGCCCATATCGACATAGCTCTCAGTCGATTCTGTGTCGACCAAAGCACCTGCAGATTGTCCCTCAATCAGGACTGGTATGACGGCTCTGGACAACCCATGAGGTCCGGGCTGCGTCAGGGTAGCCAGGGGTGGTGCGCGACTGCGCGCGCCATACACGTCGAGTTGATGCCGGCCAATGTTGGTCGGGGACGCCACCCGTGCGCTGATCGACATACTTTTGCAAAATGGCCTTTCCGGCCGCAAGTATGACAAGTCACTTTGCGGGCCGGGCACGCGGTACGGAGATGATTTCTATTGCCACAGAAGAAGCACTTAGCGTTGCCCCCGGCCCAGGTAGTCACTGCGAGACTCGTACCTTCGGCTCTGAGCGCCTCCCCCGTCTTGGGCAGTGAGTCGGAAGCAGTGCACTCTGCAGCAACATCGGACTCCGAGCACCGCTGTAATGTAGGGCCGACCGTATACTTCCGATTGGGCCTGAGCTTCGTGAAGCACAAGAGCCTGATCGAGGGCCTGCTTCAGCATCAGGTTCGGCTTTTCTAGCAGACGTTGCCGGATGCTTGAAGAGTAAGAAATGAACGCATCGTGCATAAGATCGTCCACATTTGCTCATGGGATCTGACCTCATGAGCACATTCTTTGCCAAGGCGACGTAATTCTTGGGCGAAATGAGTGAGGGATTCGGATGCATCCTGCTTCTTCATGGCGAGCTGGTATCGCATGTGAATGACATTCCGCGGCTTGATATAGATGGTGCGCAGCTCTGCTATGGCGAGGTCGAATGTCTCACAATGGGATATGTAGTCGTGAACGACGTGGGTCACATGAGAGTTAAGCACCGCGCGCTTCACCTCGTCTGTGATGTCGTTATGCCCTTGCAGGTAGCTGGTCAGCAGACTAAGCCAGTGCTTGAGCTGACTTGGAGCTTCCGCAGTTTGTGGGTCCACGCCGAACGTGGGCAGTTGCAAAAGCTTGTGGGTCATGTTGATCTTGAATGAAGGTAGAAGATTCGATTCTGATTAAGTGTTGTAAAATAATCCGATCTACAACAGTGTCTCCGAAGGTGAGTTTAATCAGAATCGAACTCTAGCAATATCTAAAAGAGAATTGGCAATCATGAGATCAATATACATCAATCATATGAGCAAGAAAGAGTATGACATTCAGGGAAATAAGCAAGCAATATGCAATGAGGTTCCCCTTACCATTCTACGCATACACATGGATAAAGCATGATAAATGTCTCAGGAGTGCCCTTCACTCTTCGGAGTCAAGATCTTATATTGGCCAAGTTGTGGTCAGTAGTGGTAATGATACCTGGGTCGCAACTTGGATACAATTTCACCACAACCCTCTCCTCTGGTGAGGGTAAATATTGAAATTTAGTTCCAGCGTAGAATCTGGTCATGTGATTGGTTGAATGGAAGCCCTCTCGATTCTGATTACAGCAATACATGTTTGCACGTCATGTTTTTCAGGTTATAGGTCATGTTTTTAGCTGAGGGCGTAGCTGTGCTGCTGATGTGTTATTTATGGTTAACGTGGTATTGCCTTGAGAGCCCCTAGTTTCATTTTACCTTGCTTTGATAATTCTCATACACCTCATCTGATTATATGCTCTTCATTGTAATCAGGACAGGTCAGCTGACTGGCTTGATGGTCTTGGTATGTTATCAATAAAAGAAGGTTATTTAATCACAGAAAATGACATTTCTGCACCACTGTGTCACCAAAATATCCATTTTATAACCCCATATTGTGCAATGGCTCATTACCAATTATTAATAATAATCTCCTACCTCCCATATAATTGTCAAATTTCCTCACTGAAACCATCTACTTCTTATGAATTAAGCAGTTCCTCAGTTACCAAATCGCTTGGCAGCCATTTTGTAAGATGGCTGCCATGGCCATCAGGGGCCAAATCTGCAATGCCCCAATATTCAGATCTCATCCATATATATATATATATATATATATATATATATTGTTACGGACACGGCTTAAGATGTTACGGACACGGACACGGCTCCTTGGCACGCACTTTTTCCTCACACACCCCAGAGTCGGACTTTCTCGCACACCCCCTTTTTCGCACACCAGACCTGTCGCACACTTCACCAACGGCCTCTCACGAACACCCGGGTCCATCTCGACCCCCAAGCTTATTAAATCACCTGGCGCATCATACGCACGACCATATTGGTCACCAATTACACCGGGTCCTCTTTCTCTTCGCTTCTCCTCCATCACCTGCGAATCCCTCATCCGGTTAATGAGCACATCATCACGATCCGAACACAGACTTTGGACCAATTCTTTTAATTCCTCCTTTATCTCTTTCTTATCCTCTCTCCGTCGCTTCTTAATTTCGCTCACCCCTTCTTCCACTTCTTCTAATTTCTGCTTCACCTCCTTCATCTCCTCGTGCGCCTCCTCAAGCTCGTCCTCTAAGGCCACCTTGACCGTTTCTATGTGCATCCTCACCTGCCGGTCCTTCGTCTCCATTACCTCTGTCATCTCGTCCAACCTCATTGTCAGTCCCTCACGTACCATCTGACATTGCCTCTGTGTCGCTATCAAGTCATTTTTTATGTCGTTTTGTGTCGCTTTTAACCCTCCTAATACCGCAGTGTTCCTTTGAACCTGCTCCATTAGTTCTTTTTGTCCCTCCGTCAGCTGTTCCACTTCCAGCGTCAACTCCTCTATACCACCTTGCAATTTTACAGTCCCCTTTCTCACCTCCTTCTCCATGCGCTCCTTACAGTGCCTCACCTCCTCGCGCACTCCTCCGACCTCCTCACTCACACCTCTTCTGATCTCCTCTCCCATCACTTGCATCTCCTGCCCAGATGCCACCCTCATCTGCTCCATTTCCTCCCTGTGAGCATCCAATTTAGTTTCTACCCCCATTCTGACCCCCTCTATCTGCTGCCCCATTTGTTTAACTTCCCTTTCCACTTGGTTCCTCATGTCCCTCAATTTGCCTTCCATACTGTTTTCTAACCCCTCTAACCCCTTTTGCATCCCTTCCATTTGATTCTCTTGAGCGGCCATTCTGTTTTCTACCCCCATTAACCCATGTTTCACCCCTTCTATCCCATTGTCTAACCCCTCTAATTTCTTGTCTAATCCCTCACCGGTACCCCTCGCTTCGTCCCTCATTACCCGCAATTGCTCACTCTGAGCCCTCATCTCGTCCTTCTGCAGGTTGAGGGACGCCTGCATTTGTACCATAAATTGCTCCATGAGGGCCTGCATTTGGGCCATCCCTCCCACTTGTGCAGCGGGTGCGGCCGCCGTAGCCATGTGCGAGGCGCCATTTTGCGCGCCCGCAACCTCGTGCGCGAGGACGCCATTTTGCGAACCTGCCGCCCTCACTGCTTCGCTCTCCTCTTGTCCCTCAATTTGCTCCTGGATCGACCCTGCCTCACTCTCCTCTACCAGAACCCAGCCGTCTTGATCTGCCATAGCGCGACTTTCAAAATTCGGGTTTTTATTTTAAAACAAAACAAATTTCACCGTTAATAATTTCGAGCGCGTGAAGCGCGCTTCGGGTCCAATCCCACTTACCGACACCAATTGTTACGGACACGGCTTAAGATGTTGCTTAACCGAGCGGAATGGCCGCCGTGTTCGCACAGTTTACCCGATTACCCCCAACTCACCCGATTCCACTCGAACGTTGGCCAAATCGCGCTACGCTAAATCAATGATGGAAAGGACACAACGACTGGGATGAATGAAACGACGCAAGGGGTACAGTTCTCAAGACCTCCGGAGGAGGATATAATTAGTGGGGGAGAAAAGGGGTAGATTACAAGGTAATGAGGTAAAGACACAGAAGAGATAGGCACTTAGACACAATCTTATCTAGCCCAGACAGACCACAGACAAACGGAACAAGACTGACTTACACAGGGATTGATGGCAGGGAAGGACAGGCAGTCGATAGCACAAGGTGCACCTTGGCTCAGGGGCAGAACCAAGCACGGTCCAGTCCAGAGATGCGGGGAGGTGTCACGGCGCTCGGAGGTGGCGTCCTTCTCTCTCCAAGCTCAGGGCGCATCTGACGTCATCTCCCTCTTCCTGCGCATGCTCAGCGGGGAGTCACACGCCCTCGGCTTGTTGGCTCCGCCCCAGATGGGACCGGTCCGCCGCTTCTATTGGGTGCGGGGGTTACCGGGCTCCGCCCTTGACGAGGAGCTGACAGCGAGCCCCTACTTGGTAACCCCGTCGAGCACATGCTCGATGGCGGCTCGTTGGAAAGGCCTGGTGCACTCCCAACACCCCCTACCAACCAAGCCGGAGTGAGGACGCGCACTCCCCGCGCCGCCGCCGTTGTTGTTGTTGTTGTTGTTGCTGAACCGTGAGGAAGAGCTGCGGGGAGGTATTGGGAGGTCCTAAACTTCCTAACGGTGCCATACAATCACATTCTGGTGCAACGAAGAGTCAGAATTAATGGAAACGAGTCCTTAACTGACATAGACTAAGAATAACTAGCAAGATGTCCTATAGTTGTCTTACATGAGATGTGGTGGACCTGGATGCGACATTTAATGGGGGAAATAGGGGGAGGTCGGGTCTACAGAGTGTTGTTTACAGAAAATGGGACTAGGGAATGGGGGGATTGGGGATAGTTGGGAAGTATTGAGGAAATAGGGGAATATTTACAAGCGGATATGGATGGATGTAAATCCCATATCCGCAACAATATATATATATATATTATTCTATCTATGTGTATTATATATATTATGATCCATGGTCTATCTCTGTGCCAAATTTTGTACTTTTATCACAAATTGCACAATGTGTTTATGATAGCGCCCCACTAAAGCAGAAATGGAAGGAATGGCTTGAAGTGCAATTCCTAAAGGCTTGCTTTTTCCAAACCTTTACACTCAAGCGTATTTTATCACTTTCAATCTGTTTTCCGACCTTAGGAATCAGGATCACATTTTCCATGTCAGCCATTTTCTGTTGAAAGTTTCAAATAATAATTTTACATTTATGATGGGGCCAGGTTATGGAGGGCTTTGTATGTCAAGAGGAGGATTTTGTACTGGATTCTCTGGGGGATGGGGAGACAGTGAAGCTTGTAAAGGACGGGGGTGATGTGGTCACGGGTCCGGGAATGGGTGAGTAGACGGGCTGACCTCCTCTCCAGACACACTCCCACCCACAACCTCCGCTCTGCTGGTACCAACCTCCTGACCCTCTCCATCCGGACCAAATTCAGATCCTGGGGGGACAGGGCCTTCTCCATCGCTGCTCCCACCCTCTGGAACTCACTACCTCACACCATCAGAGACTCCTCCTCACTCACCACATTCAAAACATCACTAAAGACCCACCTGTTCAACACTGCATTCAACATTCAACCCACAGCATTTAACCCCTGACTATCTCCTCTCCTTCTCCCTCCTTTTGCTTTAAATATTTCCCTATTGATTCTTGTCTTTTTGCAATTGTTGTTTTCATGTATTGTTATGCATTATGTTTTCCACTCTGTCAAAGCGCCTTTGGGCTTCTTGAAAAGCGCTATACAAAATAAATGAATTATTATTATTATAAATAAAAAATTAGACAGGAGGCCATTTGGCCCATCATGCCTTTACACTCTTCACACCATAACAGTCTTCACAAAAACAACATGGTTCCACTGAAGAGTTACTTTGTTTGCACCAGATGTGGTCCTGTGGATGTGTATCTTGATCCGTCCAAGATCCATTATCACAAATTCTTCTTCCAATCAGTTTGTTCTCGTCTTTGCATTCATATTGTGCACGTTCACCATGATGAAACACTCGCTTCCAGTTCGTCAGATTGCCATTTTCCACCCATGCTGGTGGAGGCCTGCAGACTTCCCCTGATTGAGACAAGAAAATAACTTTTTTCATCACTTCATGAGGAATGAATAATAATAATAGTAGTAGTCGGTTTTTATCCCAGAAACACTCGCTTCAGGTAGCTGGTAGCAGCTCACCTTGGGTGGGATATGCTTGTCCTCCATTCTAATCTCTCCTTCAGCTCTTAAGTTTAACTCAGGCCACAATTCACAGCTTCAATGCACTTCAACTCTGGCTCGAGCTCCAACAAAAGCTGAAAAATGTAATTGCGAAAAGGAAACTAGGAAAAAACAACAATGGACAAGTGCCAAATTCCAAAAATGTGGCTAGTTAAGCTGTATGAAGCATTTTAATGGAAGAGCTGGTAAACAACTTTTTCTGAACTGTTTTTGGTGCTGAAAATGAATCTTTTGTTTACCTGGCTCAATTTTGACTTTTTAGGTCAAAAAACTAGGTCAGTAGGTCAAAGGTCATCAATTTACCTTTCACTGAAAAAGGCTTTATTTATCATTTGCTATCTAACTGTGCAAAGTTTGAAACTCACTATTTGTAATTAAGAGTACTGGACGGTGCAAGGAAGGTCGAAAATAAATGAAAAATGTTAAGACGTATTTGACGACAAATGCAGATATCTCCGTGATGGCTTCATTGACTGAATACTGGAAAGTGTGCACTCTTATTTGCAATACTCTCAAGAAAACAAGCACCTTTAAGAATGATGGCCTATTTTAGCACACTGTATCTGTCCCAAGGAGTAAGACTATGTGTTTTCTGCTCGTTACCCCCCTCCTCCCCACACGGTATCACTCTGGAACAGTTTACCTGCATTCTGCTTTCTCCTCTATCCTAACCTACCTCAATTGAAGAGGAATTTCAATAGATTCCTCCTTTCTGTCTAATATCTATACTTTCCTTTGTGGAGCCCCCACCTCGAGTGGCCTTAAACGCTTTGCGGTGGGTGACTACTCATCAAAAACAAATAAAAGCACACACCTCTATCACTTTAAAGTTTAAACGTTGGTCTGTGCATGTTTTTTCCCTTCATTGGCACCAGCTCACCTGCTCACCACCCATTTTTACCGATACAGCCATCGCACAATGCACAATGCTTAGTGAGCACACCAACGAAGGGAAGAGATTCACCGAAAGTGACTACTCACACCATCATCAGCATCCATCATATATATCTATATATATATATATATATATATATATATATATATATATATATATATATATATATATATATATATATATATATATATATATATATATATATATATACAGACTTGGCATTTAATATGGAATATTTTTTTTGTGGGGGTGAACTTACTTTTCAAGATGTCTTAGAACCAAAAGTTCATTGGAATTATGTTGAAATTATTCTAGATTTTGTTAATGTGACCTTTAAAAGAAACAAAAACCACATTTGACATTTCGAAACAAATAAATTGATCCTTGAAAGTGATGTAAACTGAGATCGAACTCAATTCATGGACAGTACTGTGTTAAACTTCTGTACGTTTTCCAGAAGTATCTCTTTATTTTGCACATTAGCCAAAATTTTTTTTAACAAAAACAAAAGTTAAATTACGACTGGGATTACGGACAGTAAAATTACAGTTCAGTACTTCGTGTAACCCCCACGAGCATTCAGGAGAGCACGTACACGTTGAGGCATGCTGTTCACGAGATTTGCCACGGTTTGGACAGGAATCGCTTGCCATGCAGTGACAATAGCCTGCTGCAATTCACGCACAGAGGTCGGCTGCTGGTCCAAGTGGTCGATTTGACGCGCTAATTCTGCCCACAAGTTCTCTATCGGATTCATATCCGGGGACATGGCAGGCCACTCCATATGCTCGATATCACGGTCAGCAAAAAAGTGTTGGATCATGCGAGCATGATGAGGCCGTGCATTGTCATCTTGGAAGACAAAGTTTCCTCGAATGGCTGCACGAGCAAATGGAAGCAATGTTTCTTCCAGAATGGCCCTGTACTTGAACTGGTTCAGGTTTCCATTCAGAACAACCAGGTCAGTTTTGCCCCCTGCATGAAAAGCAGCCCAAACGGTCACCCCACCACCTCCAGCTTGGACTCTTGGCACTATACAATCTTTGTTGTAGGCTTCATGCACTTGTCTGCGCACTCGGGACCGCGGCCATCTTGACGACAGACCATAAATCTAGACTCGTCACTGAAGATCACGTGATTCCAGTGTCCTGGCTGCCATTGACGGTGCTCTCTGGCCCACTGCAATTGGGCACTGGCGGTGTTGTCTGGTCAGGGCGTGGCTTTTCTCAGGGGGACGCCTGGCATGATAGCCTGCTTGAACCAGTTGTTGGTTGACTAGCCTTCTGGATACAGGCACATTTTGTCACTTGCTGCCACTCAGCCCTTAGCCGATTAGCTGACTTGGTACGGCCCATTGCGGACTAAACCGGTGCAGCTGGCGATCATCCCTCCTTGTGGTTCTGCGGGGGACGTCCTGGCCTCGGTATTGGAGTAGGGACACCCCCCTCTGAGCATTTCGTTTCAGGATATTTGACACCTGACCTTGAGTGATGCCATACTTGCCGAGCAATAGCACGCTGTTTCATGCCGTAATTTCGTAAAGCCACCACTCCATGACAAACAGCATTGTCGAGTTGACGGACCAGCTCCAGAGGAAGCGGCAATAAACTTTTAGAGACGTGCAGCAGTTGTTTTTCCACTAATACAGAACGCAACAACCCTTGTATACCCGACTGTGAAGCCAATCATCAAATGCAACCTGTCCGTACATTTTGCCACGCCACCTGTGATATAATCCTGTTGTTGACTTCTTGCTGCGACAGACAATCAGTGACATGGTTCTTTTAACAAATAAATCACCAAAGTGTAAAAGAAACTCACCAGATTGATATACTGAGCTAAGAAAGTAAACCCAAGTAAAGAAAAAAAATATATTCCATATTAAATGCCAAGTCTGTATATATATATATATATATATATAATTATATATATATATATATATATATATATATATATATATATATATATATATATATATATATATATATATATATATATATATATATATATATATACTAGCTTGGCTCAGCTCGCTGCGCTCGCCTCACCACGCATCGTTACTGAGGAACGGGCTTATTTTAACTGAGGATAATGACTGCACCTGAGTTGCTGTGTTGTCATGATTTACACCAATCATAATACAAACAATTATTTTGCACAAATGTATTTGTCGTGTTTGTGATATTACATTTTTATAGGCAATTTAGGTTGAAGATTTAGGTTGAATGTTTTTTTTTCAAGAAAGAACCCCTCAGCACATACATAGGGGAGGGGTAAGTGCAGACTGGAAGTTTGGTACGATTACACCTCACCACCACATAATTCAAAACACCTCACCACCACATAATCCAAAACACCTCACCACCACATAATTAAAAACACCTCACCACCAAGTAATTCAAAACACCTCACCACCAAGTAATTCAAAACGCCTCACCACCACATAATTTAAAACACCTCACCACCAGGTAATTCAAAACACCTCACCACCACGTAATTCAAAACACCTCACCACCAAGTAATTCAAAACACCTCACCACCACATAATTTAAAACACCTCACCACCAAGTAATTCAAAAACACCTCACCACCAAGTAATTCAAAAACACCTCACCACCAAGTAATTCAAAACACCTCACCACCAGGTAATTCAAAACACCTCACCACCAGGTAATTCAAAACACCTCACCACCATGTAATTCAAAACACCTCACCACCCAGGTAATTCAAAAACACCTCACCACCATGTAATTCAAAACACCTCACCACCACATTATTCAAAACACCTCACCACCAAGTAATTCAAAACACCTCACCACCAAGTAATTCAAAACACCTCACCACCACGTAATTCAAAACACCTCACCACCACATTATTCAAAACACCTCACCACCAAGTAATTCAAAACACCTCACCACCAAGTAATTCAAAACACCTCACCACCAAGTAATTCAAAACACCTCACCACCACGTAATTCAAAAGACCTCACCACCACGTAATTCAAAACACCTCACCATCACATAATTTAAAACACCTCACCACCACATAATTTAAAACACCTCACCACCAAGAAATTTAAAACACCTCACCACCACGTGATTAAAAACAACTCACCACCACATAGTTAAAAACAACTCACCACCACATAATTTAAAACACCACACCACCACGTAATTTAAAACACCTCACCACCACATGATTAAAAACACCTCACCACCACGTAGTTAAAAACAACTCACCACCACATAATTCAAAGCACCTCACCACCACGAAATTCAAAACACCTCACCACCACATAATTCAAAACACCTCACCACCACGAAATTCAAAACACCTCACCACCACGAAATTCAAAACACCTCACCACCATGAAATTCAAAACACCTCACCACCACGAAATTCAAAACCCCTCACCACCACGAAATTCAAAACCCCTCACCACCACGAAATTCAAAACACCTCACCACCACGAAATTCAAAACACCTCACCACCACGAAATTCAAAACACCTCACCACCACATAATTCAAAACACCTCACCACCACGAAATTCAAAACACCTCACCACCAAGTAATTCAAAACACCTCACCACCAAGTAATTCAAAACACCTCACCACCAAGTAATTCAAAACACCTCACCACCACGTAATTCAAAACACCTCACCACCACATAATTCAAAACACCTCACCATCACATAATTTAAAACACCTCACCACCACATAATTTAAAACACCTCACCACCAAGAAATTTAAAACACCTCACCACCACGTGAGTAAAAACAACTCACCACCACGTAGTTAAAAACAACTCACCACCACATAATTTAAAACACCACACCACCACGTAATTTAAAACACCTCACCACCACGTGATTAAAAACACCTCACCACCACGTAGTTAAAAACAACTCACCACCACATAATTCAAAACACCTCACCACCACGAAATTCAAAACAGCTCACCACCACATAATTCAAAACACCTCACCACCACGAAATTCAAAACACCTCACCACCACGAAATTCAAAACACCTCACCACCATGAAATTCAAAACACCTCACCACCACGAAATTCAAAACCCCTCACCACCACGAAATTCAAAACACCTCACCACCACGAAATTCAAAACACCTCACCACCACGAAATTCAAAACACCTCACCACCACGAAATTCAAAACACCTCACCACCACATAATTCAAAATACCTCACCACCACGAAATTCAAAACACCTCACCACCACGAAATTCAAAACACCTCACCACCATGAAATTCAAAACACCTCACCACCACGAAATTCAAAACACCTCACCACCACGAAATTCAAAACACCTCACCACCACGAAATTCAAAACACCTCACCACCACGAAATTCAAAACACCTCACCACCACGAAATTCAAAACACCTCACCACCACGAAATTCAAAACACCTCACCACCACGAAATTCAAAACACCTCACCACCACGAAATTCAAAACACCTCACCACCACGAAATTGAAAACACCTCACCACCACGTTATTAAAAATACTTCACAACCACGGAAACAAAAGTTTGAGGGAATAGTTCAGTGATAACAGAGACACTGCCCAGATATGTACATTAGATTACTGTTCCTGAGTTGCTGTTTTGTTATGGTTCACACCAACCATAACACAAACAATTATTTTGCACAATGTATTTGTAATATACGTGATATTATATTTTATAATCAATTGAAGTTGAAAACTTAAGTTGAAAAAAAAAAAATTCCCGAAAAAATTCCACCCCCCAAAAAAAAATTGGAATAAAAAAAATACCCTTAGGACATACCGACGGGAGAGATATGTGCATACCAGAAGTTTGGTACGATTTCACAAAAGTTTGAGAAAGTAGTTCAGTGACAACACAGGACAGACACTGCACGGATCTATATATATATATATATATAGACATATGCATCACCTGCTTCAAATCTACTTATTTCTAACAACTTCGAAAAGGTGCCAATAATATTGACCGGGCCACTTTAGGATTTCTGTGTGGAATATGCTAATATTTAGTAATTTTTTCAGCTTTTTTTATTTTGTTCCACCGCAACCCAAAGAAATACATATGTGGATACCAAAACATTTTTTAATTTAAACAATTTTCTGGAAAGAATGGTGCATTATTCTAAAAAAGTGCAAGGGTGCCAATATTTTTGGCCATGACTGTATGTATATATATATATATACTAGCTGAGGTACCCGGCTTCGCCCGGGTTGAATAACAATAAGACAAATATATGATGAAAAGAACATGTATATTTTAGAGCAATATCACAGTACATTTCCTACATGACGTTTTGTCAATTGTCAATTTCTCAAAACCTCTTGGTATACAACATTTCTGGTTTTCTTACTTGGTGCCAAGACATAAAGATTGCTGGGTTTTCCAACCCTCGAGCAGCCCACGTACAGCTGGCCATGGGAAGTACCCGGCATTGCCGGGCGGGGGAAGGGAGGGGAGGGGGAAGGGGATGGGAGGGGAACGGGGGGGGGAGGGGAGAAGAGGGGGGGAGGGGAGAAGAGGGGGGGGGAGGGGAGAAGAGGGGGGAGGGGGAGGAGGAGAGGGGGGGATTGGGAGGGGGAGGTGGAGGGATGGGAGGGGGAGGGGGAGGGGGAGGGGAGGGGGGAGGGAAGGGGGGAGGGGGAGGGTGGAGGGGAGGGGAAGGGGGGAGGGGGAGGGGTAGGGGGAAAGGGGAAGGGAAGGGGAGAACGGGAGGGGGTAGGGTGGAGGGGAGGGGGGAGGGGAGGGGGAGGGGGGGGAGTCAAGTCGAAAGTCATTGTCGTCAATTGAATGTCGCATTTATTTTTTATTCCCTGTCAAATGGCATTGGTCCCGCATTCCGAACCTGGAAGTCGGAAGTCATTGTCGTCAAAGTTGAAACATTAACGTTACGAAATACGCTGATGACGTCATAATTTTAAAACCCGAAGGTTTTTTAAACATTTAAGGTGTGCTGTAGTTTCTCTGGGACGTACTGATTCCGAATATGCAGTTGTAAAATTAACGTTCCGAAATACGCTGATGACGTCATAATTTTAAAACGCGACGTTTTTTTTTTAGTTGAGATTTTATTCGAATTCGAATGCCATTCAATTTCAACTGTTGGAAACAATAATTATTTCAATTTCCAACAGTTGAAATAATTATTGTTTCCAACAGTTGAAATTTAAAGGCATTCGAATTCGAATAAAATCTCAACTAAAAAAAAAAACCGTTTATTCGTTCTTGGCGCGAAAAAATGGCGCGCATTTTGTCATTATGTGCGACATTACGTCACTCCTACGGACGTGAAAACATTTGTTTTCCTTAAAAATATATTTAAAATAAATACAATATTACATAAATTAACAATAAAATAAGCTAAAAAACAATTTAAAATACAATAAAAAGCACATTAAAAATATATAAATATGTACGTACAGTATACCGTACGTACGC
Organism: Myxine glutinosa; assembly: GCF_964187855.1. Taxonomy (NCBI): domain Eukaryota; kingdom Metazoa; phylum Chordata; class Myxini; order Myxiniformes; family Myxinidae; genus Myxine; species Myxine glutinosa. The sequence continues at coordinate 34,018,970 of NC_136267.1, forward strand.
GCAACCGCGGGATCGGAAAGGGGCAATAGCGCCGCCACAAACTACACCATGGAATTGCAGCTGGCCCGGTTTTTTAAACCATTGATATTAAAATACAAAGTAGCCTATAACCACCAGGATTTTATGCTGATTCCGAATCTGTGTCTAAAACTTTTCTCCGATGTGTAGTTCTTGAGTTATAAGCGGACATCCAGACAGACACACACACAGACACTCCTCCTTTATATATATATATATATATATATATATATATATATATATATATATATATATATATATATATATATATATATATACATATATATATATATATATATATATATATATATATTTATATATACACAGTGATCCCTCGTTTATCGCGGGGGTTACGTTCCAGAACCCCCCGTGATAGGTGAAAATCCGCGAAGTAGAAACCATATATTTATTTTATTATTTTTATATATTTTAAGCCTTTAAAAACCCTCCCCATACTCTTATAAACCTTTCCCACGCTCTTATGAACCCTTTCTACACTCTTAAACACACTTTTGAGACCCATCCTTAGTCCTTACGTATTAGAAAAATATTTGTACGTGTATATATAGCTGTACAGTACATTGATGCAAGTTCTTTTATAATTGCAATTAATTAACAAACAAACATACACATATGATCATGGAACTACACAAGTACAGTACAACAAAGTATTTACATTGATGCGAATTGTGTTTTTGAAAGCAAAAGGCAATAATTGACAAAAGTGCCTTTAATCAAACCTGAGGCCTAAGCATAAAGAAGTCTTCATGAGCTATTCAAAATAGAGATGATGATTAATTTTGAAAATTAATAAGAAATGCATTAGCTTCCTCTTGCATATGCAGCAGCTTCCTGATGGTTAATTTGTAGGAAGCAGTGGGGCGTGGAGAGGAGGTGAGGAGGGTGGTTATTCCTGATCTGATGCAGTGATGAAGCAGATATCTCATCTGTATCAAAAGGTAATGACCGAAAAATCCCATCCTCCACAACCTCGGTCATTCATGTTACTCAGCGACTTAATTTAATTGCAGCTTTAGACAACATCATCGAAATCGTCATCATGATCATGTGTCTCTAAGTTGTAAACATAAGTTATTGTAAATTAGAGGTTACCCAAAGTATGATGACTCTTAAAACCATATTGATCATTAAACTGCAGGACACAGTTTGGCATCAACCTTGCAAATTACTTAAAGTAGCGAAGAACCGTCCAAGAACCCTCCTTACGGATGGGTTAATTACCCCCAGAATCATGGACAAGTTAATTACCCCCAGAATATGGGACTTTCAAAATGCGCGATTCTTTGTCTACTCATTTATAATGCGTATTTTATTTCGATTTACTGTAATATTCTTTTAATATAGGTTTTAATTAATGTGTTAGATTTTTATTTATATTATTATTAATTTTTTAGGCTAGAAAATGCTTATTTTACCACAAAAATAATTAAAATCTAAAAAAATAAAAATACCTATAGGCCGCAGAATCCCGCGATATAATGAAAAATCCGATATATAATTTTACATATACTCGCGAGAAAAACCCGCGATGTACCGAAGCCGTGAAAAGTGAAGCGCGATATAGCGAGGGATGACTGTATATATATGTATATATATATATATATATATATATATATATATATATATATATATATATATATTGTTACATTTATAGGCGGTAGGCAATGCAATACCTTAGAGCCAGGTAGAATTGTATTGGTACTGTTGGAGAATTTGTAGCTGAGAGACTCACAGGACTCCAATGACCGGACACAGGTTTACAAAAGGTCTGGTTTATTAACTGGTTATTCACTTCATTCCATTTACCAAATAATACCGCATAATATAATGGATCAGGTTAACTCTTTTCCAATGTCCTTCTCGTTCGGCTGATGTTCCTCCGCCATTCCCGTCGGGCAGAGGTTCTGATGATGGGTGCTCGTTCGCTCCGTCGAGCAGGAGTTATCGTGGCAAGTCCTCCTCGACTCCACGTTTGCTCTCGTTTATATTGGACAAACTGGAGTTAATCCCCTGTCCGCTGAAGGTTAATCCCCTTTCCGCTAATGCCCCGAGGTCATGCATGTACCAAGTCCTGGTATCAGCTCGCTCCCCTCCTGTTGTGAGTTCCGTTTACCAAACGATAGGGGGGTGCTTCAGCCAGGGGCTGTGACCAGGTGGACAAGAGATTATCATGTTCGGGTGCATTCCTGACTCATTTACAAACTCGGCTTTCACAGAGTTTGCATGTAAAATGTATCTGCTTTGTTACCAGGTTAATTAATAAGTTACCAGTGCCAATTAATAAGTTACACTGAGTTACACTTCCACAATTCCCTCATCTTTTTGTTTTTTGTTTATATTAACCATTAATCTAAACATCAATATAAGTAAACAATCAATCACTACAAGTAAACATCATTACAAGTATAAGTAAATAATCAATCACTTTGGTAATCAAATTCCCTTGGGCATACACCGTCATCCTGCAAGAATCACAAAACATTTCGTTGGTCATTGACTCCTTCCATATCGTTCAATCTATTGCATTTGCATCACAAATATATTTTCAAAACAACACTTCACCATCACCAAGATACAACAATTTCACTTCATTTTCAAGTTTTGTAAAGCATCTGCACCATCTGGTAAAAAACGTTTGCCTCCACACAAATGTTGACTTTGTTTGAAAGGAAGGGCTGATCACTTGTGTTTGAATCCTGGTATGAAACATTTTCTCCTAATGTCTTCATAGCTCCTGTACTACTTCGTGTAGGATTTCGCTGTTGTGGTAACATTGCGGAGTCATAGACTGACCCTGCTCTCCTTGTAGCATTCTTGCCACTTTTTGCTGTAAACCATAGTAATTCCTGAACACGGCCTTCACCCAGTTGTAGTCGACTTGCCTCCACCCTCATTGTGAGTGGGCAGCAAGTATTGGTGTGACGTTGATTGGCCAGCAAGATGTGGAACAGGGATGCCGGATGCATCCACAATGATGTTGGGACCATGGTGTTCAGGTCATTCATGGTCCTTACCAGGAGCAACCAGCAGAATCGTGCACAGCTGTTGTGACAAGGGCACAGCCGTTTTTTTTGCAGCTCCATGCTAGTTCCCCGGACGTTGGTGAAGTAATAACATATGTCCCCGCATTTCACAGAGGTTGCCGGTAAAATGTCGTTGTCCTGCAACTTCTGATGTGGTGAATGTTCGAAGCCTTCGAACAAGAGTAAGTGATCGCCTTTCTTTCATATGTTGCAGTGTGATCCAGGCAAATGGTCACATAAATTTCCTTGGTGAAGGTAAGCATTCATCTCCAAGTTACACGGGAGAATGTCTTCATCATTCTTTGAGAAAGAGGGTGTATGCCACGATTAACTTCATTTTTTAGCCACAAATTTTCTTTCTCGAACTTCTTCCCAATTCCGTTAGCAATCCCTCCAAAATGTGATCTCGTCTTATCCTTATGCTCAGTCACATCTGAATCTGCTTTCCACACACACTGAATCAGATAGGGTGCATCTTACCATGAAATCAGCATAATCATGTATATCTTCCGACAGTTTCACATTCAACAATTTGTTGTTTTTCCTTAACACAAAAAGTTATATTCATTTATATGCGTCACACAAATAATATTCAATCAGGTATGTATTTTATTACTAAACTAAGAATAGCATTGTATATGATTACAATCACAAATGGGAATACCTAATTCCCAACAACAATTTTTTCAAACCAACAAATTAAACATAATGTATTATTACCATAATTCCTCTCCACTTTTTCTTTTCCCTCTTTTTCCTAACAGTGTGTCACTCGTGGTGATATGAGTTCACTGATATTGTAATTGACACAACTCATAACATTGTCGTTATGCCATTATCTTAATTCTACTGTTTCATTTGCAACATCACTTGATTTAATCTTTTAATCTCAGTATTTATTCATATCATCATAACAATCTTTCTATTTTAGGTCCATATTTGTTTCTATTCTTATCAACCTCCTACGGTTTATCAATTTGTTCCAAAACACTGCAACCAAAGGTTTTAACCAAAGCTCTGCCAAACTATTTCCAATTTGAACTCAACATGCTAATTAAACAACAATTCAAAGAATTAACTTCAATGGGTCAACAAAACTCATTTTATAAACAGATCTAATTTTCCCATCCAATAATTTTCCTTGCCAAATGTCATATTGCAACACTTTAATAAACCTTCGAAAAATGTCTCCCAAATCAATAAATTCCCTTTTTACTTCCCAAATACTCATCTGTAAATTACATATTCAATTACAGTTTTTTCCTATTTGTTCGGCCTAAATGGCCACTGAAGTGGCTGCCAACATGCAGTACCGTTTTTATCTACCAAGCAAGTATTCGTCCACATAAGATCTCTACCAAAATGTTGTTTGTAAAAACAAATCTGGGATTTCTGATTACATGGATGCACACTCTCAGGACATTTCAGGCTGCTTGTTAACAATCCACTACGATTAATTAATTCCTTTACCCACAATCAAATAATTAGTACAAATTGAGGATATTATCCCTATCACATTCATTTATAGATTCATTATGTTGGATCTAAATTTTCTCCCACTGCTGCAAGGAAGAACAATAGCTCTAATAAGTCTTTGTAATATCTCACTTCATTTACCCAGCATCGAAGAATTTATTTACTATCCATTCCCATCTGTTAACCAGTGACTTTGTTTGAACTCCAAAACTTAATTTGATGAATCCCATGTGTATGGTACCACTTATTGAAACCCCTACTTTTGTAGAATATCCAAGTAAGTGTTTTTTTTACACCCCCTTAACTGTTGCTCATCCATTTCTATGCACCCAGTGAGTACTACTGACACCAGTATGCCAATATAGGTGTGCGAGATTAACAAATATGTTGCAGGTACACGTAACAGCGCGTTCTGAGTATAAATAACGTAACAGCGCATTCCTGTCTGCCCCTTGGTTTAAGATGCACAATGCATTCCGTTTTAAAACTCACAATTGTTCAAATCAGCAAGATTTTCTTTACTATTTTCCCATATCATCTATGCCTAATACACATCCATACATGCAGCACAATTTATATGCTGATAAAATTCAAGTTTATATATATATATATATAAATCCATGAGCAGAGTATTCTGGGAAGTCAGTGTAAGACCTCTCCCAAATTTGGATAATTTTGTACTCCCTCATTTCTTTTTATGAAGCTCATATCCATAAATAGCTATTATTCTCATATAAATTCTATCAAAAATGGAATCCCCAAATTACTCACAATTTTACTATTTAATTAATGGCTGCTCATAACCCAGCACATCAAATCTTTATATTCCATCTCCCTTGACAAAAGAGATAATGTTCATAATCAAATTTTATTTCTATTTTATTTTACGGATTCTCTGCATATTCAATCCCATCCACATAAAACTATCCATTTCCAGACAGGCACACTGTCGGTGTCAACAATCTTGTAAGATTGATACACAAAACAATACAAAACACTAACATTGACACACAAAAAATACACACACACATGCATTATGCGTATTTGTTTGCGTTGGAACTATTATTTACAGATCAAGATGGGTGTCAATTTTATTTCAATTTCATAAAATTTGTCCTTCAATTTTTTTATAAATGCTAATACACAAATGGACCAAAAAGTTTATTCTTAGAAAACCCCTATGATGTCACATTGAAATTACCCTTTCAGTTCCCACAATAGTTTATCCAAATTTGACTACACACCCATTTACATGTCAGTCGACCACTGACTTATCAATCGTGTGGAACAATAGTCCGAAATTCCCACCTGATCATCATGTGACCCTTGTCCCTTGGTTTAAAATTTGCAAAGCAATTGTTCCAACTTTGTAAATTTAAAATTGTGTGCCCAACATAAAAGATCCAATTTCGGCATTTGATCAATTAATTATCAATTTGCTTACAAGCAAAAGAAAAAAATGAATAATTCTTGCTCCGAAAACTTTTCAGACCCAAGAATCATCGACAGTTATTCATGTTTGTCCAGTAATCTAATTTGTTGAGGCCAATCGTCATTTGGGATTTGTCGCAATGAAGGCCTAATCATTGTCTGAGGTATCGGTCAGCACTGGTACCCTTGATCTTGGTTTACCCTATGAACTTGTCTTCCTTTTGGTATACGGACATCCTCTTTTCCAATGTCCCATCCGTCCACACTTGAAACACCGGTTTCTGTCGTTGTCTGATCTGTGCACCTGTGCACTTGTATTGCTGGGCTGCATCTCTACATCCCTGAGTTGCCACTGCAATCTCTCGTTATCTCCTGAAACACGAAAAAATTCTCTGTACCGTCCTTTTTGGGGAGACAACTGGAAGTCTGATGGGACAACTGTCACTTTCATTCCTAATTTCGAGGGCAGTTGTGCATTTGTCTCCTCCACTGTATCCTGTATCCTTTTTATTTTAAGTTCTAGATCCGTTATCCGTTCTTGCTGTTCCCGTTGTCTGGATTCACCATCCCAAAGATGGAATGCAAGCCAGTCTACCGTTAGATTCTGTCTCTTCCTGGCTTTCAATCTTTGTTCCAATCTTTCCAATCGACTTCGCTCAAATGTACCATCTCTTGGAAACTCCTCATCATGTCCCTTTGTCCACAAATACCAATTCTCGACCTGTTTTATAGCTTCTGCACCATAACGGTCGTACATATGATGTGTACAAGTACCTTTTTGTGGAATCTCTGGTTGTCCTTGTGTATTCTTGCAGGCTCCATTTCCCATTCTGCCTTTTATCAAAGTAGCGTTGGATGTGTTGTAGTTTGTTCCTCTAAAGCTTCACTCGTACCTCCAGGAAGGGTCTCTCCACCTGTTCACACGGTGATTTCCAGAGAATCTCCCTCAGCCGTGGCTTTTGCACAATCCAATCTCACAGATCAGTATTTGCAGATGAGCCGGAGGGTCAGTATGAAATGGGTGAATCCTCAGGTGTCCGCTCTGTTGACAGGGAAATCACACAATGGTAACCGCACATATATATCTGTATATAAACTCACCACCTTGCTCAATTTCCCAGGTTGTCTCCACATTGATAATATCTCGCAAAGATATCAAAGCTTCTTTCTTGAGACCGCATTTTCATCAATCAAACAATCAATATATTCAATTCAATTTATTCAGTTCAATTTATTCAGTTAAATTTATTCAATTAAATTCAATCAATTAGATTCAATCAATTAACAATTCAATCAATTATTCAATTTCAATTAATTCATCAATATTCATCAATAAATCAAATTAATCATTTTGGATGACTCCTTGCATAAGCCCTTTCCCCAATGATGTCAGGACAGGTCCATCCATTGACTGAGATCGAATCTCATCGGTCGTCACCTCTGGTTCGTACCTCATGTTAATTGATGAATCACCGTCCTGTCCTAGGGTCATATCTGACATATTTCCCCATTTTGCCTGGTCTCCACAAATTTTTTGCAACCACTAAAGGCAACTCATCCTTCATTCGTGAGACAGCCAAAATGGATGGCAGATACTAAAGTTCTTTGGGAAAAATATCTCATCATTTTTCTTTTAATAGTACCCAAAATCTCTTGGCAATATAAATTTCGTAAAACTCCTGAAATGGGACTGTCAAATTCCTTCAATCATGCTAAATTTTGAAACTCCATCACTGGTAATACCCAATTTATCCCATAGGGCTTGAAAGTTCTTTCCCAAGTTCATGCAGCATTCTGCATTTGAACCCTATGATATCATTCATAATAATCATCATGATTTTATAGTCATGGTCCTATCATAATCATCTATTTAAAACGAACATTTCCTTTATCACCACAGCTATGTGGTATAATCAACAATAGAATAAAACTGTACATAGCAACAGGCTACCTCATGGCCACTTAGTATACCTATTGACAATAAGTCATAACAATATCGAATAATCATTGAACAATTCTAAAATCGCTTCCATTGCTCCAGCCGCAGCATTCGTCATTTTGTCTGCTCATCCACGTGACCAAAACGAAATAAAGGGAGCTCAACCATTACACTGCGCTTTTAATGGCGCATGCCATAGGACCTCAACGCAATTTCGACTCGGCCAGAAAACGAGCAAATTTTGCAGGATGTTAACTGGAATTAGTCGTGAAAATATATCCAAAATACACAAAAATACACACCCACCAAAATAAACAACAAACCCAAACAAACCCAAGGTCGACCCTCTTACATAGTAAATTACATCATTTCAGCATCGCATTGATTGCTGAAATATTCCAGGGTTTATACACACCTTAAAAGAGGTATGCGTGGTGTTGCCAACTCCCACGTTTATTCCTCATTAAATTCCTCATTAAATTCCTTATTAAATTACTCATTAAATTACTCATTAAATTACTTATAAAATTACTCATTAAATTACTCATTAAATTACTCATTAAATTACTCATTAAATTACTCATTAAATTACTCATTAAATTACTCATTAAATTACTCATTAAATTACTCATTAAATTACTCATTAAATTACTTATTAACTTAACTTACATAGTTTCAGCATTGTATTGATTGCTGAAATATTCCAGGGTTTATACACACCTTAAAAGAGGTATGCGTGGTGTTGCCCCCTCCCACGTTTATTCCAGGGTTTATACACACCTTAAAAGAGGTATGCGTGGTGTTGCCCCCTCCCACGTTTATTCCAGGGTTTATACACACCTTAAAAGAGGTATGCGTGGTGTTGCCCCCTCCCACTTTTAATTACTCATTACATCGTTTCCATTTTTAAAAAAAACATCGCTTTTACTGCTCCAGCCACAGCATTTGTCACTTTGTTTGCTCATCCGCATGACCAAAACGAAATAAAGGGAGCTCAACCATTACACAGCGCTTTTAATGGCGCATGCCATAGAAACTCAACGCAATTTCGACTCGGCCAGCAAACGAGCAAATTTTGCAGGATGTTAACTGGAATTAGTCGTGAAAAATATATCCAAAATACACAAAAATACACCCCCACACAAATAAACAACATTTATTCCGTTCAACAGAACAAACATTTCCTCTATCATGACATGCATGTCTTCAAAATTATATGACCAAGAGAAAAAGTAAAATTAATTAAAAACTGCGGGCAGTGATGATCCGGGGACCATACCGCTCCATCCTGATTGGACGGGTGCGTGCTAGAGTCGTTAATAACGACAGTCCAGATCCGATTGTTCAAAATTTTAACTCAATCGATCGAAAAATGAACGCAGGGATGCATTTTAAAGGTGCAGTGGCACTAACTGAGTTGCCACGAATATGGCCACGAAATTGCCAATATGGCCATCACAAAATATTTTCCTTAATCAATTGGCTCATAGCATAACCAATCTGCAAGTATCTCATCCGAAGATGTATCTCTGAGGAATTTTAATTATATAAGTCATTTATAAATCAACGAGTTAATTTATTAAATGATTAATCAATAAATCAAAATTTTCCTTGACAGCCACATCACTTGGTCAGTGTCATGTCCAAATATCAGCTTCCTTACTCAAAAGGTGCCTGAGTTAATGTAATGTAATTACTGTAATAAGATTACTGCAATTACTGTAATGATTACTGTAATTACTGTAATTACCGGAACTGTAATTACTGTAATTACCTCAGGTAATTACTGTAATGTAATTACTGTAATGTAATAAGAAATGTAATTAATTAAATAAGTACTTCTATAATATCGCTCATAATTAAATAACTCGTGAATTCTTATCCGGTTTATTTAACATTTGAGTGTCCCCAAAACGTTGGAGCAAAACGTTGCAACAACGAAATTAAAACGTTGTAGCGACGTTGTGGAAACGTCAGCAAAACCCAACATTTAAATGTTCACAAAACGTTGGAGCAAAACGTTGCAACAACGAAAGTGAAACGTTGTAGCGACATTGTGGAAACGTCAGCAAAACCCAACATTTAAATGTTCACAAAACGTTGGAGCAAAACGTTGCAACAACGAAAGTGAAACGTTGTAGCGACGTTGTGGAAACGTTAGCACAACCCAACATTTAAATGTTCACAAAACGTTGGAGCAAAACGTTGCAACAACGAAAGTGAAACGTTGTAGCGACGTTGTGGAAACGTTAGCACAACCCAACATTTAAATGTTCACAAAACGTTGGAGCAAAACGTTGCAACAACGAAAGTGAAACGTTGTAGTGACGTTGTGGAAACGTTAGCACAACCCAACATTTAAATGTTCACAAAACGTTGGAGCAAAACGTTGCAACAACGAAAGTGAAACGTTGTAGTGACGTTGTGGAAACGTTAGCACAACCCAACATTTAAATGTTCACAAAACGTTGGAGCAAAACGTTGCAACAACGAAAGTGAAACGTTGTAGCGACGTTGTGGAAACGTTAGCACAACCCAACATTTAAATGTTCACAAAACGTTGGAGCAAAACGTTGCAACAACGAAAGTGAAACGTTGTAGCGACGTTGTGGAAACGTTAGCACAACCCAACATTTAAATGTTCACAAAACGTTGGAGCAAAACGTTGCAACAACGAAAGTGAAACGTTGTAGCGACGTTGTGGAAACGTTAGCACAACCCACCATTTAAATGTTCACAAAACGTTGGAGCAAAACGTTGCAACAACGAAAGTGAAACGTTGTGGCGACGTTGTGGAAACGTCAGCAAAACCCAACATTTAAATGTTCACAAAACGTTGGAGCAAAACGTTGCAACAACGACAGTGAAACGTTGTGCTCATTAAATCCCATATCTTGTCACCCTTTGCATTGTTGAAAGCAATTAATTCCATACTCAATATTACCTCAATTTATATATACTAGGGCGTGCCCGCACGTACGTGCTTGCAAAAAACATGCGTGCAAACAACAACAAAAACTTTGAAACCACGTGGCAGTAACGACCACAGAACCCCCCCCCCCCCCCTCTATCAATGGTTTGGTCCATTCGCAAAGCCAAAGCGAACGACCACAGAACCCCCCCTCTATTTACATGAAATGGTTTGGTTCATTCGCAGAGCCAAAGCGAACGGCTTGCGAGTACGGTGACCATACCTTGGGACCCACTTGTCCGATTAATTTCAAACCTTGACAAATTTTCCATTCCTTCCCTTCCTGATCTTTCGATGTAGGGCTGGGTTCTTTTTTTTTTTTTTTTAGGATCATGTTGCATCGAGCATTATTTTCCAAAACAGTGTGAACATTAACCCACACCAAAACCTCTGACATTCCACCATTAACACCTATTGTAAGCGTGCCGAATCAGTAAGCATCACCCCTTCTATGAGCCTCGACCAGAGGGTGGTTGTTACTCACAAACACCATTTCCTGTAATTATCTCTCATAATCAGGATAAATTTGGAACAGCCCTTAAACTAACACCAAGCAGATCAATTTTTATATTTAGGTTGGGGTTTCACACAAACTGGTTAACTAAATAATACAGAATTATTTTTTCGTTAAAAAAACAACAGCACTGGTTCCGTGTCACCCATGCTATTTATCTGGCAAATTTCGTCAAAAAAAAACAACAGCACTGGTTCCGTGTCACCCATGCTATTTATCTGGCAAATTTCGTCAAAAAAAACAACAGCACTGGTTCCATGTCACCCATGCTATTTATCTGGCAAATTTCATCAAAAAAAAACAACAGCACTGGTTTTGTTTCACCCATGCTATTTATCTGGCAAATTTCGTCAAAAAAAAAAACAACAGCACTGGTTTTGTTTCACCCATGCTATTTATCTGGCAAATTTCGTCAAAAAAACAACAGCACTGGTTCCGTGTCACCCATGCTATTTATCTGGCAAATTTCGTCAAAAAAACAACAGCACTGGTTCCGTGTCACCCATGCTATTTATCTGGCAAATTTCGTCAAAAAAAACAAAAAACAACAGCACTGGTTTTGTTTCCTGGAAGCGTCCTGCAAAACGCTTTGCTTCTCGCAAAACGTCCGCCAATGGGAAGTAAAGGGAGGGGAAAAAAAGCGGGAGCAAGAGACAGGGTGCCGGAATGGACATGAGGGACAATGAGGGACAGTGAGGGAGTGTTGGTATGCAATTTTTATCCAATCGCCATCTTTCACAGTAATTCTGGACCGGCATGAGGTGGGATTGTCTGTCATGAATTTATTTGTTGATCGAACGAGTTTTAATTTGTCTAAATCCGACCAGTCGTTTCCAAAGATATAAGCCTTTTTGTCGCAATACCATAAATTGGAATGAGGTAAATATATATATATATAAATATAATTCCCTTTCCCGGTTCCCTGTCGCTCGCCAAGCGCCGAGCAAGTCGCTCGTTCGTCGAGCAAGTCGAGTGCTTTGAACAAGTGCAAAAAAAAAGAAGTACTTTATACGTGTACGGGTGGGTAAACGAGTGTACCGGCCTTACACGTCCTGGAAGCAAACGGTCGCAAGGTGCACGCTTGCTCCGTTTGCTCGCAGGTCACAGTAAGACCCTTAATGACCAGTGCAAAAATACGTATTTACAGAAATCATTTAGAGAAAAAAAAAACACGAATAAATTGCTACAGTCGTTTAACACGTTTCATCCTTGTATTTCCTATGGACAATCGCCAGTCCCACACACCAAATCCTCCATCTTCAGAATTCATATTTCATAATGGACAGATCCCCAAGAGGTCATGCTCACCTTGACCCTTGACGACGTCCACTCAAAATTCCAGCGGTGCCTCCAGATTGTTGGAGAATTTGTAGCTGAGAGACTCACAGGACTCCAATGACCGGACACAGGTTTACAAAAGGTCTGGTTTATTAACTGGTTATTCACTTCATTCCATTTACCAAATAATACCGCATAATATAATGGATCAGGTTAACTCTTTTCCAATGTCCTTCTCGTTCGGCTGATGTTCCTCCGCCATTCCCGTCGGGCAGAGGTTCTGATGATGGGCGCTCGTTCGCTCCGTCGAGCAGGAGTTATCGTGGCAAGTCCTCCTCGACACCACGTTTGCTCTCGTTTATATTGGACAAACTGGAGTTAATCCCCTGTCCGCTGAAGGTTAATCCCCTTTCCGCTAATGCCCCGAGGTCATGCATGTGTCAGCCATTAGGGTTTTAGCCCCATGACTCAATTGATCATAACATCTGAAATTATATATCGTGCTTCTGAAAACTGATTTGAACTCAACTGCAGACAGAGGTGAGTGGACAAAATGTGGTTTCGAGGCTCAACGTGCAGGGTGGATCCTTAGCCTAGTAAATTAGTCCTTGAATGAATGTGCCAAACAGTAGATAAAATGCTCTCGACCCACGTACAGGAAAAAGATGTCATCCAAAAGCCTCCTTCACAAAGGGAATAATTAATTATATATCTTCGTAGTGTTTAGTATGTCTCCTAAACCAAGGACGTATCCAATCTTCATCTACCATTTAGCCTAGTGTATAAGAATATTTACTTCGGCCTGCGCTCGGGTCTGATATGTTTAGATAGATAGCCAAAAAAAGCGTAGCCTATCATTATGCTTACATCTTGTTGTCTAAATTTGACCTTCTATAGGACGGGACAATGGGAGGTGTTGTCGTTATGGCCCAGGGTTTGCTATGTCTTTAGCGCAGATTCTTGTCTAATATTTTGCTATAAATGAAATGCCTTTCCACTTATTTTTTAGCGAGTGTCTTGAGGAATTGTCCGCTGCGTGTAGGCGGTACATTCTCGAGCCTCGCTCCACACGTGTGTATATAATCGATTTTATTAAACATTGTTGCTCTTCTTCCTCTGATTCTTCTTCTTCTTCCTTCCCTTGAGGTCTTCGATCTCGACAATTTTGGTGTCAGGAGTGGGATACATCCAAGTGTGCAGACGAGGTGGATCCTCACGTTCCAGGTCGGGAGGGAGGCCTGCCGGCATCTAATTTGGTGGGTACGCATTTTTGCACCTCGAAATTGAAGCCTCCCGCCTTACTTTGGATGTGTGGACCTCTGTCGGCTGTACCACCTGGCTTGCATTCCGAACCAAATTTAGTTTAAACCAGAGCAGCAGTGGGTAATGAATCGATTATACAGGGCGCCCGGGATAAGGAGGGGTATCCCTCAGGTAAGCTTCCTGCGTGAGAAGCAGGTAGACCCATATGTGGGTGATAGATAATAGGTATTAAGTTACTCCGGCGTGAGAACTGCGTTTAAGGTTAGGAATCGGGGGGCGACCCGATCTTAGGACTACCAGGAGGGACTAGCCCAAGAAAGGTAGAATAATGAGTATTTTAAGTTAAGCTACGCACTGGATGTGTTAGAGTTCACAGGTAAGTAGGATTGAAGTGTGCATGAGTGTGCATGAATTTATACTGTATTGTATGGAGAATGAAAGGTCAGTCACATGGTATTTGTGTATAAGGGAATGAATGATCTGTCATTGCAGCGTGTATTTGTGTTTATTGTGTGTGTGTCATTGATGTGTGTCATTGACTGACAAGGGATTCCCCAAATTGCCTACGGGCGTTGGGCAATCCGGATGAGTAAAATTGGCAGGGAATAATGAGAATGTTATGGAGAGCATGTGTAGACAGGGCTTTAAAACAAGTGTTCAATTACATCCCCACATTAACGGCTCTCCAGATGTAGCAAGGGAGAATGGGAGTGAAAGTCAAAAATAATAGGCTGTCAACCGACAGGGTGTTTATTCAACGGCATGGCCGGGGCTTGTATTTGGCCGATTTGGGATGGCAGAATGCGTTGAATGAAGGCAAAAATGACATGTGATGCTGACGTGAGTCCAATCGGAAGAATGGATGGTTATGGTTTCACCGGTCCGTTTATCTGTCTGTCTGTCCGGACACGGAGCTCTTGGGGAGAGCCAGAAGGGGTTGGGGTGACCAAGATGAATGTGGACAATATATTAATTGTTCATATTAATCTATTAATCTCTGTATATTAATCTGTAAAAATATATTAATCTCTGTGTGTGTGTGTCCGTATTTGTCTGGCTTTCTGGCTGTCTATGGAGTCATGTCTCTGAACACTGATTTTGAGGGAGTTGCTGGTGCGGACCAAAGCGGTGTCCGCGGTATCTACTGGGGGTCGAATGTCACTCCCTCAGTGTCTGCGAACTTGTCGTTCGGCAGTGTCGAAAGACAGGTTCGATTGTCGGTCTGTCTGCTTGATTTTCGGGTCTCACTCTGAGTATATGGCATATACTCTGAGTATATGGTCGTTTTCTGTTTTGTGCTTTAATGGTGGTTGATTTGACTTCCCTGAAAGGGGGACAATAAATATTTGGTGTTAGCTGTTGTCATTTCGGATGTTTGCAGTTGTAATGTGGAGCCAGTCTGTCTGTCCAACTGGGTGTGTCTGACTGCGTCTGCAGATATGGATCAAGGAGGAGCAGTTTCTGCGGCGTTTGTTATGATGTTGAATGTCATTCACTGTGTCTGCTGACGTGTCGTGTGACTATGGGGACTATGATAGTGTGTCCTGGCGGGAAGAATCGTGGCAGCCTACAGATTTGAATGGAATGGCCTCTGTGAGACCATCCTGTTAGTACGTTGGGGGTTCGTCTGTCTGTCTGTCTGTGAATGGAAATTGAACTGGACTTCGACAGAAGGCAGGTGGGTGGTCACCTGCTGTAAATTGTGGTGGAACATTTGTGACGTTCCCTAATACGAGGGGACGAATTGGTTTGTAAATGTGTTGTGCAGGTACTTTTTCTGTAGGTAGCCAAATTCTATTGTTGTCAAGTCTCATGTAACCTTGGTTAACGTATATCTACGGACAAGAGCTGCACTTTATTTTAGTAAGTGACTGGGAAAGTTTGTTTTAAAAGGTGCCAGCGGAGTTGTTTAGAGTTATGGAGGTCACAACTCGCTGGAACCTCTTTGTTTATGTTTGGCTGACTTACATTGACTAGTTTATGGGAAAAAGGGGACTGAAAATGCTTTGTTTTTTTCGTGGATTGCCCATTGGGCATGTTTAGGATTTAATAGAGTGGTGGAGTTCTGTGAAATATGATGACGTTGTCTTATGGACACTTTGTGAGTGACTAGACACGTGCCTGGAAGGGGAAATTGTATTCATAACTCATGTGGGTTGTGTCTGAAGAAAAGGTTTAAAGTAAGTGTGAAGAAGGTCATGGAAAGTGCGAAGATGTTAAAGGAAAGTCGAATTAGATGGATCATTTGTCAATGACAAGTGACTTTGCAAGGTTTGCTAAGAAAGGGAGGGGAAAAGATTATAAAAGTTGATGGAAAAGACGGGAAATAAAGAAAAGTGGTTAGTTATGGACTGTTGTTTTGTGATAAGAAGGTGATTGGGGGCTGGTGAAGATTGGATCACGGCTCTGCAGACCAGGTGAACAGAACTCCACCAGGAGTGGGTATATGGGAATCACACCAATTAAATTATTGCTCAAAGGGAGGTGATAGAGCAAAATAAAAAAGATTGTCATGTGGACCGCAAGGCTAACCCCGCTCTTGCAGGGAAATGGTTTTGGGAGGCTAGTTATTTTTCAGATAATTTTTCCAGTGGGTTTATACTGATGTGAAATTCGCGTATCTAGGAAGGAAAGGAAAAAATTGTCCAGGTATTGATAGGATAACAGTGAAATTTTGAAGTGAAGTGAAGGATAACAGTGAAGAGTTAGTGTGTTCGTTGCGATTTTTGGGAATGGCAGGGTACTGTCGTACATGGATGATGGACCGACTGCGGAAAACGCCAGTAAGGCGTCGATACAATGTTGAACACCGAACGGTCCAGGTGTTGGACAACAATGAAGGGTTCATAATTAATTTGGCACCTCAAGACAGACGTTCCGACATCCGCACCTACAGAGTTCGATGTAATACAATTACAAGCCGCGGCCTCAAACGTAGAACATCAAAAATTGGATTAAATTGGGAGCTCAGTGCCCCGCAGAAGGACAAATGTGGACGATTAATGACAAACCCGTGGCACCGCGAGCTTTATTGCCATGGTTGGCACGCATGGCGCATCCAAATGGCCATGTGTGCCATAGGGGGGTGAGGTGATGAGGCAGGTCACTTCCACCTGGGCAGCACCAGGCCTTTCGACTGTGGTTACCATGGTCTGTCGCTCGTGCGCTATATGTCAACGGCATCAGCCAACAACGGATATGGCAGCCCTTGAATTACCTATCATGGATGACATGTTTTTTTAAAGTTTTGCATAGATCTCTCCCATGTAGCACGCAACATACATGAACGCGTTTGAGAGGCCCTGCCGGAGCCAACAAGCAAGCCTACCCACACCGTCGAGGCAGGAGATTACGTGCTGGTGAAGCATTTCACCCGTAAGACTGCGCTCGAACCAAGATGGACGGGGCCATACCAAGTTCTTCTGATCACACCAACAGCGGTGTTTTGTGAGGGCAAGTCGTCCTGGGTACATGCCACACATTGTAAGTTGGCCATACCCACAAACACAGACACCTCAAACGCACCACCACAGATCGAGGATGCTGCACCACCGCCTGTTAGGGGTGGCAATCACACTTAGTTTAATTTACAGCTTTGCCAGCACTGGGGACACGAGGGCATGGGCGAACACGGAGACATATGTATATGGCGACCAAACTGTTAAGGTCTACCGGCAGAGAGTTATCTGGGGTCAGAGGATAAATATACCCTGCTGCCATGTAAAGGAAGATGTATGGACACGGATAATGTGGAGGGTGTTGTACACAGACTCACATGGAAGGAAGACAGGTTTTGCTGCCCTCAGTCGTTTGAAGCAAGCGCCACGACAAGGCGGCGCACCAATAGTAAACATGGCCAGGCCGGGTTACAAATGGGGAAAGGACTCGAACAATTTAACCACGCATGTATTACTGAACAGCGGCACTACTCTATTACTACAATGTGAATTCATGACCTCCCCCTACGATGATAGGCCACCATGCATTTCACACATATTAATTCCGCACCCACGGATCGAAAGCAAGAAAAAGCCAAAGGAAAATACGTATTGGACAGTGACCCGTGCAATGGCGGAGGTACAGAACCGATCACAGTGTTGGGTGTGTATGCATTTTCCCCACACCAGTACGACAGGGATAGAAATGGTAGTGCTACCCCTGTCCCTACGAGATATGTGCTCAGGACCCTTGCGTACCCCATGTCTGACCACAACCTTGGAACTGATAGGCCCAAAATCGCAAGCAGTGTGTTCCCGGGAGTTTCGATATACCCCACCCATTAAGCAGGCTTTGTTAGACAAACCACCTGATCCAGTCTGGGTGACAGAGCAAAAGGGACGGGTGTGTCTTATAGGAAAGGGACACGTTCAGATGGGAACCTCGGAATGTACCCATACCCTGCCATCCGACACCAGATGGAGAGAAAAGGGAGGCCCCCTTGTAATAACCATAGATGACCAAGCCCAGCATAACGTAACCAAGCTAACCATATCTTGGGGGACACCAAGCGCCACCCGCGTTGAGATCAGTAAATGCATGGCCTCGGCCCTTATCCCACCCCATGGAGTAATGTTTATTTGCGGAAATAAAGCATATCCATACCTACCCGAACAGTGGGGAGGGACTTGTTATCTGGGATCCATTTTTCCCAAGGTAAATTTGGTAAATCATGTATTATTAGATGTAGGGAAGATGATTAAAAGGAAGGTATTTTCGGAAATTAGTGAAAGTAAATATGGCATTTGAATTTCCAGACACGACACAGGAAATGCGGCTATGAATAAGCCAACCATCTGAGAGATAAGGTAACTAAATGCCAATTAGTGGGACGGGGGGCTAGGAATTGATCATGGTGTGTGTAAGAAAGTATTTTTCAGGATGGACGATGAAGAAATCGCCGTTGGAAAACCATGATCTTGACCACAGAGGCCGTCGATCTGAATGGGTCCTTCAACAAGGCAGATGTGACCAGCGCTTCAGAATTTTGTATTGATTTTTGTGATGACTGTGAAAATCCCTTGTGGGAACTGGCTACTGGCTGATGCCTGCATCGATGTTTGTGATGATTGTAATACTTGTGTTGAAAATCCCTTGCGTGTACTGGCTAACGCCTCTTATGTATTATGAATGATTGGCAAATAGATAGTCTCGCATTAGTAATGGAACGAATTGGAAACGAAACCTGAATCGCAGAACTACAATTGGAAAACGAATTAATGCATATGCAAACGATGGTGATGCAGAATCAAGTGGTTTTGGATATGTTGTTGGCAGAAAAGGAAGGAGTATATGGGGTGATCGATGAACCTATTTGATGCTTGGGATTCTGATAATGATTATGATTTTAGTTGGGATGATTATATCTGTGATTTAGAAAGTGTACGTTCTTTTAAAAATTATTTACACCACCCAGCAAATCACATTCACAGGGCTTGATGGCATTTAACGTCGATTGTTTGCCCTGATTCGCGAGGACCTCACTTGCATAAAGAGGGCCCCTTAATCTGGCTGGCAACTGGGTCGCACCTATGCCGCAGCGAGGGTGGATTCGGAATCTGGCGGGCGGCAGCAATCTCTTAAACCAGGCGCCGTCGTCGCGAATCATGGCTAACAATTTATGCGTTGAATGTTAGACGACCAGTTAGGGCCGGTATCTCTCTTTGAGCATACGTGACGCTATGTCGTGCCTGGCATGTAACTAATTGATGAATTTGGTGTCTTTCCAAGGAGGTGTCTTGTAAAGACAAAGGAAGGAACTGTCAGCCATTAGGGTTTTAGCCCCATGACTCAATTGATCATAACATCTGAAATTATATATCGTGCTTCTGAAAACTGATTTGAACTCAACTGCAGACAGAGGTGAGTGGACAAAATGTGGTTTCGAGGCTCAACGTGCAGGGTGGATCCTTAGCCTAGTAAATTAGTCCTTGAATGAATGTGCCAAACAGTAGATAAAATGCTCTCGACCCACGTACAGGAAAAAGATGTCATCCAAACGCCTCCTTCACAAAGGGAATAATTAATTATATATCTTCGTAGTGTTTAGTATGTCTCCTAAACCAAGGACGTATCCAATCTTCATCTACCATTTAGCCTAGTGTATAAGAATATTTACTTCGGCCTGCGCTCGGGTCTGATATGTTTAGATAGATAGCCAAAAAAAGCATAGCCTATCATTATGCTTACATCTTGTTGTCTAAATTTGACCTTCTATAGGACGGGACAATGGGAGGTGTTGTCGTTATGGCCCAGGGTTTGCTATGTCTTTAGCGCAGATTCTTGTCTAATATTTTGCTATAAATGAAATGCCTTTCCACTTATTTTTTAGCGAGTGTCTTGAGGAATTGTCCGCTGCGTGTAGGCGGTACATTCTCGAGCCTCGCTCCACACGTGTGTATATAATCGATTTTATTAAACATTGTTGCTCTTCTTCCTCTGATTCTTCTTCTTCTTCCTTCCCTTGAGGTCTTCGATCTCGACACATGTACCAAGTCCTGGTATCAGCTCGCTCCCCTCCTGTTGTGAGTTCCGTTTACCAAACGATAGGGGGGTGCTTCAGCCAGGGGCTGTGACCAGGTGGACAAGAGATTATCCTGTTCGGGCGCATTCCTGACTCATTTACAAACTCGTCTTTCACAGAGTTTGCATGTAAAATGTATCTGCTTTGTTACCAGGTTAATTAATAAGTTACCAGTGCCAATTAATAAGTTACACTGAGTTACACTTCCACAGTACCATGCTCCGAATGTCGTGTAGCCATCTTGATGTACATAAGTTAGACCGGATGTCGTGTCAGTGTATCTTTGTCCCCATGACGAGGGGTTGGGTTATGTTAATTAGTTAGGGATTAATGGTAACTCCCCTGTATGTAAATTGCCTCTGCAATTTCTCCTCTGTTCCTTATGACACACACCACACCAGCCATGCATGCTACATCTAAAATAAACATTAAATAAAAGTACCCGGAAGCAGGACATTGAGCACCTCCGATGATACCACCGAACACCATCGCAACATCAAGCAGGCATGTCCGTTAGGCCACGCCCCGCAGAGCAGTGATTGGATCAGTACCATAGAGCGATGAAAGGGACTCACTGATTGGGGCACGCACGGGGATCGTCAGATGACGTCAGAGCTTTGAGAACAAAAGAACCGTGTCCCCGACATTTTGTCCTCTTGCGCCAGGGACATTGCAAGTGAACGGTCACATACACGGTGCTCTATTGCATTGGGTCCTCGTTGTGTGTGGTTGGAGTTCGGGCTCGCTCTTGGCGGTGGCATTCGCACACCACACCCTCTCACTTCCTGGTGTTCATGAAAGGCGGACGAAGTCGTGCATTTTGTCTTCGTTGTCCCTGGCTTTCATCAGTTTGAGCGACCGCATTGTCCTTCCTTGGCCCGCTGGTGCTGGCTGTGCGTCGTCTCTGTGCTATGTGAAGTAGACGGCGAGGACAAGTGCGTTTGCCTCGCACGGACCTCCGGGATCCGGTCGCGGACTGACGGGGTTCAAGAGCCACTCAGAGCTAAGTCCACAAACACTACACATTATTTTCACCTTTATGAACGCATGCCCCTTGTGTTCGATATGACTCCGTGTGGAGTTAGGAATTTTAGTTTACCGTGCATTCTTCTGTTACCGGCATTCCTTTTCAATAAAGCCGGTATTAGTACATTTTAATTCCTTGTCGGTTTGAATTGATTACCAGGTTTGAAGATGTCCAGTGGGGTCCATGCAGGTAAGAGTTTCATTACCCTTCACTGCCCTCATCCCCCACGCGTATTCACACTGCCATTGGATTGAACGCCTCGGAGTTAAAGCTCGTTTGGCTATCTATCCCCAGGTTACCCCAGGAACACAACAACAAATATATCTAGCTATCTATATAATATTCTCCATAGGTGATTCTGTCTGTGAGTCTGTCCATGGGTGTGGCCTCCTCTGTTGAAGGAGTAGCTCCACTTATTCTGGAAAGGGCTTCAAAAACAAATCACCACCATTTTCTTTCCTCGCATAGCTTTGAGGCATCTTTTGTTAGGCCTGCAGTGTCTTGCTCTCTCTCACGGTTTTATCGCGACTAATTCGATATCTCATTTCATTTTTCACAGTCGCTGACATGGTTTTAGACTCGGTTTCAAAAAACGGGAAGAAAATTCAATTAAAGTTACTGTTTATTGAACGAAATGCATTTTCAAAGGCCTGTAACATAAAGGCCATTCATTGAGCCTCCCTCACTGCTTTATCTCGACTCTAATTCACCATCACAGTCGCTGGGATGGTTCAAGTCTCAGTTTCAGCTGAAGTTGAGAAAATCGGCAACATGTATTCGAACAGCCGTTTTGAATGTGTTGACTGTTATGTGGGCATGGAGAAGGAGAGATGAGAAAACGTTCCCAGGACTTCGTTATTTATATTATTACTTAGTAAAAGTACAACGAGTGAATACTGAAGTTCGGGATCGAACTGTAGTCCAATTATATATTTACATATTCCTGGGGTGTATATACAGAGTTTGTTTAAAGCGAGTCAACTCTTTTCAAACCATGTAGTCTAGTAGGAAGACTAGGTCCCCCTGCACCCCCCGGGGATATACTTCTAATCAGTGTTTCTAGATTGGAAAAAATGTGTAGAAAATGACTAGCTATGGCCCCAAGCTGAAAACATGTCCCACATACCATTTTTATGCAAATTACTGCTGCAAATTTTATGCAAAATTATGCAAATTTTATGCAAATTTTTGATGAGGAGTAGAGTTGAGGGGTCTTTGAGGGCTTCATCGAGGTGCTCTCGGTTGCAAGACTGGGTCATTCTGAGAAGCACAGCAGGGTCAGAGATCATGATGTTCTCCTCCTCAGTGAATCTCTCCATCAACAGCCTCTCCATTGCCTCACACACTGTTTTGAGGCAAAAGAGGGACTTTGCGTAGGCCTTTCCACTGAGAACACCTTTGAGAGATCCACTTGTTACTAGTTGTGCCTCAAAGAGAATCTCTGCATATCCAGAACCACGCATCTTGTGTCCAGTGAGCATCCCGATGTAGTTCATGGATGTGTGGAAGGGTCCAATCGTTACTACATGACTAGCAAATTCATTTGGCCAGCGCCAGATGATGGGAAGGGCTTTCATGCAGACACCCAGATCAAATGTATTCAGGACCCATCTCTGACCCACCTCAGCAGTTGCTGCCTCGGAACGCTTCAGTAGCTCACGAACAACTGCGTTGTCTGTGATCGGTTGGTGGATAGGCGTGCAGTAGTCGACTGTTGATTTGCTGGGTGGGGGAGAACCAGTTGCAGAGGTGAAACCCCCTAGCCCAGGCACAGGCTGCAGGCCATTGCCATGCCATGCAGGCACCAGGCACAGACCGATCACAGACAACGCAGTTGTTCGTGAGCTACTGAAGCGTTCCGAGGCAGCAACTGCTGAGGTGGGTCAGAGATGGGTCCTGAATACATTTGATCTGGGTGTCTGCATGAAAGCCCTTCCCATCATCTGGCGCTGGCCAAATGAATTTGCTAGTCATGTAGTAACGATTGGACCCTTCCACACATCCATGAACTACATCGGGATGCTCACTGGACACAAGATGCGTGGCTCTGGATATGCAGAGATTCTCTTTGAGGCACAACTAGTAACAAGTGGATCTCTCAAAGGTGTTCTCAGTGGAAAGGCCTACGCAAAGTCCCTCTTTTGCCTCAAAACAGTGTGTGAGGCAATGGAGAGGCTGTTGATGGAGAGATTCACTGAGGAGGAGAACATCATGATCTCTGACCCTGCTGTGCTTCTCAGAATGACCCAGTCTTGCAACCGAGAGCACCTCGATGAAGCCCTCAAAGACCCCTCAACTCTACTCCTCATCAAAAATTTGCATAAAATTTGCATAATTTTGCATAAAATTTGCAGCAGTAATTTGCATAAAAATGGTATGTGGGACATTTTTTCAGCTTGGGGCCATAGCTAGTCATTTTCTACACATTTTTTCCAATCTAGAAACACTGATTAGAAGTATATCGCCGGGGGGTGCAGCGGGACCTAGTCTTCCTACTAGACTAATGGAATTAAACAATACAGTACTTCAAAAATGTACATAACAATGTAAACCAACTATAGAAGAACCACATTTAGAGGCCATTTTTCCCCACAGAGTGGGGGTTGGCCTTTTTCAGGCACCGTGGTCCCTCTTTTTGAAGCAATGTTTTACGGCCGGATGCTCTTCCTGCTGCCAACCCTGTTAGTACCCTCTTGCGACACACAGGGAATTACCAGTGAACTGGTACGGTACTCAATTTGCCGACCTCAGAAGGATGATAGGCTGAGTCAACCCCACTGGTGTTAATTCAGCAATCTACCGGGATTCAAACCAATTAAAAATGAAGAAGAGTCATGGGGTCCATAGGCCTTTGATTTGCATTTTAAGACTGAATCAACACGTCTTCGATCATAAATTACTTTTTGAAGAAACAAAGGTACATTTTGATTACAACTCAAGCAAAGGAAACCATGTAATGCCTGTTTCGTTTGGAGCGATTATACACCGCCCAAAAGAAGATGCGTTTTGTGCACAGAGTTCTATAAATAAACAAGAGTGCGCACCTATCACGTGACCCTGTGCCGTTTTTAAGAGTGAGCCACCATTACCAAAGAGGGCAAATCAGCGCTGTTTACGCCAGCCGGCCGCGACGTTCAAAAAACTGCAACGGTTCAGTTTCGTTGATGTTTTACCGCATGTGATGTACCTACTAAAGCTGCAAGAATATTGCTGCCAAAATGCCACATTCCTGTGCCGTTTGGCATTGCCACAACAGAAGAAAAGTGGGAATAAATATTTCTTACCACAAGTGAGTATTTCGAATATTTTTTTCGTGAAAATTGACTTCGTTTCGTGACTTTTCAGCACATAGTCGGTAGCGCAATGTAAGTCAAATGCACATCATGATGCATAAGCTTAGGCCTATTTCAGTCACATCAGTCCGACACTCGGCAGCTAGTTTGACTGTTTGATGACATAAATAAACCTTTCACAATCTTTTTGTCAGAGTTATTTCTTTGAAAAGTGACAGACTTTACAATGAGCAAGCTTAAAATCATAAATTTATAGTTAGCAAGAACATGAAGAACCACAATGATTATGAATATGATTGAATGCATCAATGAATGCATGTCATGACACAACTGAATTCATGTTAGTTTAGCTAGGACTTTAACTAAACTTACTTTTATGTCCCCAACTTTAGGCCATGCATGCAAGAAATCTGAATACTGAAGGTGGACCCATGAGGACATCCTCCAATCTGTTGAAGTCAGTTCAGTTCGAAGTCCTGAATACCGTGCATGGTTCTGTCTTCTCAGATCTGAATGAACACTGCCTTGACCAATACTTGATGGAAGAAGATGATCATGTCACTCAGCTGATAAAGAAAATCAGCTCCTTATTCATTAGGACTATTCTTCATCATCATGGCAGACTGTACACAGAACGTTTTGTTAATGAAAATAAGCCACCAAGGAGACACCAACTGACAAAAACTATTTTGTTTTTAGGACAATAAATGATATCACTGTTGTGATGCTCTCCTGGGTACGGTACATCTTGAAGTGCCTGAAAATTGTGTGTGTCAGCAGAATGTGGCTGTGGATTTTACTAGATGCCTATTGCCTATGACGGATGTATTGCTACAATAAATGGAACTGAGGAACATTTGGAAATATGCATGAACTTGAATCATGTGAATTGAATAGGCTTACACTCATGACACTGAATCCCTCAGGCTACACTAAAGTATGAACTTGAATCATGTGAATTGAATAGGCCGACACTCATGACACTGAATCCCTCAGGCTACACTAAAGTTACAGCATGACGGAAATCTCACGACGGACTTTTCACACTAATTCAAGTTCAGAATTGAGGGATCATTATGCTGTACTTTGTTGGATTGCATACTTCATTAGACATTTGAACCAGCCCTTGAACTGATTTTGTTTCCATTTTAGAATGATTGCTATAGTGTTACCCCAGATTGTTGCATGGAATAGACTGTATTAGCTTACGAAGTTAAAGCTTAACTCACTGCATTATAACTGTGTATATCGCCAATACAAATGACCTGTTCAAAGCTGCACATCGGCATTCAGCCCTAAATTGGCAATTTAAGGTAAGAAAATACACTCTTTTATCAAATACATTTGTAGGAAATACTTTTTTCTTATTTATTTCCGTAATTTGGCTAAGATTCTTATACACCGCCTAGGTACGGTTTTGTTCACGAGTGACAGTTTTACGTATTGTTTACATTCAAACTCGTACGCCAATGCATGTACACCCGGGTTATCCGAGCAATTTTTGCCCTCTTTGGCAATGGCGGACATGCCCTCATGTGTGCACACGATCATAACGTCAGCGGTATAGGAACTGCGCACTCTTGTTTATTTATAGAACTCTGTGGTTTTGTGAAGATGGAAATAAAAATAGGATATAAAATCATGAAGTCTTTAATAAAAAATTTTTTTTTTTTTTCGCTTGGGTTTTCAAGGCTGAATCGTGTTGACATCCAGGATTAATAAAGAAACTCAAATTCACGTGTGCATGGACATGTAATTCACAGATGTGAAATAAAGAAATAAACACAGATAGGGAAATTGCCGAGAGATTTTTGTCATGAAATTCTGTCTAAAGTCTGAACCCAGGTGTCATGCATCTTTTGTCCACTATGCGGCCGTTATAATAACTCGGTCATTCAGCGCAATGATCATACCTGAGACATTTACTGTATGCTACGTAGGTACATAAATAGATGGTACGTACCGCCACTTGTTTTAGGCTTGCTTGTGCTCATATGTAAACCCATTACTGATTCAGATGCATGCTGAATATTGATATGATGTTCTCTTTACAGGTATTGTTAGGGATCGATTGAGATTAAAATCATGAACTGAGCCAATGTTGTAACTCTGATTTTTACAACAATTAATCTCAATCGTCTCTTGTCTTGATCGAGAATGATGACTCATAAGCTGATTCTCGTACCGATCTTCGGAGCGGATCCTCAAGCATCGGACTCGGCTGCCCAGCTCCAGCACTGGCTTCGACTGTTGACAAGTTACCTGGGGGCCCAAGCTGATCTCACGGATGAGACCAAGCTCGCAGTTCTTATCTCTCGCGTCTCCCATTCTGTTTATCAGAACATTTCTCAGTGCATCACGTATGCTGCTGCTGAAGCGGACCTACGTCGAATCTTCATCAAGACTCGAAGCATGGTCCACACCCGATACCTGCTCTCTTCATGACGACAGGACCCTTCGGAATCCATCGACCACTTTGTTCAGGACCTCCGCTGATTAGCGAGGACTGTACAGGTGAACCTAGGTCCCATGAACAGGTCTTTGACGATTTAATGAGAGATTCATTTGTTTCCAGGATACACTCGTCGATAAGAGGTCAAAGATTGCTGGAAACTACCGACCTAACTCTTCAGACAGCTCATAAGTTGGCGCTCATTTACTACGAGGCGGAGACACAATCGGAGGCATACGATCGCCCGTACGTCACTGCGGGGCTAACCGGTGAGCGACCGGAGAGGGCTGAGGCAGTGGAGCGAGTGGATGCTGAACCTCCGCTGGAATCGGGGACAACGGACACTCTCGAGGCTTTGGGCCCGAGCGTGACAGCCGCTGCTGCTGCGACCCCATCTGTCGGGAGTAACGCCAAGTGCTATTTTTGTGGAAATCGAAATCATTTGAGAACAGTTTGCCCTGCACGTGAAGCGACATGCCATTCATGCTCAAGGAAAGGTCATTTTTTAAAGGTATGCCGATCAACACGGGGCCGGCGAACTCGCTCGACATTGTCCGTGCTTTTCGTACAGTCCGGGGCACAATCGGCATCTCATGTGACCTTGACTAGGATCCACTCGCAGCCTTCGAGGCGCCTTCGAGCGCCCTTGACTGGGATCCTCCCGCGCAGGCCTCGCGCGGCATGAACGCCCCTGATGGGAACTCTTTCATCGCCCGAGGGGCGATCCGCACAACGCTTGACACTAGCTGGCGTCGGACCCGCACGTGTGGCTCGATCGCCACCTCCGGATGTTTCGACAACTACATGGCCACCCAGGTTGACCAACGCTGTTATTCCAGTCATGATTGAGGGACAGATGGTCAACACCTTGATCGATACGGGCTCTACTGACAGCTATGTTGACTTGCGGCTCGTCCAGCAGCATGGCTGGCCAATTCTCGGGACAACGCGCAGGATTTTCATGGCTTCCCAAGCTCTTTGGCTGCATACCAAAGGCAAATGCCGGATGAAGCTAGTGATCAATGGCCGAATGTTTCCGGATGTGCATTTAATGGTTTTACCAACGTTATGTGCAGAAGTACTACGAGGTCATGATTTTCTCTGTCGACATGGACGGTTAGAAATGGAATTTGGTGGTGACAATACTCTCTCTGTGTGTGCTCTGGCCGGGAATGAAATTGAACCCCTGTTCGGAATGTTTCCAAATTTGACTCCTGACTGCACCCCGGTTGCTGTTAAATCGCGACGATACTCGCGGGCTGACACACAATTTATAGCAGAGGAAACTAGCCGACTTCTAAAGGAGGGTATAATCGAACCTAGTCGATCGCCTTGGAGGGCTAAAGTTCTGGTAGTCCAGACAGAAAAATCATCGCAAACGCATGGTAATCGACTACTCACAGACGATTAATCAGTTTACGCAATTGGACGCCAACCCACTCCCGGGATTGGATTCCCTGGTTCGGCAGGTGGCACAGTACTCGATCTACAGCACATTAGATCTCCGAAGCGCGTATCGCGGAGGCCAATCGCATCGACACCGGGTTTGAATCCAGACAGAGGTTGTACCAGTTCACTCAATTACATTTTGGGGTCACAAATGGGGTGGCATGCTTTCAAAGGGCCATAAATGACAAAATCGCAAAGGAACACTTAACCGATGTCTTTGTTTACCTGGACAATCTAACGGTTTGTGGGTACGATCAGGCCCATCATGATGCTAATTTGCAGCGTTTCGTCCAGGTTGCATGCACGTATCGGCGCTACTCCCTGCACCAGAGATGTCAATTTCCAAACAATTTACCTACTCCCTCTACCTAAATTTAAACTACCCTCCCCGGGTATTCATGAAGGGGTCCATACTCCCCCATCCACTCCTTCACACCATGCACTCCACACTACTCACTCCACACACCATTTATTCCCACACACCAAGTATTCTCTCCATTTATCCACTTGCACCCCATGCAAGTCAATCACTCAACACCATTACACATGTCCTCAATACACCACTCATACACTTTCTCCGGTCATCCCAGACCATTGCCTCATTTCACCAAGTTCAACGATAACCAGCTTCTCACACACACAACCATTCTCGACCAATGCCTCATTTCACCAAGCCCAAGGGGCACCCACAATTACACACACACAGCATCATCCAACTAACTACTTCCCTCTAATACTTGTGCTTTCCCTGTCTTCCCTTATACTAAGCACTTCCCTCGTCATTAACATCCTTCTAATCTGACAACGTCCCCTCTACCTGTATCAATGCCTCTACTGAAATCTCGGTCTCCTATTGTCATCCTTCTAAATCCATAACAATATCCTAGCCCACCCTCGGCTAGTTCACACTGCCAAACCCCATAAATCTACTGCTCCTTGGCCCCAACGTGAGGGATGGTAGAGCTACCATCCCTCTACATCGGACACTATCTCCCACTATCACCCCCCCAGTCCTCTCGCACTATGAGCCCCCGTCATTGGAGGTACTGGGTCCTGCCTATATACATATACAAACGTATACTGTACATCCGAGCCGGCATCGTCATGTTTCGCCGTTGCCACGTTACATTGGTTGTTTTACACAGTAAAGGAAACTTTACACAGTAAAGGAATAATCACAAAAATACCAGCGAAAGGCAAAGCAAGCACGCGACCGCAGCACAGGACAAAATGCATATGGCGTCGCCTTTGTTTTGAATGAGAACCAGCAGCTACGCGTACGTATACTGTAAGTACATTTTAATATTTTTTTAATGTGCTTTTTATTGTATTTTAAATTGTTTCGATCGTTAAAACAACGTTAAAACAACGATCAACGATCGTTAAAACGTTAAAACATCCAATTGTTTAAATTGTTTAATTTTTTTCACATCCGCAGGAGTGACGTAAAGTCACACATAATGACGTTCGCTGAACTGAAATTTACTCTAGAAGAGTGGCGTAAAGTCGGATTTGATGTAGGTCAAAATGGCGTAAAACGGGGTATGACTGTATGTATATATTGTTGCGGATATGAGGACTGTATTTTTTTTATTGTGTGTTTTATTATTATTATTATTGTTTATTCTGCGCCTCCTGCCTCCGGAGTTGTGTAAAGGTAAAAAGGGCGTCTCGGTAATTAGTCCATAAAGCATCCACGTCAGCCAATCATAGAATATCCCTGTTCGATAGCTTATATCTTATTATGTGTCTTAGGGTAAGGCCTTGTCTCCCATTAACTTAAATACTCCATTGTACCAAGTGAAATAAGAATAGGTCCCCTTTCATTTCGTTTCGATGGCCAACTGCATTTTGGGCGGTTTTCTCTTCAACCGCCATTGACCACGAGGCAGGGTCGGAGAAGAAAGGCGTGTCTCCACCTCGTCATAGAGGGGAGGAGTGAGCCAGCCCCACTCGACCAACCATGAGCCAGGGGTTTGGCTAGAGAGGGCGGAGGAAGAGCGATCGGGGAGGTTCGCAAAGGTTGAGGGGCGGGGCCTATATAACCCACAGCAGGGCGTTTCCCGAGGCAGATGAGCTTTTACGGAATGAGCTACGACAAGAGCGGAGTGTGTGGTTTTCTTTGGTCAGAGCTGGGTTGGTCGTCAGTGGTGGTCAGTGTTTGCGTAGAGTGGAGGGGTTGCGTTGAGTGGTCGGTGGTGAGGAAGAGTTGGACTAAGCAAGAGAGAAAGAGTCCTGGAGTTAGTGAGAGAGGGAGAGAGAGCCCGTCACGCCAGACCCCCCACCAGCAGCGTTGGCTTGGCTCCACCAAGCAGCTCCAACCCGCTACCCCGCACACACGACAGGATCGGTGGCATCGGCGGCCGTCGAGGTCCAGCCCGACGTCCCGTGCGGGATCAAACTCCAGCCAGCTCCATGCCTTCCTCCAGCCACCCACCTCCTGTCATTCCTGCCTGCAATTTCCATCCATTTGCGTACGTGAGTTTGTTTTGTTCGTGCTGTCCTGGGTAGTAACAATAAGTCTGTATAAGCTAAAGATTTCACTGTGTCACCTGCGTCTCATGTCCCTATAAATAAACGTGACTGCTTTCTTCTTGCTTATATGTGTGTAAATAATAAACCCAGTTACTCTTCTGTACGTCTTCTTCCTCTTTGCATTCGGTCGCTTTAGAGTTTTCCATATTGGGCAGCTGCGGTGCGATACGGCCAAAGTTTGGGGTAAATCTGGTTTTAGTCAGGGAAGCACTGTTCGGTCGCGGAGCCTCCGCTCAGCAAATATAACATCTTTAACCGCGTCCGTAACAAATTGGTAGTCAGGAGTTGGGATTCAAACCTGGGACTAAATTTATTTAGCCCAAATTTTGGACACCAATTGTGTTATTACCGTAACAAATTGGTGTCGGGGAGTGAGATACGAGGCCCGAAGCGCGCTTAACATGCTCAAAATTACAAGCTGTTGGAAATTTGTGTTTTAAAGCAAAACCCGAATTTTGAAATCGCGCCATGGCTGGTCAAGGCGACGGGATGCCGGTGGGAGAGATAGACGGGGTGGAATCGACCCAGGACCTAGGGGAAATGTATGTGGATGAAAGAGAGGAGGAGAACATTGGCAATGTGGTTGAGGGGGTATCAGGCGCGCAAAATGGCGTCCTCGCGCACGAGGCTTCAGGCGCGCAAAATGGCGCCTCGCACATGGCTACGGCGGCCGCACCCGCTGAACAAGTGGGAGGGATGGCCCAAATGCAGGCCCTCATGGAGCAATTTATGGCACAAATGAGGGCCTCTATGGAAGAGTCAATGTATAATTGGAAGAGGGACGCCATGTCAGACGAATCCGGGTGTGATCTGGAAAAATTGAGGGAGGAATCCAGATGTGAAGTGGAAAAACGGATAGCAGAGGCAAAAAGGGATAATAAAAAAATGATGGAGGACATGAGGCGCGAGTCGGGCGGGGTCCCAAGGGTGCACGAGGAGGTAACGCGGGTCGAGAAGCACTGGTTGAGCGAAGCGGAGGAAAGCGCGGGTACAATGACGGGGGTAGAAATCGCGACACGGGGTTTGCAAAAAGCCGGCGACCGATGAGGTAGAGGGAATTTTATTAAAGCCAACGGTCGTCGAGGTGAGTAAAGAAAAAGCGGAAGTGGGCATTGAAATTGAAGAGACCGGGGACTCGGAAAACCACTCGTGGCGGGAGGAGGTGATGGAATATGTACAAGGTCGGTGCTCAACTCATAATGATGTGCTCACTAAACAAATAAAGAGTTTGCAGGTTTTGGTGCAGGGAGGAAGAAGAACCCCGAAGGTGAGACGTGCTGTGTATTGTGCGGGGAGATTTTGTAAGAGGATGTTTGGCGACAAAAGAATTTTCGCGCGCTTGGGATCGAGGAAGCATCCGGGCATTGGTGAAGGGTCCCGTGTGAGTGGAAATGGCACGCCTGGGAGAAAAAGTGTGCGTCGGCGAGTGGGTGTGTTATAAAGTGTGGGAGTGAAACCGAGTGCGAGCGAGAATGCACGTCGGTGTGTACGGAGTGTGACACAGGGAGTGAGAGCAATACGGAGTGTACGTGCGAGGGTGAGAGTGACCCGGAGAGTGAGTTGGTGGTGGAGCGGGTGCGAGAATGCACGCTTGGAATGGATGAGGGTGTGCGAGGAAGCACACCTGAGTTGGTGGTAGCGCGAGTGTGGGAGAGCCCATGTGAGCGCGTTAGTGGGTGGATGCAAGAGTGCACGCCCATGGTGAGTGGTACGGAGTACGTACCAAGGGAGAGTGTGCAAGACGGTGCACGAGGTGTGTTAAGGGGGTGTGCGAACAGTGAGTGTGCGCGAGAGGTGTGGTGTGTAACAGGGAGTACGTTGGTGGAATGTACGGACGGCGTTGGAACGCCAGGTTTTGTGAGGGTGAAAGGGGTAGCGTATGCGTGTGAGCATGCAGGTGAAGCATCGACGGTAACCGGGTTAGTGGTTAGAGCAACGAATAGCCGATGCGAGCACTCGGGGCGCGGTGTGCTTTGTTGGATGCAGGGCCCGGCGGGAATCGATGCTGCGTCGCTTCTCTTCGAAGCGTCGTTGCCGATTCGGGCTTGGCCCCGCCCCACACGGTCGAGTCCGGGCTTTGTCGGGCGAGACGACCGGTCCGGTTCAAGGGCGAGTGGGAGGAAGCGGAACGGTGCCCCCTCGTGGGGACGGGGTTCCGACCGAGGGAGATTGAGCCATCGGGCCCGGGACCGCAAGGTGCCGCGCCGAGATAGTGCGTGGAATCTCGGCCCGACCAAACCACCTCCCTTGAACCGAAAGCCGGACGGATTCAACCTGCAGGCGACCAAACCACCCGAATTCATTGCTCGGCTTTATGAAGCCGAGTTTAATGATGTCATGACGCACCGAGGCTAGGACATAGTGGACTGTGATGATGGTGATAGTGATAGTGTTTTGATCCGAAATTTAGAAAAGTGAATAGAATTGGCAGTAATTGGAAAATTTTTGATTTGTGGAAATTGGGTGAGCAAAATTAGTAGTGGGAAATGCCCTGATGTGGTGGGATGGCAACCTTGCCATCTCTCACAATCATGGGGGGCAAAGGAGCACTAGTGTTATGGGGTTGATGGCAGTGAAAACTAGCCCGGGTGGGTTAGGATATATAATGTGTAGGGCCCTAGAGATTGACCTTAGGTAACGTTAAGATGAGTTAGTGACAAGGATACCTGTAGTGGGGACGCAGGTAGGTTAGAGTGGATTATAATGATGTGGTATGTGCTTAGTTTAAAGGGAAGACAGGGAGCACTAAGTTAGCAGGGCAACAGGTAGTTCAGATGATGCCGTGTGAGTGTTGGAGGTGTATTCAGAAGTGTATTGTGGAAGTGTATGGTGAACAGGTGTGATTGAACAGGTGTGATTGCACAGGTGTGCAACTGAACAGGTGTATGGAGCAGTGTATGAGGGAGTAGTGATGATGCGTGTGGTGTTGACCAAATGGTCCAGGAAGGAAGGAGGGTGCAGGTGGCACCAGGTGTGAGTGCACAGGTGTGCACCAACAGGTGTATGGAATAAATGGTTGTGTGGAAGACATGGAGTGTGGAATATATGGAGTATTGGAATGGATGGTCGTGGAGTGAGTAGGATGGAAAGTGTGGAGTGGAGTGGATGGTGCAAAGGTGTGAATGGGGGAAGAGTGGACCCCCATCACGAATACCCGGGGCGGGTAGTGTAAGTGTTAGGTAGAGGGTATAGGTAAATTGTGGTTGGATATTGGCATCTGTGGTGCAGGTGGAAGAATGATGTTTGGATGGGTGCATTAGTGTTGTGGAAATGGCTGGGCATGTTGCCTGTTAGTGTGTGTAGTTGGTTTGGGCACTCCACCACTGTGAGGATGTCGGCCAGGTGAGGCCGCAGGTGGGCTCTGGGAGCCGGTAGTTGTGGATGGGGCCCGAGGATCCGGAGGATGGACCCGGGTAGCCCAGTGCCAGAGGGCACCAGGGGGTGACAGAGCCAGGAGGGGCCTTCCCCAGTTAGTTAGTTTAGGGTGAGGAGCTAGGTAAGCTCGGGTGGCAACTGCAGTGGTGGAGGTGTGCAGGTGGGTAGACCTGCTGGGAGAGCTACACGTCACAGCCCAGAAATTGTGCGAGAGTACCGAGTGTTGAATCGGGGGAGTGAGACCCCAAATTGAGCAGCACCACAGTTTGGTCAATGGGAATTGGTTTTTTAGAACCCATAGTGTAAGTGG
Source organism: Myxine glutinosa (assembly GCF_964187855.1). Lineage (NCBI taxonomy): Eukaryota > Metazoa > Chordata > Myxini > Myxiniformes > Myxinidae > Myxine > Myxine glutinosa. The sequence goes on from NC_136267.1 coordinate 34,053,865, forward strand.
CCAATGGATTGGCAGGGAGAGACCCCGGGTAGTGTAAAGTGTGTTAAAGTCATTTAGAGGATAGTTAGGATGAAGTCTCCTCGCACCATCTGCATCCACTCACCTGAGATGACGTACCTCCACACCATGCCATGTTTAATTTATTATTTTTGTGCAAATGTTTGGATTGTGAGACGCATCATGACGTGGGTGTGACATTGTGCTTTGTTGTTCCATCTCTCCCTCCTTATGAGGATTGATGATGAATTGGGTGATGGCAAATTTTGAAGTCGAGGGATTGTGGAGACGAATTTGGTATTGGGGAAATATGGGGAAGACGTGACGGTAGCGACGGATTGGTAATGTGTAGATTTTGTACATATGGGGTAAGGGCAAGGGTAGTGTAGGTGACAGGGGGGTGACGTACGGTAGGGACGAGCTTTCTCACTTCGCCCTCCGTGCGCATTTTGCCTTGCATTGCCTTATTGATGTGTACCCTTGTGACCTTACCCCTCGCTCATTTGTCTTTCCCCTTTTGTCTCCCACATGACCTGTGCGCCATTGGGTCGGCCATTGTGCGCCCGGAACTCTCAGAACCAGCTGTCTGCATCGATGCACCACATTATGGACCACATGCCTGTGGCCGAGCACCACGTATGGACCCCATGGGTTGGGGCATGGCCCCTCTGCTGGAACCGGCCATGAGGGCCCGAAATCTTGCTGGCAGACCTTGGCCACAGGGAACTGATGCCCCACAGGTGAACCACACATAGTCGGCCCTGTGGGCCATAAATAAAATAAAATAAAAAGGACACATTGGGTGCATTTTTCGGTTCAAATAGGCCGCCAGTAAGAAAAGCAAAGAAAATGACAACAACTGGAAGAGATAATAATAGCCAGCAGAGGGAGCCGAAGAGCAAGAGATCACCTGCAGGGTTAGGGGTTGTTGATTTTATTTTTATTGAACATTGTTGAACAATGGTGACTGCACCAATTGGTGCTTGAGGGTGTGTTGGTGCGTTATAGGTGCTTTAATGGTGCATTGATGCAGAGCAGATTGTCTCCCCCCCAGAAAGAACAATTACAGGTCCTGGGTTAGTTTTGTAAATAAAAGTAGTGTCAACTGTAAATAATGCTCCCCACCGTCAATGTATAGTTTGAAGACCATTCCGCAATTCGGTTAACTGTGGGCGTAAGTCTGTTAGGCAGGGTGCAATGGAGCAGCGGGACACATTTATTTATGTTTTAAAACTGTCGCGCTCAGGGTCAGGTTAAGAGTAGAGGGAACTACACCTACGTGTCACACTAAATAAAAGTTGTAGGCCCGGGTCGTGCCTAAGAGGAGGAGGGTGCAGTGTTGCGGATATGAGGACTGTATTTTTTTTATTGTGTGTTTTATTATTATTATTATTGTTTATTCTGCGCCTCCTGCCTCCGGAGTTGTGTAAAGGTAAAAAGGGCGTCTCGGTAATTAGTCCATAAAGCATCCACGTCAGCCAATCATAGAATACCCCTGTTCGATAGCTTATATCTTATTATGTGTCTTAGGGTAAGGCCTTGTCTCCCATTAACTTAAATACTCCATTGTACCAAGTGAAATAAGAATAGGTCCCCTTTCATTTCGTTTCGATGGCCAACTGCATTTTGGGCAGTTTTCTCTTCAACCGCCATTGACCACGAGGCAGGGTCAGAGAAGAAAGGCATGTCTCCACCTCGTCATAGAGGGGAGGAGTGAGCCAGCCCCACTCGACCAACCATGAGCCAGGGGTTTGGCTAGAGAGGTCGGAGGAAGAGCGATCGGGGAGGTTCGCAAAGGTTGAGGGGCGGGGCCTATATAACCCACGGCAGGGCGTTTCCCGAGGCAGATGAGCTTTTACGGAATGAGCTACGACAAGAGCGGAGTGTGTGGTTTTCTTTGGTCAGAGCTAGGTTGGCCGTCAGTGGTGGTCAGTGTTTGCGTAGAGTGGAGGGGTTGCGTTGAGTGGTCGGTGGTGAGGAAGAGTTGGACTAAGCAAGAGAGAAAGAGTCCTGGAGTTAGTGAGAGAGGGAGAGAGAGCCCGTCACGCCAGACCTCCCACCAGCATCGTTGGCTTGGCTCCACCAAGCAGCTCCGACCTGCTACCCCGTGCACACGACAGGATCAGAGGCATCGGTGGCCGTCGAGGTCCAGCCCGACGTCCCGTGCGGGATCAAACTCCAGCCAGCTCCATGCCTTCCTCCAGCCACCCACCTCCTGTCATTCCTGCCTGCAATTTCCATCCATTTGCGTACGTGAGTTTGTTTTGTTCGTGCTGTCCTGGGTAGTAACAATAAGTCTGTATAAGCTAAAGATTTCACTGTGTCACCTGCGTCTCATGTCCCTATAAATAAACGTGACTGCTTTCTTCTTGCTTATATGTGTGTAAATAATAAACCCAGTTACTCTTCTGTACGTCTTCTTCCTCTTTGCATTCGGTCGCTTTAGAGTTTTCCATATTGGGCAGCTGCGGTGCGATACGGCCAAAGTTTGGGGTAAATCTGGTTTTAGTCAGGGAAGCACTGTTCGGTCGCGGAGCCTCCGCTCAGCAAATATAACATCTTTAACCGCGTCCGTAACAAATTGGTAGTCAGGAGTTGGGATTCAAACCTGGGACTAAATTTATTTAGCCCAAATTTTGGACACCAATTGTGTTATTACCGTAACAAATTGGTGTCGGGGAGTGAGATACGAGGCCCGAAGCGCGCTTAACATGCTCAAAATTACAAGCTGTTGGAAATTTGTGTTTTAAAGCAAAACCCGAATTTTGAAATCGCGCCATGGCTGGTCAAGGCGACGGGATGCCGGTGGGAGAGATAGACGGGGTGGAATCGACCCAGGACCTAGGGGAAATGTATGTGGATGAAAGCGAGGAGGAGAACATTGGCAATGTGGTTGAGGGGGTATCAGGCGCGCAAAATGGCGTCCTCGCGCACGAGGCTTCAGGCGCGCAAAATGGCGCCTCGCACATGGCTACGGCGGCCGCACCCGCTGAACAAATGGGAGGGATGGCCCAAATGCAGGCCCTCATGGAGCAATTTATGGCACAAATGAGGGCCTCTATGGAAGAGTCAATGTATAATTGGAAGAGGGACGCCATGTCAGACGAATCCGGGTGTGATCTGGAAAAATTGAGGGAGGAATCCAGATGTGAAGTGGAAAAACGGATAGCAGAGGCAAAAAGGGATAATAAAAAAATGATGGAGGACATGAGGCGCGAGTCGGGCGGGGTCCCAAGGGTGCACGAGGAGGTAACGCGGGTCGAGAAGCACTGGTTGAGCGAAGCGGAGGAAAGCGCGGGTACAATGACGGGGGTAGAAATCGCGACACGGGGTTTGGAAAAGCCGGCGACCGATGAGGTAGAGGGAATTTTATTAAAGCCAACGGTCGTCGAGGTGAGTAAAGAAAAAGCGGAAGTGGGCATTGAAATTGAAGAGACCGGGGATTCAGAAAACCACTCGCGGCGGGAGGAGGTGATGGAATATGTACAAGGTCGGTGCTCAACTCATAATGATGTGCTCACTAAACAAATAAAGAGTTTGCAGGTTTTGGTGCAGGGAGGAAGAAGAACCCCGAAGGTGAGACGTGCTGTGTATTGTGCGGGGAGATTTTGTAAGAGGATGTTTGGCGACAAAAGAATTTTCGCGCGCTTGGGATCGAGGAAGCATCCGGGCATTGGTGAAGGGTCCCGTGTGAGTGGAAATGGCACGCGTGGGAGAAAAAGTGTGCGTCGGCGAGTGGGTGTGCTATAAAGTGTGGGAGTGAAACCGAGTGCGAGCGAGAATGCACGTCGGTGTGTACGGAGTGTGACACAGGGAGTGAGAGCAATACAGAGTGTACGTGCGAGGGTGAGAGTGACCCGGAGAGTGAGTTGGTGGTGGAGCGGGTGCGAGAATGCACGCTTGGAATGGATGAGGGTGTGCGAGGAAGCACACCTGAGTTGGTGGTAGCGCGAGTGTGGGAGAGCCCATGTGAGCGCGTTAGTGGGTGGATGCAAGAGTGCACGCCCATGGTGAGTGGTACGGAGTACGTACCAAGGGAGAGTGTGCAAGACGGTGCACGAGGTGTGTTAAGGGGGTGTGCGAACAGTGAGTGTGCGCGAGAGGTGTGGTGTGTAACAGGGAGTACGTTGGTGGAATGTACGGACGGCGTTGGAACGCCAGGTTTTGTGAGGGTGAAAGGGGTAGCGTATGCGTGTGAGCATGCAGGTGAAGCATCGACGGTAACCGGGTTAGTGGTTAGAGCAACGAATAGCCGATGCGAGCACTCGGGGCGCGGTGTGCTTTGTTGGATGCAGGGCCCGGCGGGAATCGATGCTGCGTCGCTTCTCTTCGAAGCGTCGTTGCCGATTCGGGCTTGGCCCCGCCCCACACGGTCGAGTCCGGGCTTTGTCGGGCGAGACGACCGGTCCGGTTCAAGGGCGAGTGGGAGGAAGCGGAACGGTGCCCCCTCGTGGGGACGGGGTTCCGACCGAGGGAGATTGAGCCATCGGGCCCGGGACCGCAAGGTGCCGCGCCGAGATAGTGCGTGGAATCTCGGCCCGACCAAACCACCTCCCTTGAACCGAAAGCCGGACGGATTCAACCTGCAGGCGACCAAACCACCCGAATTCATTGCTCGGCTTTATGAAGCCGAGTTTAATGATGTCATGACGCACCGAGGCTAGGACATAGTGGACTGTGATGATGGTGATAGTGATAGTGTTTTGATCCGAAATTTAGAAAAGTGAATAGAATTGGCAGTAATTGGAAAATTTTTGATTTGTGGAAATTGGGTGAGCAAAATTAGTAGTGGGAAATGCCCTGATGTGGTGGGATGGCAACCTTGCCATCTCTCACAATCATGGGGGGCAAAGGAGCACTAGTGTTATGGGGTTGATGGCAGTGAAAACTAGCCCGGGTGGGTTAGGATATATAATGTGTAGGGCCCTAGAGATTGACCTTAGGTAACGTTAAGATGAGTTAGTGACAAGGATACCTGTAGTGGGGACGCAGGTAGGTTAGAGTGGATTATAATGATGTGGTATGTGCTTAGTTTAAAGGGAAGACAGGGAGCACTAAGTTAGCAGGGCAACAGGTAGTTCAGATGATGCCGTGTGAGTGTTGGAGGTGTATTCAGAAGTGTATTGTGGAAGTGTATGGTGAACAGGTGTGATTGAACAGGTGTGATTGCACAGGTGTGCAACTGAACAGGTGTATGGAGCAGTGTATGAGGGAGTAGTGATGATGCGTGTGGTGTTGACCAAATGGTCCAGGAAGGAAGGAGGGTGCAGGTGGCACCAGGTGTGAGTGCACAGGTGTGCACCAACAGGTGTATGGAATAAATGGTTGTGTGGAAGACATGGAGTGTGGAATATATGGAGTATTGGAATGGATGGTCGTGGAGTGAGTAGGATGGAAAGTGTGGAGTGGAGTGGATGGTGCAAAGGTGTGAATGGGGGAAGAGTGGACCCCCATCACGAATACCCGGGGCGGGTAGTGTAAGTGTTAGGTAGAGGGTATAGGTAAATTGTGGTTGGATATTGGCATCTGTGGTGCAGGTGGAAGAATGATGTTTGGATGGGTGCATTAGTGTTGTGGAAATGGCTGGGCATGTAGCCTGTTAGTGTGTGTAGTTGGTTTGGGCACTCCACCACTGTGAGGATGTCGGCCAGGTGAGGCCGCAGGTGGGCTCTGGGAGCCGGTAGTTGTGGATGGGGCCCGAGGATCCGGAGGATGGACCCGGGTAGCCCAGTGCCAGAGGGCACCAGGGGGTGACAGAGCCAGGAGGGGCCTTCCCCAGTTAGTTAGTTTAGGGTGAGGAGCTAGGTAAGCTCGGGTGGCAACTGCAGTGGTGGAGGTGTGCAGGTGGGTAGACCTGCTGGGAGAGCTACACGTCACAGCCCAGAAATTGTGCGAGAGTACCGAGTGTTGAATCGGGGGAGTGAGACCCCAAATTGAGCAGCACCACAGTTTGGTCAATGGGAATTGGTTTTTTAGAACCCATAGTGTAAGTGGCCAATGGATTGGCAGGGAGAGACCCCGGGTAGTGTAAAGTGTGTTAAAGTCATTTAGAGGATAGTTAGGATGAAGTCTCCTCGCACCATCTGCATCCACTCACCTGAGATGACGTACCTCCACACCATGCCATGTTTAATTTATTATTTTTGTGCAAATGTTTGGATTGTGAGACGCATCATGACGTGGGTGTGACATTGTGCTTTGTTGTTCCATCTCTCCCTCCTTATGAGGATTGATGATGAATTGGGTGATGGCAAATTTTGAAGTAGAGGGATTGTGGAGACGAATTTGGTATTGGGGAAATATGGGGAAGACGTGACGGTAGCGACGGATTGGTAATGTGTAGATTTTGTACATATGGGGTAAGGGCAAGGGTAGTGTAGGTGACAGGGGGGTGACGTACGGTAGGGACGAGCTTTCTCACTTCGCCCTCCGTGCGCATTTTGCCTTGCATTGCCTTATTGATGTGTACCCTTGTGACCTTACCCCTCGCTCATTTGTCTTTCCCCTTTTGTCTCCCACATGACCTGTGCGCCATTGGGTCGGCCATTGTGCACCCGGAACTCTCAGAACCAGCTGTCTGCATCGATGCACCACATTATGGACCACATGCCTGTGGCCGAGCACCACGTATGGACCCCATGGGTTGGGGGCATGGCCCCTCTGCTGGAACCGGCCATGAGGGCCCGAAATCTTGCTGGCAGACCTTGGCCACAGGGAACTGATGCCCCACAGGTGAACCACACATAGTCGGCCCTGTGGGCCATAAATAAAATAAAATAAAAAGGACACATTGGGTGCATTTTTCGGTTCAAATAGGCCGCCAGTAAGAAAAGCAAAGAAAATGACAACAACTGGAAGAGATAATAATAGCCAGCAGAGGGAGCCGAAGAGCAAGAGATCACCTGCAGGGTTAGGGGTTGTTGATTTTATTTTTATTGAACATTGTTGAACAATGGTGACTGCACCAATTGGTGCTTGAGGGTGTGTTGGTGCGTTATAGGTGCTTTAATGGTGCATTGATGCAGAGCAGATTGTCTCCCCCCCAGAAAGAACAATTACAGGTCCTGGGTTAGTTTTGTAAATAAAAGTAGTGTCAACTGTAAATAATGCTCCCCACCGTCAATGTATAGTTTGAAGACCATTCCGCAATTCGGTTAACTGTGGGCGTAAGTCTGTTAGGCAGGGTGCAATGGAGCAGCGGGACACATTTATTTATGTTTTAAAACTGTCGCGCTCAGGGTCAGGTTAAGAGTAGAGGGAACTACACCTACGTGTCACACTAAATAAAAGTTGTAGGCCCGGGTCGTGCCTAAGAGGAGGAGGGTGCAGTGTTGCGGATATGAGGACTGTATTTTTTTTATTGTGTGTTTTATTATTATTATTATTGTTTATTCTGCGCCTCCTGCCTCCGGAGTTGTGTAAAGGTAAAAAGGGCGTCTCGGTAATTAGTCCATAAAGCATCCACGTCAGCCAATCATAGAATACCCCTGTTCGATAGCTTATATCTTATTATGTGTCTTAGGGTAAGGCCTTGTCTCCCATTAACTTAAATACTCCATTGTACCAAGTGAAATAAGAATAGGTCCCCTTTCATTTCGTTTCGATGGCCAACTGCATTTTGGGCAGTTTTCTCTTCAACCGCCATTGACCACGAGGCAGGGTCAGAGAAGAAAGGCATGTCTCCACCTCGTCATAGAGGGGAGGAGTGAGCCAGCCCCACTCGACCAACCATGAGCCAGGGGATTGGCTAGAGAGGGCGGAGGAAGAGCGATCGGGGAGGTTCGCAAAGGTTGAGGGGCGGGGCCTATATAACCCACGGCAGGGCGTTTCCCGAGGCAGATGAGCTTTTACGGAATGAGCTACGACAAGAGCGGAGTGTGTGGTTTTCTTTGGTCAGAGCTGGGTTGGCCGTCAGTGGTGGTCAGTGTTTGCGTAGAGTGGAGGGGTTGCGTTGAGTGGTCGGTGGTGAGGAAGAGTTGGACTAAGCAAGAGAGAAAGAGTCCTGGAGTTAGTGAGAGAGAGAGAGAGAGCCCGTCACGCCAGACCTCCCACCAGCATCGTTGGCTTGGCTCCACCAAGCAGCTCCGACCTGCTACCCCGTGCACACGACAGGATCAGAGGCATCGGTGGCCGTCGAGGTCCAGCCCGACGTCCCGTGCGGGATCAAACTCCAGCCAGCTCCGTGCCTTCCTCCAGCCACCCACCTCCTGTCATTCCTGCCTGCAATTTCCATCCATTTGCGTACGTGAGTTTGTTTTGTTCGTGCTGTCCTGGGTAGTAACAATAAGTCTGTATAAGCTAAAGATTTCACTGTGTCACCTGCGTCTCATGTCCCTGTAAATAAACGTGACTGCTTTCTTCTTGCTTATATGTGTGTAAATAATAAACCCAGTTACTCTTCTGTACGTCTTCTTCCTCTTTGCATTCGGTCGCTTTAGAGTTTTCCACATTGGGCAGCTGCAGTGCGATACGGCCAAAGTTTGGGGTAAATCGGGTTTTAGTCAGGGAAGCACTGTTCGGTCGCGGAGCCTCCGCTCGGCAAATATAACATCTTTAACCGTGTCCGTAACAATATTGTTACGGTCCACGGATAAGGATGTTGTTTGCCAAGCGGAGGCACCGCGGCCGAACAGTTTTTCCCGACTAAACCCGATTCCCGAACGTTGGCCGGATCGCGCCACAGATATTCAATTTGGAAACCTCTAAAGCGACCGAATGTAAAGAGGAAGAAGAAGACGTACAGAAGAGTAACGGGATTTATTATTTACACACACAAGCAAAAGGAGCAGTCAAAGTTATATACAGGGAACATGGAAAAAGCAGGTGACACAGTGAAAATACTAGCTTATACAAACTTAATTAAATACCCAGGACAGAACAAACAGAACAAACTCACGTACACAAGAAGGATGGAATGGCAGGAATGAATGCTGGAAGGAGGATTGGGAAGGTTCAGCTGGGGCAGATGGTTCGGGCTTGATCCCGCACGGGACGTCGGCTGGACCTCGACGGCCACCGATGCCACCGCTATCTGGTTCCCACGGGGTACGGGTTGAAGCTGCCTGGTGGAGTCAACGCTGCTTGTGGAGCCAAAGCTGCTTCTCTGGCTCACCTCAGGACGCGTCTGCCATCTCTGGCGCAACTGCTTGTAATTGACCTTGAACCTTCTCTCTCTTTCGCAGGACCTTGCGCGCGCGCTTTTATAACGCCTCCGGCGATCAAGCCGCCGGCCTTCAGGACACGCCCATCGGGGTGCTCACCTCGGCCCTGGTTGGTCATGCGACCCTCTGGCTCCGCCCTTGATGACGACGGGCGGGCACGCCTTTCTTCCCCGACCCGAGCACATGTTCAATGGTGGTTTTGGAGGGGATGTAATATTGGCAATCGAGGCTTGGCCATGACGAAAGGGGAAATGGAGGTTTTGGAATGGGAATGAAGAATGAAGGGAATCTATCTTATTTCACTTGGTGCAATGGAGTGTCATTTTAATGGAAGACAAAGCCTTAACCTAATACACAGAATAAGGAAATAAACTACTGAACAAGGGTATTATAGTGTCCTTCAATGTATGCTTTATGGAATTAACTACCGGAACGCCCTTTGACCTTTATACACACTGGAGCAAGGAGGGCTCAGACTAAAACAATAATTCACAACCATTTACTATACAATACAACACAATCAAAAAAAAACTCAATCCTCATATCCGCAACAATATATATATATATATATATATATATATATATATATATACATATATATATATATATATACATACATATATATATATATGTATATATATATATATATATGTATGTATATATATATATCTCTATATATAAAGGAGGAGTGTCTGTGTGTGTGTCTGTCTGGATGTCCGCTTATAACTCAAGAACTACACATCGGAGAAAAGTTTTAGACACAGATTCGGAATCAGCATAAAATCCTGGTGGTTATAGGCTACTTTGTATTTTAATATCAATGGTTTAAAAAACCGGGCCAGCTGCAATTCCATGGTGTAGTTTGTGGCGGCGCTATTGCCCCTTTCTGATCCCTCGGTTGCGCGTACGTACGGTATACTGTACATACATATTTATATATTTTTAATGTGCTTTTTATTGTATTTTAAATTGTTTTTTAGCTTATTTTATTGTTAATTTATGTACTATTGTATTTATTTAAAATATATTTTTAAGGAAAACAAATGTTTTCACGTCCGTAGGAGTGACGTAATGTCGCACATAATGACAAAATGCGCGCCATTTTGTCGCGCCAAGAACGAAATAAACGGTTTTTTTTTTTTCGTTGAGATGTTATTCGAATTCGAATTCCATTAAATTTCAACTGTTGGAAACAATAATTATTTCAACTGTTGGAAATTGAAATAATTATTGTTTCCAACAGTTGAAATTTAATGGAATTCGAATTCGAATAAAATCTCAACTAAAAATAAAAACGTCGCGTTTTAAAATTATGACGTCATCAGCGTATTTCGGAACGTTAATTTTACAACTTTCATATTCGGAATCAGTACGTCCAGAGAAACTACAGCACACCTTAAATGTTTAAAAAAACCTTCGGGTTTTAAAAGTTATGACGTCATCAGCGTATTTCGTAACGTTAATGTTTCAACGTTGACGACAATGACTTCCGACTTCCGGGTTCGGGAATGCGGGACCAATGCCATTTGACAGGGAATAAAAAATAAATGCGACATTCAATTGACGACAATGACTTTCGACTTGACTCCCCCCCCTCCCCCTCCTCCCCCCCTCCCCTCCACCCTACCCCCTCCCCTTCTCCCCTCCCCTTCCCCTTCCCCCCACCCCTCCCCCTCCCCCCTTCCCCTCCCCTCCACCCTCCCCCTCCTCCCTTCCCTCCCCCCTCCCCTCCCCCCCTTGCCCCTCCCCCTCCCCCCTCCACCTCCCATCCCTCCACCTCCCCCTCCCAATCCCCCCCTCTCCTCCTCCCCCTCCCCCCTCTTCTCCCCTCCCCCCCTCTTCTCCCCTCCCCCCCTCTTCTCCCCTCCCCCCCCCCGTTCCCCTCCCATCCCCTTCCCCCTCCCCTCCCTTCCCCCGCCCAGCAATGCCGGGTACTTCCCATGGCCAGCTGTACGTGGGCTGCTCGAGGGTTGGAAAACCAAGCAATCTTTATGTCTTGGCACCAAGTAAGAAAACCAGAAATGTTGTATACCAAGAGGTTTTGAGAAATTGACAATTGACAAAACATCATGTAGGAAATGTACTGTGATATTGCTCTAAAATATACATGTTCTTTTCATCATATATTTGTCTTATTTTTATTCAACCCGGGCGACGCCGGGTACCTCAGCTAGTATATATATATTTATATATGTATGTATGTATATATATATATATATATATATATATATATATATATATATATATATATATATATATATATATATATATATATATATATGACAGGTTAGGGTTAGGGTTAGGGTCCCCCTAACCCTAATGTCAACCCTAACCCTAATATATATATATATATATATATTATAATAGCCGTAGATGATTCTGTCTGTCTGTCTATCTGTTGGGTGTCTGTCCGGGGTGTGGCTTACTCGGTTTGCAGAGTAGCTCCACCCATAGCTCCACCCATTCTGGGAGAGGCTTCATGTAATTATAAACAAATATCCACCATTTTATTAACTTGCATAGCTTTGAGGCCTGTTTTGTAGGCCCGTGGTGTGTTGCTCTCTCTCCCAGTTTTATTTCAAATCAAATTCGATATATCATTTCATTTTTCACAGTCGCTAACATAGTTTTAGACTCGGTTGAAAAAAAACGGGAAGAAAATCCGGTGAAAGTTGCCCTTTATAGAACGAAATGAATTCTCAAACGCCTGTAACTTCAAGGCCATTGAGTCTCTCTCACGCCTTTATCTCCAATCTAACTCACCATATGATTTCATTTTTATCGATGGTTTTGGACTCGGTGTCAGCAATAATTGAGAACATTCCGTACACGCGGGAAAATGCAGAGATATATTTTTAAAAATCGCGTCATGGTGTATCATACACCGCCCAACATGACACCGACGGCAACGTGTCGATATATATTAAAAATTCGCTTTTGCTTTTCCGTTAAGATATATTACTTTTTCGTTTGATGACAGTCGTCACAAAAACGTCAACAATGATGCCGACATATATTTCTTCGTTTTAATTTCATTCAACATTATTAGCCAGAAGTAAAATATGTTTCAGGAAATTACCGAGAGATATTTCTTCGTTTTTTAAAATTAGTTATGTGCGCATACACTTTAAATAGGTTTATTTGAAATCTTTAATTTTCCACAATATAATTTACTTGCCATTTATCATTTGATGATTACGAGACAAATTCCTCTTGAGGATCGTGACAATTCATGCGCTGCATGGAAACTTCTATTTCCAAAATGAATGAGACGCTCGATGAAGAATGCAGACTTGGACAGGATGTAGCAAGAAAACGAATGAGACGGGCGAACGAGTCCATCGACGAACGTCAATGCAAACTTGCGGGGTCACCCATGGGAATCCCACGGGCATGGATGTGTGTGACATTTCGACATATTGAGTTAGATGTTGCACATTCATTTTTACAAAATGGTGACTGGCAAGTCATCAGATCCAGAAATGGTGTAATGAACACAATTTATTTACGCGCAAGCACGAAAGCAAGACGGGCCGATTTCCGATTCCGACGGGCCGACGGGCGAGACGGGCCGATTTGGAGCAAGAAAAAGAATGAGACGGGAGAAAAACGAGAGAAACGAGACAGGGAAAGCCGATTGGAGAGGCGAGTGAGGAGCGATTGGAGAGGAGAGTGAGGAGCGATTGGAGGGGAGTGTGAGGCGCGATTGGAGAGGAGTGTGAGGCACGATTGGAGAGGAGTGTGAGGCGCGATTGGAGAGGAGTGTGAGGCACGATTGGAGAGGAGTGTGAGGCGCAATTGGAGAGGAGTGTGAGGCGCGATTGGAGAGGAGTGATTGGAGGGGAGTGTGAGGCGCGATTGGAGAGGAGTGTGAGGCGCGATTGGAGAGGAGTGTGAGGCGTGATTGGAGAGGAGTGTGAGGCGCGATTGGAGAGGAGTGTGAGGTGCGATTGGAGAGGCATGTGAGGGATTGGAGAGGAGAGGAGTGTGAGGGATTGGAGAGGTGAGGGATTGGAAAGGAGAGGAATGTGAGGGATTGGAGAGGAGAGGAGTGCTAGGTGGAGAGAGGAGAGTGTCAGCTGGAGACAGGAGAGTATCAGGTGGAGAGGAGTGAGGGGTCACATATTATGTGAAATAAATAAATTGTGTTCATCACACCATTTCTGGATCTGATGACTTGCCAGTAACCATTTTGTAAAAATGAATGTGCAGCATCTAACTCAATATGTCGAAATGTCACACACATCCATGCCCGTGGGATTCCCACGGGTGACCCCGTTAGTGTATATATATACTGTATATATATACAGTCACGTGAAAAAGTAAGCACACCCCATGTAAAGTTTTGACTTTTTCAACATATTTCAACATACAGCTATTTGATCCTCATTTCAACAATATTGATAGATAAAGGTGATATAATATAACAAATATCATGAAACATTTACATTTTGTTGTCCATTGTATAATGTAAATAAACATAAATGCAAATTTTCCATGTGAAAAAGTAAGTACACCCCTACATTTATCACGACTTCAAATACCTAAAATTAGAATCAGGTGCACCAGCTCAGGTGCAAATGATAGAACATCGTTCGAGAGGATCTTGGAGGAACCTGTCTTATTTAAACCTCAGACATTTAGTTTGGTTTGCTCTTTGTTGTTGAAGTGTGCGGCGTCACCATGCCTAGATCAAAAGAGCTCTCTGAGGCCTTCAGAAAGAAGGTTATAAATGCCTACGAGTCTGGGAAGGGATTTAAAAAGATCTCCAAACAATGTGAAATCAATCATTCGACTGTCCGGAAAATCATCTACAAGTGGAGAAGATTCCAAACAACTGCCAACTTGCTCAGGCCAGGCCACCCCAGCAAGTTCAGCCCGAGAGCAGACCGCAAGACGCTGAAAGAAGTCTCTAAGAACCCCAGAATATCATCACAGGACCTACAGGTAGCTCTTGCCACTGTTGATGTCAAAGTGCACGAGTCTACCATTAGAAAGAGGCTGCACAAATTTGATCTACATAGGAGGTGTGCCAGGCGGAAACCTTTGCTGTCCAGAAAGAACATCAGGGCAAGACTAAAGTTTGCCAATGTACACCTCGGCAAAGACCAGCACTTCTGGAACAATGTGCTCTGGACAGATGAGTCAAAGGTAGAGCTGTTTGGCCACAGTACCAGAAGACATGTTTGGCAAAAACCAAAGACAGCATTTGACCACAAGAACCTTATACCAACTGTAAAGCATGGTGGTGGAAATATTATGGTTCGGGGCGGCTTTGCTGCATCGGGGCCAGGGCAGCTCACCATCATAGAATCCATGATGAATTCTTCATTGTACCAGAGGGTGCTTGAGAATAATGTGAGGCCATCTGTCGGAAAGTTGAAGCTCAACCGAAGGTGGACCTTGCAACATGACAATGACCCTAAAAATATCAGTAAATCCACCAAGGAATGGCTGAAAAGAAAGAAATGGAGGGTTCTGGAATGGCTAAGTCAAAGCCCGGATCTAAATCCAATCCAGATGTTGTGGGGGGATTTGAAACGAGCTGTGCATGCAAGAAACCCCTCAAACATCGCACAGCTGAAAGAATTCTGCATGGAGGAGTGGGCAAAAATTTCTCCCAGTCGATGTCAGAGACTGGTAGACAGTTATAAGAAACGCCTACTTGAGGTTGTTTCTGCCAAAGGGGGCAATACCACCTATTAGAGCCAAGGGTGTACTTACTTTTTCCACGTGCGAAATTTGCATTTATGTTTATTTAAATGATACAATAGACTACAAAATGTAAATGTTTCATGATATTTGTTATATTATATCACCTTTATCTTTCAATATTGTTGAAATGAAGATCAAATAGCTGTATGTTGAAATATGTTGAAAAAGTCAAAACTTTACATGGGGTGTACTTACTTTTTCACGTGACTGTATATATATATATATATATATATATATATATATATATATATATATATATATATATATATATATATATATATATATATATATATATATATATATATATATATATATGTATAAATATATATATATATATATATTGTTACGGACCGCGGATAAGATGTTAATTTGCCGAGCGGATGGCGCTGCGGCCCGAACCGTTAACAATGACTAGACCCGATTCTGAAACGTTGGCCAAATCGTGCCGCAGATATTCAATGAGGGAAAAGACAACGACGACACGGATGTGAAGAAGCGGAAGATGAAGGCAAAAAAAAAGGTTTTAAATACGATTATTATTTACTACTATTTACAGGACCAAAGAAACCAAGGAAGAAGGAAGGATAACAAAATAAAGACAGAAAGAGGGACGGACCAGAAAGACACAGTGAAAATTCTCGCTTATCTACACAGGCTTAACTTATACCCTGGACAGAACAAACAAAAGACGGACTCACATGGGGAATTGCAGAGTGGATTGGCTGGAAGGAGGAATGGGAAGGCCCTGGCCACTGCAGGCGTCGAGGTCCCGCTCCAGGAGTCGACTCGCGTTCTTGGCGGGAAAGCCTTGGTGTGCAGTGGCGCGTATTGTTCACCGCGAGCGGATGGGCACTTCGTGCTGGACTCCGGGCTCTTCAGCTCCACTTTAATGCCACTTAATGCCACACTCAACTCGTCCTCCTCCAACGCCACTCTCTTTCTTCATCAACCCTTCCTCCTTCAGCAACAACTGTACTTTCAGCCACCAACCACCAACCCCTCACCACCGCCAACCACTACTAACCACTGTCCAGACGCATGCGCACGCACTTTATATCGCCCCCCGGTGATCCAGCCGCCGGCCGCTAGGACACGCCCATCGGTGAGCTCGCCTCGGCCCTGATTGGTCGCGAGGGCTCACCGACCCCGCCCTTATAGGGGCGTTGGCTAGACCACGCCTGTCCCCGGCGCTGGGCCGACTCCTCCCACCTTTGGCTCCGAGACGACCTCGTGGCTCATGGAGACTTGGAGCGAAAACAACAACCCACAGCTGCAGCATAATTCAGTGAACCGCTCAATGCAGTTGGCAATTGAGGAAAGGGGAATGTGCAGGGAATCTACCTTGTCTGAATTCGGTGCAATGGAATATTAATTAATGGAAGACAAATCCTTAGCCTAATACACAGAATAGGGAAATAACTACCAACAAGGAGGAAATCTATGATTGGCTGGTGGATGTTTATGAAATAACTATGGCACGACCTTTGACCTTTATACACAGACTGGAGGCAGGAGGGTCCACAATAAAACAAAAAAAAAACACAATCCTCATATCCACAACAATATATATATATATATATATATATATATATATATATATATATATATATATATATATATATATATATATATATATATATATGTATATATATATATATATATATATATATATATATATATATATGTATGTATTGTTACAGACGCGGTTGTGGATGTTGGTTTACCGAGCGGTTTGGTATGACCGCGTCTGCACAGTTTACCCGATTATACTCGAACGTTGGCCGAGTCGCGCTACGCTAAATCAATTGAGGAAAGGACACAACGGCTGGGTTAAAATGACACGACACCAGGGGTACAGTTCTCAAGACCTCCGGAGGAGGTTATAATATTTCGGAACGTTAGATTACAAGGACAAGAGAGACAGCATAGGAAGGTAGGCACTTAATCACGGTCTTATAGTAGCCCCGACAGACCACAGATAAACAGGACAAAACTGACTCACACAGGGATTGATGGCAAGGAAGGGCAGGTAGTCGGTGGACAGCACAAGGTGCACCTTGTGCTCAGGGACAGGATAGCGCGGCCCAAAAGATGCAGGGAGGTCTCTCAGCGCTCGGAGGTGGCGTCTGGTTCTCTTCACTTCAAGCTCGGGGCGCATCTGACGTCACGTCCGGTAAGTCGCTGCGTATATCCGGCGGGGAGTGACACGCCCTCGGCTCGTTAGCTCCGCCCCAGATGGAATCGGCCCGCCGCTTCTTATTGGGTGCTGGGGGTTACCGGGCTCCGCCCTTGACGAGGGGCCGACAGCCAGCCCCTTCGTGGTAACCCCGTAACCTGGAGGTAACCTGGAGCACATGGGCAATGGCGGCTAACCGAGCCGGAGTGAGGACGCACACTCCCCGCGCGCTGTTGTTGTAGTTGTTTCATGGGGAAGATGGGAGGAGGTATGGGGAGGTCCTAAACTCACTACTGGTGCCATACAATCACATTCTGGTGCAACGAAGAGTCAGAATTAATGGAAACGAGTCCTTAGCTGACATAGACTAAGAATAACTAGCAAGATGTCTGAAAGTTGTCTACGTGAGATGCGGTGGACCTGGGCACGACATTTAATGGGGGAAAAAGGGGAAGGTCGGTTCTACAGAGTGTTGTTTACAGACAATGGGACTAGGGAATGGGGGATTGGGGATAGTTGGGGAGTATTGGGGAAATAGGGGAATATTTACAAGCGGATATGGAGGCCAAATGCCATATTCGCAACATTGCACCCTTCTCTACCCTCGGGGCGTCCCGACCCGATAAATTTTTACCTACTTTAGTGTGGCACTCAGATGTAGTTCCCTCTACTATTAACTCTACCCTGAGTGCGACAGTTTTACAGATATTCACAAATGAGTAAATATGTCCCCCTGCGACGTTGCACCCTTCTCCTCACAGAAACACACCCACAGGATAACCGAATCGTGGAAAGAATTCGCAAACTAAACATACAGCCGGTAGGGAGCATTATTTACAAGACTACGCTGATATTTACACTACGATCCAGGACCTGTTTTTGGAGGAACACATGCAGATGTTATGCATAGAGAGAGCACGCATGCCAGCATCGATACACCAACCCACGAGTGCTCTGTGGCCTTACGGCCTTTAATAATGTGCAGAGCACCCCATCCAAGCACCAAAAGCACCACCCCATAATGTACAGTCAGCACCATCCGGTGCACCAATAAAGTGTTTATAAATCACCGGTGGTGTCGCAGCCGGCCGATGTTCTGCCGCTGGTCTTGCCTTCGTGTGGTGCACTTGGTGTTCTGGCTTCCTTCAAAAATAAAGAAAGGCGCCAACCGCGTCCATTTCTAGATTGTGGCCGTCTGGTGGCCAACTATTAGTGGTTCACCTGTATGGCATAGGTGCCACGTTGACCCATAGGTCCATCCACGGGTGGTGCTTGGCCGCAAAAGAACTGTGGTCCATTGTGGGTGGCCACCAAAATTGCGGTCCATATGGTGTATCGATCCCGGCAGCAAGCAGCGAAAGTGCAGGCCCACAACTGCGGAGCCAGCACCTCTCTCTCCTCTCTCTCTGCCCCAAAGCCAGACCCTCGGAGGTGGGAGACAAAAGAAGCAGACAAGTGAGTAAGGTGGTAAGGGCGCAAAAGTGCATGCAATAGAAAGTAATGCACACTGGGGGCACATGGGAACCAGGTGAGACAGGTACGTTCCTACTGTACGCCCCCCCCCCCCCACCAGGTAACCTACATGGCCCCTCCCTTACCCCTAACTGTATCCACAAAACACAACACTACCCATAAACATCTACTTTACAAATCAACAAACGTCCCTACTGTCTTCCCCGTTCCTCCCATATACCAAATTCGTCTTCTCTCCCTCCTAACCAATCAAATTTGCCATTTTCAACTCTCATCAAAATTTGCCATCTCCAACTCAACATCATAATTTGCCATTACCAATTCATCATCAGTCCCTCCTAGGGAGGGAGAGATGGAATCACCCCAATGTCTCATCCACGTCGTGATGCGTCTCACAAATCCAACAGCAATTCTCCTTTCCTGCACACAGAACAAAGAAACACAGGTGTGGAGTCATCATCACCACAGGTAAGTGGCTGCGTATGGTGCGACAGGTTCATCAATCCTAACTATTTCCTAAATGACTTTAACAACTTTACATTACCCGGGGTCTTTCTCCTGCCAAACCATTGGCCCTCTTACACTATGGGTTCTAAAAACCAATTCCCATTGACCAAACTGTGGTGCTTTTCAATTTGGAGTCTCACTCCCCCGATTCATCTCCCGGTGCCCTCGCACAATTTCTGGGCCGCGACGTGTAGCTCTCCCAGCAGGTCTACCCACCTGCACACCTCCACCACTGCAGTTGCCTCCGAGCTTACCTGCTCCTTACCCTAACCTAACTACCTGGGGAAGGCCCTCTGGCGCTCTCCCCACTCGGTGCCCTCTCTGGCACTGGGCTACCCGGGTCCGTCCTCCGGATCCTCGGGCCCCACTGACACTAACGGCCCCCAGAGCCCACCTGCGGCCTCACCTGGCCGACATCCTCACAGTGGTGGAGTGCCCAACCAACTACACACACTAACAGGCTACACGCCCAGCCATTTCCACAACACTAATGCACCCATCCACAATACCATTCT
The DNA here is from genome assembly GCF_964187855.1 of Myxine glutinosa. Lineage (NCBI taxonomy): Eukaryota > Metazoa > Chordata > Myxini > Myxiniformes > Myxinidae > Myxine > Myxine glutinosa. The sequence goes on from NC_136267.1 coordinate 34,073,409, forward strand.
GCAACCGCACCACAAATGCCAATATCCAACCACAATTTACCTGTACCCTCTACCTAACACTTACACTACCCGCCCCGGGTATCCGTGATGGCGGTCCACTCTTCCCCCATTCACACCTTCGCACCATCCACTCCACTCCACAATTTCCACCATACTCACTCCACGACCATCCATTCCAATACTCCATACCATTTATTCCATACACCTGTCCTTCATTCACCTGTCGTTGCACACCTGTGCAATCATACCTGGTGCCACCTGCACCCTCCTCCTCTTCCTGGACCATTTGGTCAACACAACACACCTCACTATTACTCACTCATACACGGCTCCACACACCTGTTCAGTTGCACACCTGTGCAATCACACCTGTTCAATCCTCACACACACGGCATCATCTCATCTAACTACTCCCCTCTGAAACTTGCGCTTCCCAGTCGTCCCTTTAAACTATTGCGCTCCCACGTCATTATAATCCACACTAATCTACCTGCGTCCCCACTACAGGTATCAGTCACTAACTAATCTTAACGTTACCTAATGTCATCTTCGCTAGATCCCTACAATTATCCAAGCCCTCCCTGGCTCGGTTGTCATAGCCACCCCATAAGCTATTGCGCATTTGCCCCACCTGTGAGGGATGGTGGATTTGCCATCCCACCACATCGGGGGTCTCTCACTATCAATTTTGTTCGTCCAGATTCCAACCAATTCAAAAATTTTCCATTTACTGCCAATTCTACTCACTTTTCTAAATTTCGTATCAAATCACTATCACTATCACCATCACCCGTCTACTTATTACATCCTCTCGGTGCGCCAATTCACGTCTACAGCTCGGCTTCGTACAGCCGAGCCATGAACGCGGGTTCTTTTGTGCCGGCGGCTGGATGCGTCCGGCACTCGGGGCAGGGACGGGGGCTTACCCGAGCCGAGATCCCACGCACCACCTCGGCGTGGAGCCATCCAATGTCCCGATTTCGACCTGCCGGCACGTCTCAACAAAACGTGGTCGCCATGACGACCCTTCCTATCCAGCTGCCCGCTCCGCCTCGTGGAGCCCGGACGCGGCCGTTCCAAGCGAGGCACCGCGTGGATCGCGTACGGCGGTTCTTTTGAAACCGCCGTGGTTCGGATCCCCGCTGGTCCTCGCGGCACGCGAAGCTGCCCGACGCGCACCGAGGGCCCGATTCGGCTATAAGTCGTTCTAACCTCTAACCTGGTTACCGTCGATGCTTCACCTGGATTCTTACACGCATACGCTACCCCTTTCTTGCTCATACCTCCAGCTGTTCCCATGCTCCTTGTACCTTTCCTTACACACCTCGGTACACTCATTCCACTCACAGCCTTGGTCACACACCTGACCACCGAGCACCTTGGCACACATTCGTCGCTCGCACACCTCACCAACACACCTCTTCGCGCCCCTTCCTCGGTCACCTCCTCTGTGACCATCACAGGTGTGCTCTCACCCGCACACCCAACCACGTGCCTCACTACCAATTCCAGCGTGCATTCCCACTCACGCTCTACCATTCCAGGTGTGCATCCTTCCATTCCAGGTGTACATCCTCGCTCACCTGCCACAACCAACTCACGCTCCGTGTCACTCTCACTACTCTCACCTCCACTCTCGGTCGCGCACTCACCCTTACTCTCGACAGCGCACTCTTTCCTCATGCACCTGTCCGTTACACACCTTTCTCGCGCACACTCTTCCGCACATTGTCCCGTTACACCCTCTGTAACACTCACCACAGGCATGCATTCTCCCTTACCCTTGACAGCATGCGCTTTCCCCATGCACCCGTCTGTTACACACCTTTCTCGCGCACACTTTTTCGTTACTTCCTCCGTAACACTCACCACACCGCGCTTCCATGTGCTCCCTCGCACACGCGCTACGTCCAACTCACTCTTGACGGCACACTCACTCCTCGGCATGCACTTTTTCCTCACACACCCCATGGTCGGACATTCTCGCACACCTCTTTTTTTCGCACACCAGACCTGTCGCACACTTCACCAACGGCCTCTCACGAACACCCGGGTCCATCTCGACCCCCAAGCTTCTTAAATCCCCTGGCGCATCATATGCACGACCATATTGGTCACCACTTACACCAGGTCCTCTTCCTCTTCGCTTTTCCTCCATCACCTGCGAATCCCTCATCCGGTTAATGAGCACATCATCACGATCCAAACACAGACTTTGGACCAATTCTTTTATTTCCTCTTTTATCTCTTTCTTATCCCCTCTCTGTCGCCTCTTAATTTCGCTCACCCCTTCTTCCACTTCTTCTAATTTCTGCTTCACCTCTTTTATTTCCCGGTACGTCTCCTCAAGCTCGTCCTCCAAGGCTACCTTGACCGCTTCTACGTGCGTCCTCACCTGCCGGTCCTTCGTCTCCATTACCTCTACCACCTCGTCCAACCTCGTTGTCAGTCCCTCACGTACCATCTGACATTGCCTCTTTGTCGCTATCAAGTCGTTTTTTATGTCGTTTTGTGTCGCTTTTAACCCTCCTAATACCGCAGTGTTCCTTTGAACCTGCTCCGTTAGTCCTTTTTGTCCCTCCGTCAGCTGTTCCACCTCCTGCGTCAGGTCCTCTATGCCCCCTTGTAATTTTACAGTCCCCTTTCTCACCTCCTTCTCCATGCGCTCCTTACAGTGCCTCACCTCCTCGCGCACTCCTCCGACCTCCTCACTCACACCTCTTCTGATCTCCTCTCCCATCACTTGCATCTCCTGCCCAGATGCCACCCTCATCTGCTCCATTTCCTCCCTGTGAGCATCCAGTTTGGTTTCTACCCCCATTCTGACCCCCTCTATCTGCTGCCCCATTTGTTTAACTTCCCTTTCCGCTTGGTCCCTCATGTCCCTCAATTTGCCTTCCATCCTGTTTTCTAACCCCTCTAACCCCTTTTTCATCCCTTCCATTTGATTCTCTTGAGCGGCCATTCTGTTTTCTACCCCCATTAACCCATTTTTCACCTCTTTTATCCCGTTGTCTAACCCCTCAAATTTGTCGTCTAACTTCCCAAATTTCTTGTCTAATCCCTTAAAATTATTGTCTAACCCCTCACCGGTACCCCTCGCTTCGTCCCTCATTACCCCCATTTGGTTTCCCATTACCCCCAATTGGCCCTCCAATCGCTCACTCTGAGCATCCATCCGGTTCCCCATTACCCCCATCATTCTGCTTTCCATTTCTTCGCTATTCTTGTCCATAAGGGCCTTCATTTGTAGAAAAAAAAAGGTTCAAATCTACCAGCGGCGCTACTACGGTCGCGGGCGTGGACGCCGTGGCCACCTCGTGCGCGACGACGCTATTTTGCGACCCTGCCACCCTCACTGCTTCGCTCTCCTTATGTCCCTCATTTTGGTCCTGGATCGACCCTGTCTCACTCTCTTCTACCGGAACCCAGCCGTCTTGGTCTGCCATAGCGCGACTTTAAAAATTCGGGTTTTTATTTTTTTTGTAAAACACAATTAAATTTCGTTGTTATAATTTCGAGCGCGTGAAACGCGCTCCGGATTGAATCCCACTTCCCGACACCAAAATGTTACCCTAATGGTACAATTGGTGTTCCAAAATTTGGGCCTAACTGAATTTAGTCCCAGGTCCGAATCCAACTCCTCGACACCAAATGTTACAGACGCGGTTGTGGATGTTGGTTTACCGAGCGGTTTGGTATGACCGCGTCTGCACAGTTTACCCGATTATACTCGAACGTTGGCCGAGTCGCGCTACGCTAAATCAATTGAGGAAAGGACACAACGGCTGGGTTAAAATGACACGACACCAGGGGTACAGTTCTCAAGACCTCCGGAGGAGGTTATAATATTTCGGAACGTTAGATTACAAGGACAAGAGAGACAGCATAGGAAGGTAGGCACTTAATCACGGTCTTATAGTAGCCCCGACAGACCACAGATAAACAGGACAAAACTGACTCACACAGGGATTGATGGCAAGGAAGGGCAGGTAGTCGGTGGACAGCACAAGGTGCACCTTGTGCTCAGGGACAGGATAGCGCGGCCCAAAAGATGCAGGGAGGTCTCTCAGCGCTCGGAGGTGGCGTCTGGTTCTCCTCACTTCAAGCTCGGGGCGCATCTGACGTCACGTCCGGTAAGTCGCTGCGTATATCCGGTGGGGAGTGACACGCCCTCGGCTCGTTAGCTCCGCCCCAGATGGAATCGGCCCGCCGCTTCTTATTGGGTGCTGGGGGTTACCGGGCTCCGCCCTTGATGAGGGGCCGACAGCCAGCCCCTTCGTGGTAACCCCGTAACCTGGAGGTAACCTGGAGCACATGGGCAATGGCGGCTAACCGAGCCGGAGTGAGGACGCACACTCCCCGCGCGCTGTTGTTGTAGTTGTTTCATGGGGAAGATGGGAGGAGGTATGGGGAGGTCCTAAACTCAATACTGGTGCCATACAATCACATTCTGGTGCAACGAAGAGTCAGAATTAATGGAAACGAGTCCTTAACTGACATAGACTAAGAATAACTAGCAAGATGTCCGAAAGTTGTCTACGTGAGATGCGGTGGACCTGGGCACGACATTTAATGGGGGAAAAAGGGGAAGGTCGGTTCTACAGAGTGTTGTTTACAGACAATGGGACTAGGGAATGGGGGATTGGGGATAGTTGGGGAGTATTGGGGAAATAGGGGAATATTTACAAGCGGATATGGAGGCCAAATCCCATATCCGCAACAGTATATATATATATATTGCTACGGTTTTGAGATTTGTACAGCAAACTCAATAAAGGTTAAAGGTTTGCCCCCATATTTAGTCACATGAGCAACATGTAGCCTCATTTGTAGTATAGTTATGTCTTAGTATATGTGAGAGTAGGCCCCTTCCAGTGTTAATCCTGCATTGTGTTAAGACAGGAGGATAGGCCCTACTTCTACAAACCATTCTACGTCCATAGGCTCGATCCATTGCGGCTAAAAAGCGCTGGTTGTGTTGGGCACGAGTTAACATGAGGTGGGCCTCGGACGGTGGAGGAGGGTTGAGGTCGGCGCAGCGGCGAGGCGATGACGGTAAGAATGAGCCTCCAATCAGGGCTCACAGCATGTGGCTGCAGCACTGCATCACATGGCGTGGTTGGAACATCGATCGGGCTAAGAGGGTTGGCAATAAAACCGATTGCGCGAAGCCCCCACCCCAGTTATGGGAGAGGTGCGCTGAAAGAAGTTACGAGTTCTCAGTTCTGAGAAGGGAGAGGCGCTTGAAAGGACTGGCAGAGGAGAGAGAGGACGCGCTTGAAGAGGATCACTCGCACTTTATGAACTTGGTTACGAGAGATACATGGGCGCAGCCAGGGCGTTGATAACATGCGCGGTTCAGCCAAAGCGAGTGAACGCGGCTGAATAACCGCCAGCCACGCTAAGTCCACCCTCTACCGTTCGCCCCGAGATTACCCGTTTGTTCGAGCGACACGATACGAGTTCCTGCCTTCGCCTACCTCCATCTTCACGGGGACGTGCCAGGGACCGTGGAGAGCCGGACGGGGCCCCCCGCAAGAGCCTGGACGACCACTGCGGCGCTGGAGAACATCATCCCTGCCCATCTGCAATCCCCTGTGTGAGTGTGTCAGATGGGCCCGTTTGTCCTTGGGTATTAAGAATTAAGACTGTCTAAGCTGCCCGTGTCTCTTCGTCCTGAGCTGTAAATACGTGCAATAATAATTAAATCTATTTGTTCTTCCTTTTCTTCTGAATTTGATCGTCTTTGTGATTTTTCCATTGACTAAGCGTGGCACGGGTAAACCGCTTGAATCGGGTTCCATTATCTATAACGGCGCGGGTCACATGTACGCAAACCGCTCTGCGTATCACCATCACACGTAGTTCATGCGAAGCTTATTTCCTCGCTTCCAGGGCAGCGCTAATACTTAGGTATGAGTGAATTTGGTCCCGAAACCCTATTTGGCGCTGTGGGGAAGGGACGTAATAGGTCCTAGGGTCGCGCCAGGTCAGTAAAGACAAGGGGATTAATCCCCCCTTGATAAGGGGAGAAGGCCGGCGACAGATCCGCAACAATATATATATATATATCTATATACACACATATATATATATATATATATATATATTATATATATATATATATATATATACATATATATATATATATATATATATATATATGTATATATATATATATATGTATATATATATATATATATATATATTATATATATATATATATATATATATATATATATATATATATTATATATATATATATATATATATATTATATACAGTCACGTGGAAAAGTAAGTACACCCCATGTAAAGTTTTCACTTTTTCAACATATTTTAACATACAGCTATTTGATCTTCAATTTCAACAATATTGACAGATAAAGGTGATATCATACAACAAATATCATGAAACATTTACATTTTGTAGTCCATTGTATAATTTAAATAAACATAAATGCAAATTTTGCATGTGGAAAAAGTAAGTACACCCTTGGCTCTAATAGGTGGTATTGCCCCCTTTGGCAGAAGCAACCTCAAGTAGGCGTTTCTTATAACTGTCCTACCAGTCTCTGACATCGACTGGCAGAAATTTTGCCCTCTCCTCCATGCAGAATTCTTTCAGCTGTGGCAATGTTTGAGGGGTTTCTTTCATGTACAGCTCGTTTCAAATCCCCCCCACAACATCTCGATGGGATTTAGATCCGGGCTTTGACTTGGTCATTCCAGAACCCTCCATTTCTTTCTTTTCAGCCATTCCTTGGTGGATTTACTGGTATGTTTAGGGTCATTGTCATGTTGCAAGGTCCACCTTCGGTTGAGCTTCAACTCTCCGACAGATGGCCTCACATTATCCTCAAGTACCCCCTGGTACAATGAAGAATTCATAGTGGATTATATGATGGTGAGCTGCCCAGGCCCTGATGCAGCAAAGCTGCGCCAAACTATAATATTTCCACCACCATGCTTTACAGTTGGTAACAGGTTCTTGTGGTCAAATGCTGTCTTTGGTTTTCGCCAAACATGTCTTCTGGTACTGTGGCCAAATAGCTCTACCTTTGACTCATCTGTCCAGAGCGCATTGTTCCAGAAGTGCTGGTCTTTGCCTAGGTGTTCATTGGCAAACATTAGTCTTGCCCTGATGTTCTTTCTGGACAGCAAAGGTTTCCTCCTGGCACACCTCCCATGTAGATCAAATTTGTGCAGCCTCTTTCTAATGGTAGACTCGTGCACTTTGACATCAACAGTGGCAAGAGCTACGTGTAGGTCCCGTGATGACATTCTGGGGTTCTTAGAGACTTCTTTCAGCAACTTGCAGTCTGCTCTCGGGCTGAAATTGCTGGGTCGGCCTGGCCTGAACAAGTTGGTAGTTGTTTGGAATCTTCTCCACTTGTAGATGATATTCCAGACAGTCGAATGATTGATTTTAAATTGTTTGGAGATCTTTTTAAATCCCTTCCCAGACTCGTAGGCATCTATAACCTTCTTTCTGAAGGCCTCAGAGAGCTCTTTTGATCTAGGCATGGTGACGCCGCACACTTCAACAACAAAGAGCAAACCAAACTAAATGTCTGAGGTTTAAATAAGACAGGTTCCTCCAAGATCCTCTCTCACGATGTTCTAATCATTTGCACCTGAGCTCGTGCACCTGATTCTAATTTTAGGTATTTGAAGTAGTGATAAATGTTGGGGTGTACTTACTTTTTCCACATGCGAAATTTGCATTTATGTTCATTTAAATTATACAATGGACTACAAAATGTAAATGTTTCATGATATTTGTTGTATTATATCACCTTTATCTATCAATATTGTTGAAATGAAGATCAAATAGCTGGGATGTTGAAATATGTTGAAAAAGTCAAAACTTTACATGGGGTTGTACTTACTTTTTCACGTGACTGTATATATTGTTGCGGATCTCGGGTTCGTCGATGTACTAAGGGGAGGTTAAGCCCTACTCCCCCTCGAACTTTGAGTCCACGAGGCTGCCACCCACACTACACTCGTGGTGGACGGATTGCTAAGCAATTCCAGCCTCCGAACCCGCAACTACGCGTGGAAGGGTTAACGGTCACGACCCGAGTACCTTCGACACACGCAGCTGTGAGAACGGGGATTGAACCTCGCACGAGTCACGCTGGTACTGAACGCCCGAGCGGTTGTGCGTTGCGTAACTCGTGCCGTTAACACTATTGAACCCGATCGAGCGGTTTTAATTCGTGCAATGCTAGGCCAATGTTGAAAGGACGATGACGGCCAGGTTGGAAACCAAACCACAGGATTTATTTACATTCACAGTATTCACAGAAAAGGGACACAGCGAAGAATCTTAGCGGCCTTACCTTCGTGCACAGACAAGGGCCCTCAGATTCGTTCGGGGAAGGGAAGGAAGTGGAGAATGCGCACATAGCGCGGCCGCTTCGTGCAGTTTGCCTGGACGGGCTCGTTGGACGGAAACCCCCCAGGGATCGCTCCAACCTTGGATACCACAGACGGAGATGATCACGGCAAACGGCAGGGACGTTGGTCAAGGACGTGCACGTAGCAGGAACCTGACAAGAAGAGCAGCGTATCTCAAACCCCAGCAAGAAGAGAGCTGGTAGTCGCTGGAACCCGGCAAGAGAGAGCGAGGCAGAGAGTATATTCAGGAGCCTGGCACGAGTCTGAGAGAGAGGGAGAGCGGGGGTCCGGGTCGGGTTTTATAGCCCCCCGACACCCCCACTCGAACGTTCCACAGGCCTCCATTGGCCACCTGGGGTCACGTGTCATGACAGCCCCTTATTGGTCACCCTTGGCCACTCCCTTCAGCTCCCATTGGCTACTCGCTGCTCACCGGTCACGCCCTCCAGCTCCTCCCTCGGGCCTGCAAGGCCTGGCCTAGGCCCATGACAAGGCACTTTAGGCTGCAATGAGGCCTACCATTACCCTGCCTGCCTCAACACATACTAACACTGGGAAGGAGACTATACTTCACATTTAATGAGAAAGAACTAACTATGCGAGGCTACATGTTGTGGTGTAACTAACTATGTGGGGGTGGGGGGGGGGGGGGGGGAGGGGTTGCCTTTATTTACAAAACCGCAACAATATATATATATATATATATGAAGGAGAGCGGGGGGGCCTACTGGTGTTTTATACATATATATATATATATATAACACGAACGACACATGAGAGTATACATATGAGGAAGATTTTGTTTTGTAATCCTACCAAAGAGGGCCTACTGGTGGCCTTTAATTCCTTACAGCGAAATTGCTAAACCCACGGGGCTATGACATTTTACGTATTTTTTTATCCTCACCAGAGGAGAGGGTATTGCATTTGAGTACATTTGACTGTCGTCTGTTTGTTTGTCTGTTTGTTTGTTACTTGCAAAATCGAAGATTTTTCAAGTATATTGGTCGGTTGCGTTTGTGGTTCTGTCTGTCTGTTTGTCTGTTTCTTTGTCACCGGCCTACAGGTTACAATTCTAAATCGATCGTCACGAAACTTCACCAAGTTGTAGAGATCGTCACAATTGAGAAGCCTATTGATTTTGAGGTCAAAGGTCATTGGTCATCTGGAAGTCAAATTTCTAAAATCGCCATTTTTTATCCGATTGACTTGAAAATTGAACATCATTTGCACATTCAGTCATTAAAGAGGGAGACAAACTATTTTTGAGGTCAAAAGGTCAATTCAAGGTCAACTTTCCAAAATCATCAATTTTCATCTGAAAAATCATTACTTTTCATCCTATTGACCCGAGCTTTGATCAAGATCGTCAATTTTCATCTTGATGAAATGGACAATTTGCTGTGTCAATGGAAAACTTTTGGGGACGGGGGGGTGGGGGAGGCGGATTTTGCACTCCGTGTGACGTCTTCTTGTTTGTTTGTCCGCACAGAATAAATATGATTTTCTCTGCAGTCGTTGGTCCGATTGGCAGAAAAGTTTCACCATAAGTGCAACTCCACCTGTAGAATTGTTTTATGATAATTATGACGTCATCGGTCACGTGGTTCGGCCGCCATCTTGGAAAAACGGAAAAACTGCACCTCTATATCTCCGGCAGCGCTGAATTGAAAAAATTGAGACATGGCTCATTGTAAAGAACTCTCCATGGGGAATAAGATATGTTAATGATGATGTCGTAGGTGCCTCCATTATAACGTCATAATTCGACAAGTACAAAACTTCATCCGATCAAGATGAAATTTCTTGAGCATAATCTAGGAATAAATTAGTTTAGAAAAAAAAAATGATGACGTTATCGGTCACGTGGTTCAGTCGCCATATTTGTTTTAACACAAAAGCCTTGAAAAACCACTGAAAATACATCCTGGCGAGGGTCTGCAATCTCTGATTGCTCCTTGTTTTCCTTGTTGAAGGGTGCCATCGGATATCTCACATCTGCAAACGAAGGCAGGTTCTGTGCTTCTGAAGAATTCTCATGGCAAGGTTTACAATGGGTGCTTTGGTATTTCCTCCCAGCAGTCGTCAGCACATGGAGTTGGAATTTGATCAAACTGCTGGTGACAATTTCCTGCTCCATAGGAAAGACACACTGGGATCTTTGTCGTGCACAAGCACAACCAACGCTGACAGAAGAGTCCGTCCAAAGGTAACTGTCACATCCAATTGACGGCACACTCGTGACTGCAACACTCTTCTTTAGCAACATCTGGAATGACAGTTATCAAGTTGGGAATCACACCCAGACGAGACAGTGACAAGCGCAACACATCGGAGCTGCACTGTCAGCCTTAAAATAATTTCTGTGTAAAATTCAGGAATGTCTGTCCTTAAGGAAATGCCCCTTTCAAAAGACATACTGTGTAAATAACCCTCCTGGAAGAGTTACCTTTTTGGGGAATCGAGTACAAACAGGTAAAATGGTTACTACTGAGATGTCCTGTTATTACGTGCTAAGTGTTGGTGGTACGTTCATAAAGGATTGCTGGGAAGAAGACAAAGAAAGGAGTTTAGGAGATTGAACCTGACCTTGTCCATAAACAGAGTTGAAGAGAATCACAAAGCAGTATGTCCACAGCCCCTCCATTTTTATCCTGTTCCACAAGATCCGTCTCCGCAGCGTCTGTTTTATGCTCGTCCTGAACCCTCTTTATACCCACCTCTCCCTTAACCCTTTTATCCCGAGGTTTGGAAAACGAAATTAATGAACCCAAACTCCTGGCAATGATATCAACTCTCCAAATCACCCTGTTTGCACAAGATTAGATGTTTAATGGTGAACCATAAAATAATGGTAACTTGTTTCATGGGAAGCTCATGAAGAATTCCTGTTTTCTTGAATTGTTCCAGATATTCCATGTTTTTCCTTGTTTCATTTTTCAGGTGGATATTGTTCATTCACGAAAAGACAAACAACCCACAATCAATCTTGCAAACGTTTCTTTTCCCACGAAATCCCCAACACGAGTTCCATTGAAATGAACTTCACCGCAGGAGGAGACCATTCGCCCCCATGAAGCCTACGCAATGGTTGCCAACCTATTGTTATAAACACCGCAGAAGGAGACCATTAGCCTCCATGAAGCCTACGCAATGGTTGCCAACCTATTGTTATAAACACCGCAGAAGGAGACCATTAGCCTCCATGAAGCCTACGCAATGGTTGCCAACCTATTGTTATAAACACCGCAGAAGGAGACCATTAGCCTCCAAGAAGCCTACGCAATGGTTGCCAACCTATTGTTATAAACACCGCAGAAGGAGACCATTAGCCCCCATGAAGCCTGCGCAATGGTTGGTAACTTATTGTTATAAACACCGCAGAAGGAGACCATTAGCCCCCATGAAGCCTGCGCAATGGTTGCCAACCTATTGTTATAAACACCGCAGAAGGAGACCATTAGCCTCCATGAAGCCTGCGCAATGGTTGCCAACCTATTGTTATAAACACCGCAGTAGGAGACCATTAGCCCCCATGAAGCCTGCGCAATGGTTGCCAACCTATTGTTATAAACACAGCAGTCGGAGACCATTAGCCTCCATGAAGCCTACGCAATGGTTGCCAACATATTGTTAGAAACACCGCAGGAGGAGACCATTAGCCCCCATGAAGCCTGCACAATGGTTGCCAACCTATTGTTATAAACACCGCAGGAGGAGACCATTAGCCCCATGAAGCCTGCGCAATGGTTGCCAACATATTGTTATAAACACCGCAGGAGGAGACCATTAGCCCCCATGAAGCCTGCGCAATGGTTGCCAACATATTGTTAGAAACACCGCAGGAGGAGACCATTAGCCCCCATGAAGCCTGCGCAATGGTTGCCAACCTATTGTTATAAACACCGCAGGAGGAGACCATTAGCCCCCATGCAGCCTGCGCAATGGTTGCCAACCTATTGTTATAAACACCGCAGTCGGAGACCATTAGCCTCCATGAAGCCTACGCAATGGTTGCCAACATATTGTTAGAAACACCGCAGGAGGAGACCATTAGCCCCCATGAAGCCTGCGCAATGGTTGCCAACCTATTGTTATAAACACCGCAGAAGGAGACCATTAGCCCCCATGAAGCCTGCGCAATGGTTGCCAACCTATGTTTGTTTGTCTGTGCCCCATAGTGTAGGTCATTATGTAATGTTGCATTGATTTTTGCTACATTCTTGGAACCAATGTTTTTATACCCCAAATGTTGTTTTTGTTCTGTTCCTCCTCCTCTTCCATTTATAAGTGGTGAGGTCTGATGGCACCGAGGTCGTGCCCTGCCTTGACCACAACACTCCTCCACTCTCCAAGCACCCCCACCTTACACTGATATCCCTCCTCACCTAATCCTCCCATCTCAACCATGGTCTACCTCGGGTCCTCCTACCTTGTACCCTCAACCGATCTGCTCTCTTTCCCGTTCTCTCTTCCCCCATCCACACCAAATGTCCAGCCCATCTCATCCAGTATTTCACCAATCTCCCCGTCAACCTCATCTGCACACCAATCTCCTCCCTCAGTTCATCCATTCTCCTTCTATTTACCCTCTTCACTGCCACAATCCTCCTGACCCAGTTGTTCTCGCAAACCTGCAGCCTTTGTTGTTGTCTCGCTGTCAGCGCCACCGTCTCCAGACCGTAAAGGTAGGGCCGGTGTTACACACAACATCGGGACCTTTCCTTTCAATCTCCTTTAAATCTCTCTTTCTGCCATTACATCTTTCACCCTCCTCCACACATTCACACCCACCTGAATCCTCCTCCGCACCTCAGCCTCTGACTTACCATCCCAGGTCACTGTTCCACCCAGATACTCAAACCTACTTCCCTGTGTGATCTCCCTCCCTTCCAGCCTGATATTCATTTCTTTTCTCTGATGCCAAACCCACATCACCTCCATCTTCTCCAGGCTCATTTTCTGCCCATGTTTCTAAAATGCCTCCTTCCACTCCCCAAGTACTTCCTGCATCTCCCGCCCACTCTCCACCACAACGACCACATCATCCACATACAATCTCCTCCTCAGAATACCTTTCATGTTCACCTTGCTTTCATGTTTTATACCCTAAAGTCACCGATATATGTCATCTTGATCAAGGTGACTTGTCATCCAATTCTGGAATGCACATTCGAAAATTATCTGCCGACCCGACTTGCACTCCTTCTGCTGTCTCCGCTGAACTGAACCCCTGAGAATATCGTGCAAGTAGCCATGCAAGGTCGTGCTGTGTTGCATGATTGCATCAACTTTATCTGGATAGTTTGAAGTTCCAGTCGTGGATAGTCCATCTAATAATATAATAATATATAATAGTGGATAATAGTAGGTAATAATAATAATAATATATAATATAATAATAATAATTTAATATAATTTTACAGTATATTAGATAATATATAATATATTTTATATATTATATCATATATAATAATAGCAATAATATAATAATAACAATAATAAATAAATAAAAATTAATAATATAATATAATATATAATAATAATAATAATATAATAAAAATAATATATAATAATAATAATAATATAATAATATAATATAATAATAAGAATATAATATATAATATAACAATAATAATATAATATATATGAATAATATATAATATAATAATAATATATATAATATATAATATGTATAATATATAATATATTAGATAATATGAGATAATAGTGGGTAATCGTGGTTAGTAGTAGTGGATAGTGGATAGATCTGGATAGTGGATAGTCGCAGTTGAAGTGTTCATGTTGGGCATCTTTCTCTACTGATTTGGGGGTTTCCAATGTGAGTTTATGACATTTCAGTGACTGGAAGGGCGGAGTTGAGGGGGAGGATGAGGGTGAAGCGCGGTGCAACGCGTGCTTGCTTGCACAACAAGAAGGAAGCGGACACCGCGGTGAGTTTAAGAGTCTTTATTAAACGAGCTCAACTGTAGCACTGGCACGCTCCGGGCTGCGCGCCCGGTGTATATCCCGCGTTGTGCACCGCACAACCGCACCGCACGCCTACCCCTCGGGCATGGCCGCCACCTACTTGGTGCGTGGAATGATGCCCTCACGCCAGTGAGCTTTCGTGTCTGCCACACACGCGCCCCCAGAATTCCCGCGCACCTGGAGGGCCAGTTTGCGGGGCAAACGGATGACCCGGCCGAAGCGCCCTCTGGCGACCGGCGGCGTCCGGGGTGCAGGGATGCCAGCTGGGATGCCTCCAGCTGCACCCGGGATGGGTGCAAGACCGGGGGGCGGCGTGCCGGTGGGCCTGGGCGGTGCCGGGTGTCTGCCCGCAGGGGGGCGGCCCCGACGCGGGGGCTGAGCCACCGGCGGTGGGTGGTCCACGTCGAGGTGGGCCGGTTTGAGGCGATCCACCGAGACGCGGCCGGGAGTACCGCTGATGTCCAAGGTGAAATGTTTCACCCCGGTCTCCAGCACGTTGAAAGGCCCATCGTACGGTGGCCGCAGTGGTGTCCGGTGGGCGTCGTGCCGGACGAAGACGTACTCCGCGTTGCGAAGCTCCGGGGCGACGTGGGGAGGCGGGTGCCTGTGGTGCGCCGTCGGCACGGGGGCGAGCCTCCGGGCCATCTCCTGCAGCGCGGAGCGCTCCTGCGCAGCGGACCATGGTGCCGTGGGGTCGGGGAGGAACTCGCCCAGCACCCGCAGCGGTTGTCCGAAGACCAACTCCGCCGCGGAGGCGCGCAGGTCGTCCTTGGGCGCCGTCCGGAGGCCCAGCAGGACCCAGGGGAGCCTGTCGACCCAGCCGCCGTCGCGGATGGTGGCCCGGAGCGCGGCCTTCAACGAGCGGTGGAACCGCTCGCACAGGCCGTTGGCCTGGGGGTGGTAGGCCGTGGTTCGGTGCAGCTGGACCCCGAGCCCCCGCGCGACCGCCCCCCCAGAGCTCCGAGGTGAACTGGGGGCCGCGGTCGGACGATATGTCCGAGGGGGCGCCAAACTGGGCGACCCAGGTGGCGATGAACGCCTGTGCGACGTCCGCCGCCGTCAAAGGCACGGCCTCCGGCCACCGGGTGGTGTGGTCCACCATCGTCAGGACATGGGTGAAACCCCGCGAGGGGGTCAGAGGTCCCACCAGGTCCACGTGTACGTGGTCGAACCTTCGTTCCGGCATCGTGAACGGGGCCAATGGGGCCTGGGTGTGCAGGTGCACCTTCACGCGCTGGCACGCGAGTCACGTCCTGGTCCAGCCGCGGACGGCCTTCCAGAGGCCATGCCAGACAAACTTGTCAGCGACCAACCTCTGGGAGGCCTTCGTGCCCGGGTGGGACAGGCCGTGGATGGCGTCAAAAACCTGGCGCTGCCAGCCCGCGGGCACGATGGGGCGGGGCCGCCCGAGGGAGACATCGCACAAGAGGGCCGCGCCATCGAACGGCACCTCGGTGACGCGGAGGCCCGTGACGGCGGTCCGCAAGGCCTGGACGCCGGGGTCGGCGGCCTGATCCGCCGCCATCTGGGCATAGTCGATGCCAAGGTGGACTGCGTGGGTGACGGACCGGGAAAGGCAATCCGCCACCGGGTTGTCCTTCCCCGCGACGTGCCGGATGTCCGTTGTGTACTCGGACACGGCCGAGAGGTGACGCTGCTGCCGGTCCGAACACGGCTCGGTGACCTTGCCCATCACGAAGACCAGTGGCTTGTGGTCGACGAAGGCCATGAACGCACGGCCCTTGAGCAGATGGCGGAAGTGCCTGACCGCCAGGTGAAGCCCGAGCAACTCGCGGTCGAAGGTACTATTGCGGCGTTCGGGCAGGAGAAGCTGCCGGCTGAAGAACGCCAGCGGTTGCCAAGCACCACGCACCCATTGCTCGTGCACCGCGCCCACCGCGTAGTCCGAGGCGTCGGTGGTGAGGGCGATCGGTGCATCGGGCGCCGGGTGCGCGAGCATGGTGGCGTTAGCCAAGGCGAGCTTTGCGCCTGCGAACGCCGCGTCCATCTGCTCGGTCCAGGTAACGTCACCTTTGCCCAGTTTCCCTCGGAGGGCCTCGTGCAAGGGGCGCAGGAGCTGGGCGATGCGGGGCAGGAACCGATGGTAAAAGTTTACCATGCCCAGGAACTCCTGGAGCCCCTTGATCGTGCGGGGGGCGCGGAAACCCCTTCACCGCCTCCACCTTGGCCGGTAGGGGGACGGCCCCGTGCCTGGTGACGCGGTGCCCCAAAAAGTCGATGTCGGCGACGCCGAATCGGCACTTGGCGGGGTTCACGATGAGGCCATGCTGGCCCAGAGGTTCGAAGAGCGTGCGGAGATGGTGAAGGTGCTCTTCGCGGGACGCGCTAGCGACGAGGATGTCGTCCAGGTATACGTACACAAAATCCAAGTCGCGCAAGACGCTGTCCATGAGTCGCTGGAACGCCTGAGCCGCATTCTTCAAACCGAAGGGCATCCGAAGAAATTCGAAAAGTGCGAATGGCGTGATGACTGCCGTCTTCGGGATGTCCTCCGGCCTGACGGGGACCTGATGGTAGCCACGTGGCGGTCCACCTTCCACCTTCGAATGGTCTGAGGTCCACCTTTGAAAGGTCCACCTTCGAAACCGGTATGAGGTCCACCGGTATGAGGTCCACCTTCGAAAAGATGGACATGCCCGCCAACCGGGCGGAGAAGTCCTGGATGTGGGGGACGGGGTAGCGGTCGGGGGTGGTGGCGTCATTGAGGCGCCGGTAGTCCCCGCATGGTCGCCATCCCCCGCCGGGCTTGGGCATGATGTGAAGCGGCGACGCCCAAGCACTCTCGGAGCGCCGCACGATGCCGAGCCGCTCCTGCATAGTGAACCCCGCTTTAGCCACCGCGAGCTTCGTCGGCTCGAGGTGGCGTGCCCGGGCATAGACCGGTGGCCCGGCGGTGGGGATGTGGTGTTCCACCCCGTGCTTGACGGCCCCCGCCAAGAAGGTGGGCCGCGTAAGGGCCGGGAAGCTGGCGAGGAGGCGGGTGAAGTCGTCCGCTGCCGGAAGTGTCCAAACTAACCTCGCCGGGACCGAACCGCACAGCAAGCCGCTTGGCGAGCCGCTCGGTGAGCCGCTCAGTGAGCCGCTCAACGAGCTGCTCAGCGCGCATGCAAGCGAGCTGAACGTTTCAGCCTGGACGAGACGTCTGTTCTTCACATCTACCAACAACCCCGTGTGCACAGAGGAAGTCCGCACGGAGCAGTGCCATGGGGACACTAGCGGTTACGAACGTCCACTCGAAGCGTTGCCTTCCGAACCGCAGGGAGAGGCAGCACTTCCCGAATGTGCATATGGGTGTTCCGTTCGCGGCAAGCAACGCGGGGCCCCGGCCCGCGGTGTGCTTGTCGGACGTAGAGGCAGGGATAACGCTCACCTGTGCCCCCGTATCGCATAGGAAACGGCGCCCGGACAAGGTGTCCGTTATAAAAAGAAGGCCGCCGGAATGGCCGACGCTCAGGGCCGCTACCGAGCGCCAGCTTTGTAGTTTCCCGACTTGCCGAAGGAGCACGGCAGGCAACAATTCCTCGCCTTGTGGCCAAACCTGGTGAGGAAATGGCACCAGGTTTGCGGCGAAGGCAGAGGCCGCGGTTTTCGCGGTGGTGGTGGGTGTGGCGTGGCGGTAGCCACACGGCGTGCCTCAGCCTCGGGATCCCCAAGGTGTGGTGCATCAGCATCAGGGCCAGCCTCGGGATGCACGACGGCCGCGCCAAAACTCGCCTGCGCGTCCAAAGCCGCGAAGAACCTGTCGGCTTCGGCAGCGAGAGCCCGGGGTTCTGTTGTCACAGAACCGGCCAACGCGAGGCGGACTCGTGCCGGCAGCTGGCGTCGAAATAACGCCCGGAAAAGAGTGTTTGGGGTTTCGTCGCCCAACAACGACAGCATATGGTCCATGCGGACCGACGGTCACGTGTCACCGAGCTCGGGGAGGTCCAGGAGGCGGTCGGCCCGTGCGTCCACCGTGAGGCCAAACGTGGCGAGGAGGAGACGCTTGATCGCCTCGTACCTGCCGTCGGCCGGTGGGTTCCTTAGGACCGACACGACGTGGGCGGCCGTGCCGGGCCCGAGGGAAGCGACCACGTGGCAGTACATGGTCTCGTCCACCGTGATGCCTCGAAGTCGGAACTGGGCTTCTGCCTGCAGGAACCAGACTTCGGCTTGTGTCTCCCAGAACTCGGGGAGTTTCATTTGGACCGCGTTGTTTGCCATTGCGATGGCGTATTCGGGTGGTCAGCGACGGCTGACCAGAACGTCGGAGGGTCACCAATGAAGCGCGGTGCTACGCGCGCTTGCTTGCACAACAAGAAGGAAGCGGACAACGCGGTGAGTTTAAGAGTCTTTATTAAACGAGCTCAACTGTAGCACTGGCGCGCTCCGGGCTGCGCGCCCGGTGTATATCCTGCGGCCACGCCTACCCCTCGGGCATGGCCGCCGCCCACTTGGTGCGTGGAATGATGCCCTGACGCCAGTGAGCTTTCGTGTCCGCCAGAAGGGCACATTTCCACAGCCATAGAATACTGGAGTTCGGCGAACTCGGTTTCAACAAAAACGATTGCGATTAGACGATTACGTGATCACATGACCGCAAGACACTGTGTCCTGTTTGTATATTTACGATGGAAATGCTAATTGCACTTTTTGGATGCATGAGGGCGTTTCACAATGCAATACGGTATTACCTCCAATACGGTAATACGTGAAGAAGAAGAAGAGTTGATATATGGCGTGGTTCGAATAAAGCCGGTTGTTTTTCCGCCTGTGGTCCGGACCCGATACTTCTCAAACGTAACAGACACCGATCTCACAGACTAAGTGTCCTATGAAGCCAAAGAGCTGTGCAGAGTGAAAAAAATGGGGGTGATTTCTGGCCCGCTGGAGGGAAAGGCATGGCTTGATTAATGGGCGGTGCTTGTGACGCTGAGGACTGAGGAGAGGGAGAAGGCATGTTCTGTAGAATGGGCGTCATTTGCGGCACAGACAGTAATTCACCACCTTATTACCTCCGTCACCAAAGGCGGATGGACGTTGTTTTCACCCCTGGCTGTTTGTGGAGGTAAAAATTGAAAGTTTTCGTCAAATGTCAGTCTGTCGTTTGTTAGTTGGCAATTTTTTTATTTTTTTTTGCAAGTGTTGATCACTCCTGTTTGTGTGTGTGTGTGTGCGTGTGTTTGTGTGTGTTTGTGTGTCTGTTTGTGTGTGTGTGTGTTTGTGTGTGTGTTTGTTTGTGTGTGTGTTTGTGTGTGTGTTTGTTTGTGTGTGTTTGTTTGTTTGTGTGTGTGTTTGTGTGTGTGTGTGTGTGTGTCTTTGTGTGTGTGTTTGTTTGTGTGTGTGTGTTTGTGTTTGTTTGTGTGTCTGTGTGTGTTTGTTTGTGTGTGTGTTTGGTTGTTTGTGTTTGTTTGTTTGTTTGTGTGTTTGTGTGTGTGTGTGTTTGTTTGTGTGTGTGTTTGTTTGTGTGTGTGTTTGTGTGTGTGTTTGTTTGTGTGTGTTTGTTTGTTTGTGTGTGTGTTTGTGTGTGTGTGTGTGTGTGTATTTGTGTGTGTGTTTGTTTGTGTGTGTTTGTTTGTGTGTGTTTGTGTTTGTTTGTGTGTCTGTGTGTGTTTGTTTGTGTGTGTGTTTGTTTGTGTGTGTGTGTGTGTGTGTTTGTGTTTGTTTGTGTGTCTGTGTGTGTTTGTTTGTGTGTGTGTTTGGTTGTTTGTGTTTGTGTTTGTTTGTTTGTTTGTGTGTCTGTTTGTGTGTGTGTGTGTTTGTGTGTGTGTGTTTGTTTGTGTGTGTGTTTGTTTGTGTGTGTTTGTTTGTTTGTGTGTGTGTTTGTGTGTGTGTGTGTGTCTTTGTGTGTGTGTTTGTTTGTGTGTGTGTGTGTGTGTGTTTGTGTTTGTTTGTGTGTCTGTGTGTGTTTGTTTGTGTGTGTGTTTGGTTGTTTGTGTTTGTGTTTGTTTGTTTGTTTGTGTGTTTGTGTGTGTGTGTGTTTGTTTGTGTGTGTGTTTGTTTGTGTGTCTGTGTGTGTTTGTGTGTGTGTGTGTGTGTGTGTGTGTGTGTGTGTGTGTGTGTGTGTGTGTGTGTTTGTCCGCTCACTTGTACTCGCCTATGCTACAGGTTACAATTTTAAACCGATCTTCACGAAACTTCACCAATCGGTAGAGTTTGTGGTCCGACAAAATCCGATATATTTTTGAAGTCAAAAGATCAAAAGGTCAACATAGGCCCAAGGTCAACCACTTTTTTTTGTCCCCGGTCGCACCGTGGAGCGAAAGGGGGACTATGGTTTTCCCCTCCGTCCGTGTGTCCGTCCGTCCGTCCGTTCGGGCGTGCGTGCGTGCGTGCGTGCGGGCATGCATGCATGCGGGCGGGCATTCGAATTTGGTGTGTGGGTGCAACCCACGTCAAAATCCAAGATGGCCGCCGCCAAGTATGTCTGATGCCATGTATGTCTGAACCTTGTGAGCGGAATATCTTGAAAAATAAGCGAAGTACCAACTTCTAATCTGGTGTGTCAGTGTATCTCGGCACAAGGAAGAATGCTTTTGAAAATTGGGTCGCCACGTCAAAATCCAAGATGGCCGCCACCATATATATGTCTGAACCTTGTGAGCGAAATATCTTGAAAAATAAGCGAAGTACCAACTTCTAATCTGGTGTGTGGGTGTGTCTCGGCGTAAGGAAAAACCCTATTGAAAATTGGGTCGCCACATCCAAATCCAAGATGGCCACCGCCATGTATGTCTGAACCTTGTGAGCGGAATATCTTGAAAAATAAGCGAAGTACCAACTTCTAATCTGGTGTGGGTGTATCTCGGCATACGGAAGAACGCTATTGAAAATTGTGTCACCACGTCAAAATCCAAGATGGCCGCTTCCATGTATGTCTGAATCTTGTGAGCGAAATATCATATCACAGCATGTTTTCTGCGTCTTTCACATCACTTCCCCGACGGGGGACCTAGGCGTAATGCTTGTTCCAATTTATAAATCCTAAATTTTTATCCGATTGACTTCAAATTTGATTAGGATTTACATATCGGCAAACTGAATTCAAACACCAACTATTTTTGAGATCAGCATAGGCCAAAAGATCAACATAGGCCAAAGGTCAACCACTTTTTTTGAATTACTAAAATCCTCAATTTTCATTCGACTGATTTGAAATTTGAAAAGGATTTACATATCGGCTAACTAAATTCAACCACCAACTATTTTTGAGATTAACATAGGCCAAAAAGTCAACAAAGGCCGAAGGTCCACCACTTTCTTCCTAATTTCTGACATCCTAAATTTTTATCCGATTGACTTGAAATTTGAATGGGATTTTCATATCAGCGAACACAATTGAACCACCAACGATTTTTGAGATCAGAATAGTCCAAAAGGTCAACATAGGCCAAGGGTCAACAACCATTTAAAAATTCTAAAATCCTCAATTTTCATCCGATTAACTTGAAATTTAAATAACAATTTCAGATCAGCTAACTGAAGTCAACCACCAACTATTTTTGAGATCAACATAGGCCAAAAAGTCAACATAGGCCTAAGGTCCACCACCTTCAAATTTCTAAAATCCTCAATTTTTATCCAATTGACTTGAAATCTGAATAGGATTTGCATATCAGCTTACTGAAACCAACCACCAACTATTTTTGAGGTCACCATAGGCCAAACAAAAGGTCAACATTGTCCAGTTTTCAAAAAGTCAATTTTCATCCGATTAACATAAAATTTGAAGACGATTTGCTAATCAGGTCACATAATTCAACCACCAATTATTTGTGAGGTCAAAAGGATGCTCTACAGTCTACTGAGTGCCATTCACCTTTGTTCTCTTTTGCCAAGTGTCGCTCTGTGAGTGATTTTTCATTTGTTTTTCTGCAAGTGCGATAACTCGCGAAAGCTTTCAAATATCTTCGTCAAAATTTATCAGAGGATTCCGAAGGACTAAAGTTTCGGCTGTCAGTTTTTTTTTAACCATATAGGTCAAAGGTCAATGTTCTCTCATTTGTTTGTCCGGGTGATATCTCAGCCATCTTTTGAGCTGGGAAGCTGAAATTTGGCCACATACGTAGTGAAGAAAAGCTCTGGCAAAAACGGTATTTATGTTTTGTGATCAATCAATTAACTGATTAATTATTATTGATTTATTCAGTAATTATTTATTTCCTTTCACATCTGTTCAACATCTCTATCAGTTCAAAGCTCAAAGCTAGGAAGTTCAAAGCTAGGAAAATATCAGTTCAAAGCTAGTGTGGAAGTGTAACTCAGTGTAACATATTGATTGGCCCTGGTAACTTATTAATTAACCTGGTAACAAAGCAGATACATTTTACATGCAAACTCTGTTAAAGACGAGTTTGTAAATGAGTGTCAGAATGTGTATGAACAATGTAATCTCTTGAAACACCTGGTCAAGGCCCCAGGCTAGAGCCCCCCCCCCCCCTGCTGTGTAAATGGAAATCACAGCAGGAGGGGAGCGAGCTGATGCCAGGACTCGGTGCGATGCATGACCTCGGGACATTAGCGGAGAGGAGATTAAGTCCAGTTTGGGCGATATAAACGAGAGCAAACGTTGAGTAAAGTAGACTTGTCCTCAGAAGCCCTGCCCGACGGAACGATGGAATGAACGAGTACGGCGCTGCGGAAGAATATCAGCCGAACGAAAAGGACCATGGAAAAGAGTTAATCTCAGCCATTGAATAATGCGGTATTATTTGGTAAATGGAATGAAGTGAATAATAAACCAGACCTTTTGTAAACCTGAGTCCGGTCATTGGAGTCCTGTGAGTCATACACGAAATTCTTCCACAATATGGAGGCACCGCTGAAATCAATTGTACAAGCAAGTAAAAGGTGAGTGTGTCTTGTTTAGTCCAATATGATTTACGAACTTGGAAGTTATGTGTACATACATGGGGGAGCAGGTGGTCTGGGGCTTCTTTGCGCACCGATGCCGCGATATAGGTGGCGTGAGCCATCACGAATGGGATTTCGATAAACGACTGTAGCAATTTATTCGTTTTTTTTCTAAATGATTTCTGTAAATACGTATTTTTGCGCTGGTTATTAAAGGGCCTTGCTGTGACCTGGAAGCAAACGGAGCAAGTGTGCACCTTGCGACCGCTTGCTTCCAGGACGTGTAAGGCCGGTACACTCGTTTACCCACCCGCACACGTATAAAGTACTACTTTTTTTTTTTGCACTTGTTCGAAGCACTTGACTTGCTCGGCGCTCGGCGAGCGACAGGGAACCGGGAAACGGAATTATATTTATATATATATATATATTTCCAATATGGTACACCGGCCACAACGATTTTAGCGATTATCCGAGTTTTTTTTTAACGATTTCTGTAAATACGTATTTTTCCTGCGCTGTGTAATTCTTCTGACACGCGCCACGAAGAAATGCACCACTGATGTGCATGAAGCGACTTGTTTGCCGGTTCGGTAAGGTCCGTACACGTGTACAATCGTGTACACCCGTTTTAAATAGAGAATTTTTTTTCAGTTTTCCCGCCATAACTAAAACTCGTTCGATCAACAAATAAATTCATGACAGACAATCCCACCTCATGCCGGTCCAGAATTACTGTGAAAGATGGCGATTGGAAAAAAAATTGCATACCAACACTCCCTCACTGTCCCTCATTGTCCCTCATGTCCATTCCGGCACCCTGTCTCTTCCTCCCGCTCTTTTTCCCTCCCTTTACTTCCCGTTGGCGGACGTTTTGCGAGAAGCAAAGCGTTTTGCAGGACGCTTCCACGGAACCAGTGCTGTTTTTTTTTGACGAAATTTGCTAGATAAATAGCATGGGTGACACGGAACCAGTGCTGTTTTTTTTTGACGAAATTTGCTAGATAAATAGCATGGGTGACACGGATTAAATGATTTTATGATTATGAATTAATGAGGAAATGATTTTATATTTAAATATAAAAATTGATCTGCTTGGTGTTAGTTTAAGGGCTGTTCCAAATTTATCTTGATTATGAGACAAAAAACAGCAGAATGGGAATCAACAGACAATGGAACAGCTCGCGACGAGTGTTTGTGGGTGACAACCACCCTCTGGTCGAGGCTCATAGAAGGGGTGATGCTTACTGATTCGGCACGCTTACAATAGGTGTTAATGGTGGGATGTCAGAGGTTTTGGTGTGGGTTAATGTTCACACTGTTTTGGAAAATAATGCTCGATGCAACATGATCCTAAAAAAAGAACCCAGCCCTACATCGAAAGATCAGGAAGGGAAGGAATGGAAAATTTGTCAAGGTTTGAAATTAATCGGACAAGGGGGTCCCAAGGTATGGTCACCGTACTCGCAAGCCGTTCGCTTTGGCTCTGCGGATGGACCGAACCATTGCATGTAAATAGAAGGGGGGTTCTGTGGTCGTTCGCTTTGGCTTTGCGAATGGACCAAACCATTGCATGTAAATAGAAGGGGGGGTTCTGTGGTCGTTACTGCCACGTGGTTTCAAAGTTTTGTTGTTGTTGTTTGCACGCATGTTTTTTGCAAGCACGTACGGGCGAGCACGTACGTGCGGGCACGCCCTAGTATATATAAATTGAGGTAATATTAAGTTATGGAATTAATTGCTTTCAACAATGCAAAGGGTGACAAAATATGGGATTTTAATGGGATTTTTTAATGGGATATTGGTTTAGGAATGTTTAGAGGTCATTGCAATGTGATAATGACTTGTGACCATTTGTTGTCGAAACGTTTGGGACCATTCAAAGGTTGGGTTGTGCTAACGTTTCCACAACGTCGCTACAACGTTTCACTTTCGTTGTTGCAACGTTTTGCTCCAATGTTTTGGGAACATTCAAATGTTGTGTTTTGCTAACGTTTCCACAACGTCGCTACAACGTTTCACTTTCGTTGTTGCAACGTTTTATTCCAACGTTTTGGGAACATTCAAATGTTGTGTTTTGCTGACGTTTCCACAACGTCGCCACAACGTTTCACTTTCGTTGTTGCAACGTTTTGCTCCAACGTTTTGGGAACATTCAAATGTTGTGTTTTGCTGACGTTTCCACAACGTCGCCACAACGTTTCACTTTCGTTGTTGCAACGTTTTGCTCCAACGTTTTGTGAACATTTAAATGTTGGGTTTTGCTGACGTTTCCACAACGTCGCTACAACGTTTCACTTTCGTTGTTGCAACGTTTTGCTCCAACGTTTTGGGGACATTCGAATGTCAAGTGAATCGAATGAGAATTCAGGAATTATTTCATTATTAACGATTAATGAAGTACTTATTTAATTAATTACATTTCTTATTACATTACAGTAATTACATTACAGTAATTACCTGAGGTAATTACAGTAATTACAGTTCCGGTAATTACAGTAATTACAGTAATCATTACAGTAATTGCAGTAATCTTATTACAGTAATTACATTACATTAACTCAGGCACCTTTTGAGTAAGGAAGCTGATATTTGGACATGACACTGACCGAGTGATATGGCTGTCAAGGAAAAATTTGATTTATTGATTAATCATTTAATAAATTAACTCGTTGATTTATAAATGACTTATTTAATTAAAAGTCCTCAGAGACACATCTTCGGATGAAATACTTGCAGATTGGTTATGCTATGAGCCAATTGATTAAGGAAAATATTTTGTGATGGCCATATTGGCAATTTCATGGCCATATTCGTGGCAACTCAGTTAGTGCCACTGCACCTTTAAAATGCATCCCTGCGTTCATTTTTCGATCGATTGAGTTGAAATTTTGAACAATCGGATCTGGACTGTCGTTGTTAACGACTCTAGCATGCACTCGTCCAATCAGGATGGAGCGGTATGGTCCCCGGATCATCACTGCCCGCAGTTTTAATTAATTTTACTTTTTCTCTTGGGCATATAATTTTGAAGACATGCATGTCATGATAGAGGAAATGTTTGTTCTGTTAAACGGAATAAATGTTGTTTATTTGTGTGGGTGTGTATTTTTGTGTATTTGGATATATTTTTCACGACTAATTCCAGTTAACATCCTGCACAATTTGCTCGTTTGCTGGCCGAGTCGAAATTGCGTTGAGTTTCTATGGCATGCGCCATTAAAAGCGCTGTGTAATGGTTGAGCTCCCTTTATTTCGTTTTGGTCATGCGGATGAGCAAACAAAGTGACAAATGCTGCGACTGGAGCAGTAAAGGCGATGTTTTTTAAATGGAAACGATTTAATGAGGAATTAAAAGTGGGAGGGGGCAACACCACGCATACCTCTTTTAAGGTGTGTATAAACCCTGGAATAAACGTGGGAGGGGGCAACACCACGCATACCTCTTTTGAGGTGTGTATAAACCCTGGAATATTTCAGCAATCAATACGATGCTGAAATGATGTAATTTATTGTGTAATATGGTCGACCTTGGGTTTGTTTGGGTTTGTTGTTTATTTTTGTGGGTGTCTATTTTTGAGTATTTTGGATATATTTTCACGACTAATTCCAGTTATCGTCCTGCAAAAGGTCTGCTCGTTCTTTTCCTTTGAGTCGTAAATTCCTGTTGAACTCTCATTAAAAAGCGGAATTAAGTACGCTGTGTGATGATGGAGATCCTTGATGACGAATCAGGAATAGTGAATGAGCAGACAAATATCACGGATGGTACACCAGATAGGGAAAATGTAGATGAAACCCCTTTTGCTCAGGTGCTGTGTAGCGCTGCACAAAGATCCATATGAGCGGGGCCTGGGTGCTGTGTAATTAGTACACAAAGAACCAATTACTAGGGTGCTGAATAAACACAAAGATCCATTTTTGGAGCTGGTTCTCCCGGTGCTGTGATTTATTCAAAGAACCAAAATCTTGTAAGAATTAAGATATGATTTGTCGACATCATAAATACTTTAATATATGTAACGATTTTTGTAACGATCATCCTGCAAAAGGTCTGCTCGTTCTTTTCCTTTGAGTCGTAAAATCCTGTTGAATTCTCATTAGAATGCGGAATTAAGTACGCTGTGTGATGATGGAGATCCTTGATGACGAATCAGGAATAGTGAATGAGCAAACAAATATCACGGATGCTGCGGCTGGAGCAGGGGAAGCGATTTTTGAATTGTTCAGTGATTATTCGATATTGTTATGACTTATTGTCAATAGGTATACTAAGTGGCCATGAGGTAGCCTGTTGCTATGTACAGTTTTATTCTATTGTTGATTATACCACATAGCTGTGGTGATAAAGGAAATGTTCGTTTTAAATAGATGATTATGATAGGACCATGACTATAAAATCATGATGATTATTATGAATGATATCATAGGGTTCAAATGCAGAATGCTGCATGAACTTGGGAAAGAACTTTCAAGCCCTATGGGATAAATTGGGTATTACAAGCGATGGAGTTTCAAAATTTAGCATGATTGAAGAAATTTTACAGTCTTATTTCAGGAGTTTTACGAAATTTATATTGCCAAGAGATTTTGGATACTATTAAAAGAAAAATGATGAGATGTTTTTCCCAATGAACTTTAATATCTGCCATCCATTTTGGCTGTCTCACGAATGAAGGATGAGTTGCCTTTAGTGGTTGCAAAGAAAATTTGTGGAGACCAGGCAAAATGGGGAAATATGTCAGATATGACCCTAGGACAGGACGGTGATTCATCAATTAACATGAGGTACGAACCAGAGGTGACGACCGATGAGATTCGATCTCAGTCAATGGATGGACCTGTCCTGACATCATTGGGGAAAGGGCTTATGCAAGGAGTCATCCAAAATGATTAATTTGATTTATTGATGAATATTGATGAATTAATTGAAATTGAATAATTGATTGAATTGTTAATTGATTGAATCTAATTGATTGAATTTAATTGAATAAATTTAACTGAATAAATTGAACTGAATAAATTGAATTGAATATATTGATTGTTTGATTAATGAAAATGCGGTCTCAAGAAAGAAGCTTTGATATCTTTGCGAGATATTATCAATGTGGAGACAACCTGGGAAAATTGAGCAAGGTGGTGAGTTTATATACAGATATATATGTGCGGTTACCATTGTGTGATTTCCCCGTCAAACAGAGCGGACACCTGAGGATTCACCCATTTCATACTGACCCTCCGGCTCATCTGCAAATACTGATCTGTGAGATTGGATTGTGCAAAAGCCACAGCTGAGGGAGATTCTCTGGAAATCACCGTGTGAACAGGTGGAGAGACCCTTCCTGGAGGTATGAGTGAAGCTTTAGAGGAACAAACTACAACACATCCAACGCTACTTTGATAAAAGGCAGAATGGGAAATGGAGCCTACAAGAATACACAAGGACAACCAGAGATTCCACAAAAAAGGTACTTGTACACATCATATGTACGACCGTTATGGTGCCGAAGCTATAAGGCAGGTCGAGAATTGGTATTTGTGGACAAAGGGACATGATGAGGAGTTTCCAAGAGATGGTACAGTTGAGCGAAGTCGATTGGAAAGATTAGAACAAAGATTGAAAGCCAGAAAGAGACAGAATCTAACGGTAGACTGGCTTGCATTCCATCTTTGGGATGGTGAATCCAGACAACGGGAACAGCAAGAACAGATAACGGATGTAGAATTTAAAATAAAAAGGATACAGGATACAGTGGAGGAGACAAATGCACAACTGCCCTCGAAATTAGGAATGAAAGTGACAGTTGTCCCATCTGATTTCCAGTTGTCTCCCCAAAAAGGACGGTACAGAGAATTTTTTCGTGTTTCAGGAGATAACGAGAGATTGCAGTGGCAACTCAGGGATGTAGAGATGCAGCCCAGCAATACAAGTGCACAGGTGCACAGCCCAGGTAACGACAGAAGCCGGTGCTTCAACTGTGGAGAGATGGGACACTGGATAAGGAGATGCCCATATCTGAGCAGAAGACAATTTCGACAGGGAAACCAAGGACAAAGAAACCAAGGACAAAGAAACCAAGATCAAGGGTACCAGTGCTGACCGATACCTCAGACAATGATTAGGCCTTCATTGCGACAAATCCCAAATGACGATTGGCCTCAACAAATTAGATTACTGGACAAACATGAATAACTGTCGATGATTCTTGTGTCTGAAAAGCTTTCAGAGCAAGAATGATTCATTTTTCTTTTTGCTTGTTAACAAATTAATAATTAATTGATCAAATGCCAAAATTGGATCTTCTATTTTGGGCACAGCAATTTTAAATTTACAAAGTTTGGAACAATTGCGTTGCAATTGTTGGCAAACCAAGTAACAAGAGTCACATGATGATCAGGTGGGAATTTCGGACTATTGTTCCGCACAATTGATAGGTCAATGGTCGACTGACATGCAAATGGGTGTGTAGTCAAAATTTGGATAGATTATTGTGAAGGCAGAAAGGGTAATTTCAATTTGACATCATAAAGGTTTTCTAAGAATGGACTTTTGGTTCATTTGTCTATAAGCATTTTGAATTTGATTGACAAATTTTATGAAATTGAAATAAAATTGACACCCATCTGATCTGTAAATAATGGTTCCAACGCAAACAAATATGCATAATGCATGTGTGTGTGTGTTTTTGTGTATCAATCTTACAAGATTGTTGACACCGACAGTGTGCCTGTCTGGAAATGGATAGTTATATGTGGATGGGATTGGGATATGTGGATGGGATTGAATATCCAGAGAATCCGTAAAATAAAATAGAAATATAATTTGATTATGAACATTATCTCTTTTGTCAAGGGAAATGGAATATAAAAAAATTTGATGTGCTGGGTTATGAGCAGCCATTCATTAATAGTAAAATTGTGAGTAATTTTGTGATTCCATTTTTGATAGAATGTATATGAGAATAACATCTATTTATGGATATGAGCTTCATAAAAGGAAATGAGGAAGTACAAAATCATCCAAATTTGGGAGAGGTCTTACACTGACTTCCCAGAATACTCTGCTCATGGATTTTATATATATAAACTTGAATTTTATCAGCATATAAATTGTGCTGTATGTATGGATGTGTTTTAGGCATAGATGATATGGGAAAAGAGTAAAGAAAATTTTGCTGGTTTGAACTATTGTGGGTTTTCAGTTCTGGAGTTTAAACAAAGTCACTGGTTAACAGATGAGAAAGGATAGTAAATAAATTATTCGATGCTGGGGAAATTAAGTACGATATTACTAAGACTTATGAGAGCTATTGTTCCGCCTTACAGCAGTGGAAAATTATTGGAAAAAATTAGATCCAACATAATGAATCTATAAAAGAATGTGATAGGGATAATATCCTCAATTTGTACTAATTATTTGATTGTGGGTAAAGGAATTAAGTCATCGTAGTGGATTGTTAACAGCAGCCTGAAAATGTCCTGAGAGTGTGCATCCATGTAATCAGAAATCCCAGATTTGTTTTTACAAACAACATTTTGGTAGAGGTCTTGTGTGGAACACTTCCTTGGTAGATAAAAAACGGTACTGCATGCTGGCAGCCACTTTTGCGGCCAGTTAGGCCAAACAAATTGAGAGGAAATTGTAGTTAAATACGTAAGTTACACATGGCTATTTGTAAAAAAAGGAAATTTGTTGAGATGGGAAACATTTTTTCGAAGGTTTATTAAGGTGTTATAATATGACATGTGGCAAGGCAAACTATTGGATGGGAAAATTAGATCTGGCTATAGAATAAATTTATTGACCCCTTGAAGTTAATCCTTCGAATCATTGTTTCACTGGCATTTTTGTTCAAATTGGAAATAGTTTGGTAGAGCTTTGGTTAAAACCTTTGGTTGCGGTATCTTGGAACGAATTGATAAACCATAGGAGATTGATAAGAATAGAAACAAATATGGACCCAAAATAGAAAGTTGGATTCATGCCTCTCATTGCAAGCAAGCACATGGGGCTAAGGTGGACGATCCCACAGAAAATGAGGCTGCACCTAGCAGCCCAGCAGAACATTCAGTGGTAGAAAAATGATAGTCGTGATTTACAGTCATTTGAATTACATTTTAACACCCCTTGCATTGATAAACATTACATTTTCAACATGTGATATTCCTACTTGGAATAGTGACATTTATTTGCCTACATGACATACAATAATTATCTACTGATATTAATACAGCATGAGTGAAAAAAAATGTATCACAACTACACTCATGATCAGGGGATTGAGTTCAACCCCGGGAGATAGGGGGATCAGGGTAAGACAAATAATCTGATTATGTTACATATTAAGGGATTTTCTTTATTTACCTTTTAGGAAGCTTGTTAGTTTGGTATATAATGTTAAATGTCATCGACATATAACTATGTCATAGGTATGAACATATACAAGGAGTAGCAGACTTGTTTGTTGGTTTAGTAGTTATATTGGCAATTGTTTTAGTGGTGGCTTGCTTGAAAGCCTTAGTGACGGTGTGTTTGAATAAGGTAACCAACAACACGATGATAACGCATGAAGTGACAAATGAGGAAAGAAATGTGGAACCAGAAAAGGAAGACTTTTATGGCAACATAAACAGTAGAATTAAGATAATGGCATAACGACAATGTTATGAGTTGTGTCAATTACAATATCAATGAACTCATATCACCACGAGTAACACACTGTTAAAAAAAAAAAAAAAAGAGGGAAAAGAAAAAGTGGAGAGGAATTATGGTAATAATACATTATGCTTAATTTGTTGGTTTGGGAAAATTGTTGTTGGGAATTAGGTATTCCCGTTTGTGATTGTAATCATATACAATGCTATTCTTAGTTTAGTAATAAAATACATACCTGATTGAATATTATTTGTGTGACGCATATAAATGAATATAACTTTTTGAGTTAAGGAAAAACAACAAATTGTTGAATGTGAAACTGTCGGAAGATATACATGATTATGCTGATTTCATGGTAAGATGTACCCTATCTGATTCAGTGTGTGCGGAAAGCAGATTCAGATATGACTGAGCATAAAGATAAGACGAGATCACATTTTGGAGGGATTGCTAACGGAATTGGGAAGAAGTTCGAGAAAGAAAATTTGTGGCTAAAAAATGAAGTTAATCGTGGCATACACCCTCTTTCTCAAAGAATGATGAAGACATTCTCCCGTGTAACTTGGAGATGAATGCTTACCTTCACCAAGGAAATTTATGTGACCATTTGCCTGGATCACACTGCAACATATGAAAGAAAGGCGATCACTTACTCTTGTTCGAAGACTTCGAACATTCACCACATCAGAAGTTGCAGGACAACGACATTTTACCTGCAACCTCTGTGAAATGCGGGGACATATGTTATTACTTCACCAACGTCCAGGGAACCAGCATGGAGCTGCAAAAACGGCTGTGCCCTTGTCACAACAGCTGTGCACGATTCTGCTGGTTGCTCCTGGTAAGGACCATGAATGACCTGAACACCATGGTCCCAACATCAGTGTGGATGCATCCGGCATCCCTGTTCCACATCTTGCTGGCCAATCAACGTCACACCAATACTTGCTGCCCACTCACAATGAGGGAGGAGGCAAGTCGACTACAACTGGGTGAAGGCCTTGTTCAAGGAATCATTATGGTTCACAGCAAAAAGTGGCAAGAATGCTACATGGAGAGAAGGGTCAGTCTATGACTCCGCAGTGTTACCACAACAGCGAAATCCTACACGAAGTAGTGCAGGAGCTATGAAGACATTAGGAGAAAATGTTTCATACCTGGATTCAAACACAAGTGATCAGCCCTTCCTTTCAAACAAAGTCAACATTTGTGTGGAGGCAAACGTTTTTTGCCAGATGGTGCAGATGCTTTACAAAACTTGAAAATGAAGTGAAATTGTTGTATCTTGGTGATGGTGAAGTGTTGTTTTGAAAATATATTTGTGATGCAAATGCAATAGATTGAACGATATGGAAGAAGTCAATGACCAACGAAATGTTTTGTGATTCTTGCAGGATGACGGTGTATGCCTAAGGGAATTTGATTACCAAAGTGATTGATTATTTACTTATACTTGTAATGATGTTTACTAGTAGTGATTGATTGTTTACTTATATTGATGTTTAGATTAATGGTTAATATAAACAAAAACAAAAAGATGAGGGAATTGTGGAAGTGTAACTCAGTGTAACATATTGATTGGCCCTGGTAACTTATTAATTAACCTGGTAACAAAGCAGATACATTTTACATGCAAACTCTGTTAAAGACGAGTTTGTAAATGAGTGTCAGAATGTGTATGAACAATGTAATCTCTTGAAACACCTGGTCAAGGCCCCAGGCTAGAGCCCCCCCCCCCCCCCCTGCTGTGTAAATGGAAATCACAGCAGGAGGGGAGCGAGCTGATGCCAGGACTCGGTGCGATGCATGACCTCGGGACATTAGCGGAGAGGAGATTAAGTCCAGTTTGGGCGATATAAACGAGAGCAAACGTTGAGTAAAGTAGACTTGTCCTCAGAAGCCCTGCCCGACGGAACGATGGAATGAACGAGTACGGCGCTGCGGAAGAATATCAGCCGAACGAAAAGGACCATGGAAAAGAGTTAATCTCAGCCATTGAATAATGCGGTATTATTTGGTAAATGGAATGAAGTGAATAATAAACCAGACCTTTTGTAAACCTGAGTCCGGTCATTGGAGTCCTGTGAGTCATACACGAAATTCTTCCACACTAGTATGTATAGGAAGCTTATATTTGGACGCCACATTGAGCACGTGATTTGGCTGTCAAGAGTATTTTGATTGATTGATTAATCAATTAATTATTCGATTAATTACTTAATTTTCGAAAGGTTACAGATCTGGATGAAACAGTGGTGGTTTAGCTATGCTATGAGCCAATTTATTAGAAAATTAATTATTTTATGAATATTATTTATTTATTTTATTACACAGTTAATCAGTTGTTTATTTTCTTCTCATTTGGGCAATATCTCAGGCACTTTTTGAGATAGGAAGCTGATATTTGGACATGACGGTGATCAAATGATTTGAATGTAAAGCGTATTTTTGATTTATTGATTAATCAATGAATTATTTGATTGACGACTGAATTAATTATTTTCAAAAAGTTACAGATTCAGATTAAACTGTGGTGTTTTTGGGATGCTATAAGCCAATAATTGATAAGGAAATTAATTATTTTACGATTATTATTTATTTGTTTGAATTATTAATCACTCATTTATTTTCTCTCATCTGGGCAATATCTTTGGTACCTTTTAAGCTCGGAAGCTGATACTTGGAGAAAATAATTTTTCATTGATTTTTTTATCATTGATAATTAATTTTTCATTAATATCGATTGACGTCATACCTGTCAGGCTACCACCTGATGGCTTCTTGTTTGTTTGAATATACGTATGTTTGTCTGTGAGTGCAATAACTCTCGAACGCTTTCAGCTATCTTCGCCAAACTTTAACAGAGGATTCCAAAGGAAAAAAGTAAGGCTGTCAATGTTATTTGACGATATATGTCAAAGGTCAAGGTCAACGGTCAAGATTCTCTCGATTGTCGTCATACATGTCATGATACCGCATGACACCTTTGTTTGTCTGTCTGTTTGGCTGTGAACAGGATATCTAAAAAAGTTGTGGACGGATTCGTACGAAACTTGGTGGACATGTTGGGTATGTGACAAGGAAGAATTAATTCGATTTTGGTGAAGATCCGAATCCAGATGCGGATACGAGATTGTTTTTATTTTTTAAAGTGATTCTTCACCATTGAGTGATGGGGCCAAAACCGACATATAGCACGATATCTCCAAAAGCTGTAGATGAGTTGTAACAAAACTTGCTGGATGAATTGCATAAGTGACAAGAACAAGCAGATTCGATTTTGGTTCAAGTCCGGATTTTTAGTTCAAGTCCGGAAATGTACACCGGGGGAGAGCATTCATATACACGAAGGATTCCCCAGAATGAGTTATTTCTTTAATTTATGTGGTAAGTTGACCTTTGCCCTTTGACAAGGAGTTTGAGGGAGGAAATGTGTTGTGAGGTTAGTCTGTGTATTCCCGGTGTGATGTCTCTCCATTTGCCACTTTTAATCTCCTCAATCCACCAATAATCCGCTTCACCAAACCTCAATTCAACAACCCCTCCTTCACCCCACCAGTCTTTCCTTCAACCCCGCGGTCGGTATATTCTCGTCCTTTGGTCCGTTTGTACATTGATACTCCTCATTCGGTTATTCCCTCACCATTCAGACCCCTCATTCTTTTATTCACTTCTTATCATTCACAATATCCACCTGTTCATCTGTCTGTCCACCCCAGCCGTGATCCTCTGTCTCCAAATCACCACCAACCTCCGTCAAAACCGAAACGGGCAAACCAACCCCCTCACCTTTGGACAAGTAATCCTCCGGACTGTTCAAATTACCTTCCCACATTCTTCCTTCCCTGCACTCCACATTCGTCAGACGAGACAAAGCTTCTCAAACACGACACAGTGCAAGGAACATTTCCGTGCACAAATGTTTGGCAAATAGCCAGTGAACACCAGGCCATTCAAGTGTTTGCACATGAGGAGGGAGCGGGGGCTTGTGCCACCATATGAACATCACAACCCAGGGATTTTCCACAACCCCATCACTGTACCCATCCCTGTCGGACATGCACAAATGGGAAGGATACCATGTGAAGTTTGCTCCCTTGAAGCCACGTCCGGTGTGGTACGTATGAAGACTAGGACACGGCTCTGTTCGTGGCTGTTGTTGATACACCAGGGGCACGAGTAGGATGCTTGTTCGGGAGACTGTCTGTGTGTGGGTTGCGCTTGACCCAGCTGCGCTGTAGTACGAGGCACAGGAGTGAGTTGAGTCATGGCCGAAGGCAAGCAGCACACGAGCCAGGGTATTAGAGGTAAGGGTGCGGTGAAGTCCCTTGGGTGTCGCCCAATTCTTGCTACATGTACTTCCTATACAGCACTGACAACTCAACCCATCACCTCCTAACATCACCACCTCTTCCCCCCACCCTCCACCTCGCAACATTTGACCCCATGCAACTCCTCTTGGTTGCGTGAGGCAAGTGACGAGTCGAACCAATGCTCCGAACTGCCTCTTTCTGCACCTTGTCTCCTTTTTTCCGGGAACGAATGATGGCGCCATGTCCTTTGTGGAAGTAAGTCTGTGAAAGAGGGAAATACGTATTAGGGGTAAGTCTGCTCTTCCGTGTCTTTTTGCCTTTCGCCTTTGATTGCTTGACAATTACTTTCCGATATAAATATGTGCTTTAATGATTACTAGCCGAAACCCGTGGAACATCCACGGAAGGGAGGATGTGGTGTATGGATAGAGTGTACCATTATGGATGGCATAGGGGATTTGCTTGTCCGAGTAAGAGTTAGGAAGAAAGATGAGAATGAAGAGTGCGTATATGAACAACGTATTTATTGCAATCTACTTAAATGACAACGCTACGATATACTTTTGAAAAATGAATGGATTCGTAATAGGAATCGGCATAGCACCACTCTGGCCATTTTTTATGAGACTATATGGTGTGGGTTGGATTTGTGTGAACAAAATCAAGAAAAAGGCGACACTTTGTAGAATCCAACTTACACTGTGTATAAAGTGTCACCTCCTGACTTTGTATTTTATATTGTTAGAGACAAAACAAACACTAAATAACATAGCCACATACCAAAAACGTGTATTTTCAATTTTCACTTGTGCAAAAATGCTACTCACAATTACATCGCCTGTGCGTCGGCCTGTGATTGAGCCAGAGAGTTGGCCTGTGAGTCAACTTCCTTTCCAATGTCTGCAAGAGTTGAAATACTGATTGTGCATGTGTAAAATTATATGAAAGAAGAACATGCATATCAATAGACGATGCCATTCAAAAGGAGCGCAGCTGTCAATAGAAAAGGATGTCTGACATCAATTTGACATTATTGCACAGGAAATGACAAACAAAGAAACAGTTCATTTCCATCGGGTAATATTACGATGAGAGATCAGCCGATACCTTTATTATGTCCATCAGCATCCATGGCACTTAGGAAAAAAAAAAACGTGGCATCAGCCAGCCGCAGCCAACTATCACGTACCGTCTCGAAGTCAATGCCATCCTTTTATCTCTTCGTATACACCTCACTGATTTCTACCTTATCGTGAACAGGGTAAAGCCGACTTTGATAATCATGAACGGTGGCAGATGCAGGAGCGAAACGTAAGCGTAGGCCTCGGCCCTACCTATCCAGTTGTTGTTTCCGTTGTGTAAGGGGGGAAAAAAACAAACATTTTGGCCTCAGACCTTTGAGAGTACGTCGTTCCGTGAACTTTTTGAACGGGTCTCGTATGCCATGCTTCGTCAACGTTGAGTTGTTTTTAAATGATTTGAAGGATTAACTTAAGCACCGTGAATAGAGCAGATACTGATGGGCTGCTGATCGGTTTCACTTCGTTGTTATCACAGTATATGGAAGAAATTATGGTAAATCCACCTGATGAGTGATGAGGTTAGCGTACACCGCCATCGATGACACCGGCACAAATGGCGGAACAGATGGATTCTTCTTCATCGCATTGCATCGCATTCTCTTCCTGTGAAACTGTTTCATAGAACTGTGTCGTTTATGTACATCTTTAGCCGCGTCGCAGACGCTGCTCATAGAGTGCACTCTGCTGTTGTTGTTGGTACCACGTCTTCTTCTTCTTCTTCTTCTTGTTGTTGTTCTTGCAGAGAAGAGAAAACCTCAAAGCTCCACCCATTCTGGGAACCATAGCTCCACCCATTCTGGGAGAGCCTTCATATAAACAAATATCCACCATTTTATTAACTCGCATAGCTTTGAGGCCTGTTTTGTAGGCCCGTGGTGTCTTCCTCTCTCACACAGTTTTCTTTCAAATCAAATTCGATATATCATTTCATTTTTCACAGTCGCCAACATAGTTTTAGACTCGGTTGAAAAAAAACGGGAAGAAAATGCGATGAAAGTTGCCCTTTATAGAACGAAATGAATTCTCAAAGGCCTGTAACTTCAAGTCCATTGACATATATTTTTTTTAAATCGCGGCATGCTCATGCATACACCGCCCGAAATAAGAGACGGGAAAATGCCGAGATATATATATTTTGTTTAAATCGCGGCATGCCCAGTCATACACCGCCCGAAATAACAGACGGGAACATGCCGAGATATATTAAAAATTCGTCCATTTGATGACAATCGTCACGATGAAATATTTAATTTATACGTCGTCACAATAATGTGGAGAGAGGAGCATAGCTTCGTTCACGTGTCGCCACACACGGGAAATTGCCGAGATATATGGTCAGTCATACACCGCCTGAAATAACAGACGGGAAAATGCCGAGATATATTAAAAATTCGTCGCCACACATGGGAAATTGCCGAGATATATTTTCACTTTGCACAAAAATAACATCAAGTAATCGAATCAATAGGAATGTCCTGTGCTTATAACATCGACGTTATAGGCACAGCTGCATCTCGGCATTGTGTAACATCGACGCGGCTTTTGTTTTAATTAAAACTTTTTGTACTGTAGCGGCTGCCGCTGGGGTTACACAATCGCCTTGCACCTATCAAGGACGCGGAGCGATCACCAGGCCGGGCTCGTCCAGGACGCCCGGGCAGGCCCGCGCTCGACTTGCCAGGCCTCGGTCGGGACGCCCGGGCAGGCTCGCCCTCAACTTGCCAGGCCGCAGCCGGGACGCGGGGCCACGCCCCCTGGCGCCAGGCCTGGGCAAACCCCCTGGCGGAATAGATATATATTGCTGACCGTAAAACGTTTTTCCCAGAGTGCCTGAGTGTTTGATTCGAATAAAGCAGCTCAGATGAATTCAAGCTTTTTGTCGCGTCCATTCTTTCGATCGACGTGGGAGCCACAGCTCCTTCATTGGTGACCTACCGACATGGACACGGCAGTGACGCTTAAACTGCCTACCTTCTGGGAGGCTCACGCGGCTGTTTGGTTCGCTCAGGCGGACTCTCAGTTCGCCCTGCGAGGCATCACCGCGGACGACACCCGCTTCCACCATGTTGTGGCGGCGCTTGGTTCCGCCACCGCGGCCCGCGCCTTGAGCCTCCTCGAGCACCCGCCGGCTGCTGACAAATACGGCGCGATTAAGAAGCTTCTACTCGATGCTTTCGCCCTCCCAGCGGCGGAACGCGCACGGCGCCTGCTCGATTTGCCCGAGCTCGGCGACACGCGCCCTTCCGAGCGAATGGACTACATGCTTTCGCTGCTCGGCGAGCACTCTCCGGCATTCCTGTTCCGGGAGCTGTTCCTCCGTCAGCTGCCTAACCCGGTACGCCTCGCCCTGGCAAGCACGACGATCACAGATCCCCGGGCCCTTGCCAGAGAAGCCGACAAAATCTCCGCCGCGGGACAGCGCATCGCAGCGGCGACATGGGACCCGCCGCCGCCTGATGCACCATCCATGGCGCCCGAGCACCCGGCGCGTTCGACGGCCGAACTGCCGACGCAATTGGCGGCCGCTATACCGAGCCGACCACGTCCAGCACGACGTCCGAAGCCTCCACCCGACCAAGCGTGGTGTTCCTATCATGCCAGGTTCGGACAGAAGGCCCGGACATGCCGACCCCCGTGCACCTTCGGCGGGTCGGGAAACGGCCAGGCCGGCGTTCATTACCTGCCATGAGCGCCGGCCACAGTCACACGGGCAACTTACTGTTCATCACGGACAAAGCGTCTGGACGGCGCTTCCTGTGCGACACCGGCGCCCAACTGAGCGTCATGCCCGCCTCTGACCAGGACAGGCAATCCGCGGTTTGCGGCCCCTCCTTGGTTGCGGCCAACGGATCGACTATCCGCACCTTCGGCCCGCGCAACGTCACCCTCTGCTTCGGCGGCCAACGCTTTGCTTGGACGTTTGTAACCGCCAACGTGCCCATGGCTCTGCTAGGCGCCGACTTCCTCTGCGCACACGGACTGCTGGTGGACGTCCAACGGCGTCGTTTAATCAACGCTGAAACCTTCAGCTCCCTGGTATGCACATTGAGCAGCTCCGCGCCGACCGAGCTGGCATGCGCCGTCCCGGCGGCGAACGAGTTTGCTCGCCTGCTCGCGGAGTTCCCGGCCCTCACGCGGCCGACGTTTTCGGCCGTCGCAGTACGGCATGGGATCGAGCACCACATACCAACCACGGGCCCGCCGGTCTACGCCAGGGCCCGCCGCCTCGACCCAGCCAAGCTTGCCGTTGCGAAGGCCGAATTCGACGCGTTGGAGCACCTCGGCATCGTGCGGCGCTCCGATAGCGCGTGGGCCTCGCCACTGCACATCGTGCCAAAGCCGGGGGGTGGATGGCGCCCGTGTGGCGACTACCGCCGTCTTAATGACGCTACAACACCCGACAGGTACCCGATCCCGCATATCCAAGACTTCTCCGCCCGTCTGGCGGGACGGGTCATTTTTTCGAAAATTGATCTCATACGGGGATATCACCAGGTACCTGTCAGGGCGGCCGACGTCCCTAAAACGGCAGTCATCACGCCGTTCGGCTTATTCGAGTTCTTGCGGATGCCGTTTGGTCTCAAGAACGCGGCTCAGGCGTTCCAGCGCTTGATGGACGGCGTGCTGCGTGACCTGCCGTTCCTTTTCGTTTACCTGGACGACATCCTCGTCGCCAGCACGTCCCGGGCCGAGCACCTCCTCCACCTCCGAACACTGTTCGGGCGCCTCAGCGAGCACGGCCTCATCGTCAACCCGGCCAAATGCCACTTCGGCACGACGGCCGTTGATTTTTTGGGCCACCACATCACCAAGAACGGGGCTGTGCCGCTGCCAACCAAGGTCGAGGCCATCACCACTTTCCCGCGTCCCCGCACCATAAAGGCCCTGCAGGAATTCCTGGGAATGGTGAATTTTTATCACCGCTTCGTGCCCCGCGCTGCTCAACTCATGCGGCCCCTCTACGAAGCCCTCCGGGGCAAGCCGGCCAAGCACGACATCGCCTGGTCCGCAGCAATGGATGCGGCCTTCCAAAGCTCAAAGCGGGCCCTCGCCGACGCAACACTGCTCGCTCACCCGGTGCTCAACGCTCCCATCGCCCTCACCACGGATGCCTCCGACTACGCGGTGGGCGCCGTACATGAGCAATGGGTGAACGGGGTTTGGCAGCCACTCGCTTTTTTCAGCCGGCAGCTCCGGCCGAACGAGCTCAAATACAGCACGTTTGACCGGGAGCTCCTCGGTCTACACCTGGCCGTCCGCCATTTCCGCCACCTCCTGGAGGGCCGACCTTTCACGGCGTTCGTCGACCACAAGCCGTTGGTTTACGCCATGGCCAAGGTCACGGAGCCATGGTCGGCCCGCCAACAGCGCCACCTCTCCGCCGTGTCGGAGTTTACCACGGACATCCGGCACGTCGCCGGCAAAAACAACGCCGTGGCCGACTGTCTTTCCCGGGCCAGCGCGAACGCGGTCCACCTGGGCGTGGATTTTGCGCTTATGGCGGCGGACCAAACCACCGACACCACGGTGCAAGCCCTCCGGGCGGCGGACACGGGCCTCCGCCTGGCCGACATCCCCTGCGCGGACACTGTCCTGCTCTGCGACGTCTCCCAAGGCCGGCCTCGCCCCATCGTGCCCGTCACCTGGCAACGCCGCATCTTCGCCTCCCTCCACGGCCTTTCCCACCCGGGCCGGAAAGCTTCCCAGAAGCTGGTGTCGGCGCGTTTCGTCTGGCACGGCCTTCGTCGGGACGTCCGCGATTGGACCAGCGCCTGCACCGCCTGCCAACGGGCCAAGGTCCACCGACACACCCAGGCCCCGCTGGCACCTTTCACCGTGCCCGAACGACGTTTCGACCACGTCAACGTGGATCTGGTGGGCCCCCTTCCCCCATCACGAGGGTTCACACACCTGCTCACCATGGTGGACAGGACCACCAGGTGGCCGGAGGCCGTTCCCCTCGTCTCCACCACCACCGCCGACGTGGCGCAGGCCTTCATCGCCACCTGGGTCGCCCGCTTCGGCGCACCGGCGGACATCTCGTCAGACCGCGGACCACAGTTCACCTCCGAGCTGTGGGGCGCGGTCGCCCGCAACCTGGGGGTCAAGCTCCACCGTACTACGGCCTACCACCCCCAAGCAAACGGGTTGTGCGAGCGATTCCACCGCTCCATGAAGGCCGCGCTCATGGCCGGCCTTCACGACGGCGGTTGGGCCGACCGGCTGCCGTGGGTCCTTTTGGGCCTTCGCACGGCCCCCAAGGAGGACCTCCAGGCATCCACCACCGAGCTGGTCTATGGCCAGGTGCTACGCGTCCCGGGCGAATTCGTGCCCGACGCTACCAGCCCCTGGTCCGCAGCTCGCCAGCGCTCGGACCTCCAGGAGGCCGCCCGACGGTTTGCTCCCGTGCCGACATCCCACCACGGTGACCCCCAGTCCTACGTCCCCCCAGCACTCCGCACCGCGGAGTATGTTTTTGTGCGTCACGACGCACATCGGCGGCCACTCCAGCCGCCGTACGACGGGCCCTTCCGGGTGCTGCGACGGGACGACAAGTCGTTCGTCATCGACATCGGCGGCAGGTCGGACCGGATTGCAGTGGACCGCCTCAAGCCGGCGCACGTGGACGTCGACCACCCACCACGGGTGGCCCTCCCGCCGCGGCGAGGCCGCCCCCCGTCCACGGTGCCCCCCACTCGACCGCCCACCACCTCACCGGACCCCCTCCCACGACCCGCCAGGGGTCGCTTCGGCCGGGTCATCAGGACCCCCCTCAAGTTGACCCTGCCGGTGCAAGTCGATTCTGGGGGGACGTGTGTAGCGGCTGCCGCTGGGGTTACACAATCGCCTTGCACCTATCAAGGACGCGGAGCGATCACCAGGCCGGGCTCGTCCAGGACGCCCGGGCAGGCCCGCGCTCGACTTGCCAGGCCTCGGTCGGGACGCCCGGGCAGGCTCGCCCTCAACTTGCCAGGCCGCAGCCGGGACGCGGGGCCACGCCCCCTGGCGCCAGGCCTGGGCAAACCCCCTGGCGGAATAGATATATATTGCTGACCGTAAAACGTTTTTCCCAGAGTGCCTGAGTGTTTGATTCGAATAAAGCAGCTCAGATGAATTCAAGCTTTTTGTCGCGTCCATTCTTTCGATCGACGTGGGAGCCACAGCTCCTTCAGTACTTGTTATTTTATTACATTCACGTTGTTTCACATTCTTGACTTCGTGGAGCTTCAATCTTTTGTGGTTCAAAAAAATAAAATAAAGATGGATTCTTCTTCATCGCATCACATTCTCTTCCTGTGAAACTGTTTCTCCATTTAACGTTTCCAAAATCAAAACTTCAAAAACTTCTTCACTTCGATTCGAAAAAACTTCAAACTTCAAAAAACGTTTCCAAAACGTCACTCCATTTAACTTTATTAAAATGACGATAAAGACCATTTGACCATCGCCTTCGCCCAGCAGACGCCAATACGATGGTGTCGTAAGATGGCGTCGTATCGGCCGATAATCGGATGCTTTTGGGTCCCAAAGTCGGCGAATTCAGATTTTTCGAGTATGGCTGTACGTGATAAACAAAGAGCGCGGTTCGTAGATGGAAAATGCATTAGTGCCGTGGGCATGGGGTCACTGGGTGCGGCGTAAAAGGGATAACAAAGTCGAGTCCTTACGGTATTATTATATAGATTGGTTGTGTGT
This sequence comes from Myxine glutinosa, assembly GCF_964187855.1. Taxonomy (NCBI): domain Eukaryota; kingdom Metazoa; phylum Chordata; class Myxini; order Myxiniformes; family Myxinidae; genus Myxine; species Myxine glutinosa. The sequence continues at coordinate 34,117,408 of NC_136267.1, forward strand.
GTGTGTAAATAAATAATTGTTACATTCCAAAACTGCTCGTCTGTGTCCTTTCTTTGATTGATTAGATATAGTGTATAATATGTAATAGATAGACGAGAGTTTTGCCTCACTGATTGGCCCCACGATTAGCCAATGCTGCCCCACGGTTCCGCTCGACTGTAATAAGTACTCAGGTGTTTGTTGAGGGTGTGAACCCTAGCTCAGCTACTTGTACCAATGAGTAGGTAATGTGACCGTGTACGTGAGGATCCTGCTCTGTGCAATTCCTTTTGCCGGCGTCCACGGTTGCTTGACAACCCTCTGGGCCATCGATATATCCGTGGTCAAGAGGCCTCAAGGTCAGTAGTGGCGGTGGATCCAAGTACGCACTCCGTGAGCCAGACGCGTGTGCAGACAGGGTAACAGCATGTTGTCGATGCACACAATGCAGCTTGTATGTACATATGTGTGCATACACGTACACATGAGTTAGGTCTAAAACATCAGTCTATGATAACAAAGGATGTTTATTAAGAGATTGACACACCATCCAATCAGACATTGTTTTCATAAACCGCAATTTGCATCTTTTCTTGATTAAGAACATCGTTTTGTTCAGTTTGATTAAAGAAAATTGTTTCATTTCCCTTTGCATGAAATAACGACCTTGTTGAATTTTCAGTTCAAAGTAAATAAAATTTGTCTTTCAAACCTTCAACCCCAAAAAGCACAAAGGGTGATTACATCATCATGAACTGACATTCAGGAAATGATTGTCTAAATTTTAACTTTTTGTAGTGAGATAGATAATGTCTTAAAACGACTTCTTTTGCAATTTTAACCTTTTAACTTAAGTCACCCTTGAATTTGATTGTTTTTTTCTGCATCAGCATTAGGCTAGAGTCTCCAGTTATGTGTCAAACCTATGTATTTCCTCATGATCGAGTGAACCCTTGCCCATGTAATATTGAATAGGTGTGAGCATTCTATTTTACCTGCTCCTCATCTTCACGATCAGGCTCTCGCTCACACTTCCCTTTTTCAGAATTTAATTTTTCTTCCCCTTCATCAAACCCATCGGCCATTTTGCTCACACCTGAGGAACCCAGATCTTTTCATCCTCACCCTCCCTCACTTGAGTCACTTCTCTATCTGTTGCAAACGAGTGTACATGTTGGGTCTGATCATCCTTTACTTCAAAAGTGTTCTTCCCTTTCTCCTCCCTCAAAGTCTCCTTGCATTGTGGAATTGAAGGTGAAATCATGGAAGAGCAGATGGAGCTCAATGGCATTTTCGATTGCGGCCTGTTGAATGGGAGGCATTGGTGGGAGGGGATTGATAAAGACGGAAATAAAGTGTTAATACATTGCAAAAAATTGCAACATGTTTCAAATGACATTCAAAAGATAGACATTGTGAAAGGAAAGTAAAATAAAAAGGATAAAAGGCAGGAAGTGATATGTGAAGCTTCTCGGTGACAGTTCATAACGAAGCCTCATACAGACCAATGATGTTCCTCCCTTGTATGCCATCGAAGATGTGGGAAAGATTAATTCTCGATGACATAAACCCGCACATCCTCCCTAGCCTCCTCCGAACATGGTTTTGATCCCCACACCACCACCACCACATCAATGGCATGACAGGGGCTCAAACTCAGGACCCTAAGATATTAAGTCAGCCACCTTAACCATGAACCCAACACCAGGTTTAGTAATATACTGTATACACATTATGGAACATTATCCAACCCAAAACCATATGACAGAAAAACCCTCAAAATCCACAACTTTCCTCACCTCAGAAAGATGTGAATCCCACTTACACCACCTCAATATTAATCAACCAACTTCTCCTGCTGGAGAGATACCTGACAATCCTCGCCTCACTCTCCATGCACATGGCATTCAGTCAACAGTCAATAATATCAATTGCAATGCCTCACGCAAAATCAACCAACACACAAGGCAATCACAAACACATCACTTCGGATAACAAAGAGAGCAGCAACATGCAAACGATTCCTTCACACGACCATAAACTTCACTAGTTTGGGTAACCGAAGAACAGTACAGACAAGGTTAATAAAAAAGGTTTTAAAAAACCCATTAAATAGGATGAATTTTTATTGACAGGAAGGCTAGATAATGTCTGGGACTAGCTGGGCCCACATGGTATCCAGTCTAGCTATAAAAGCAGCAATTGATGGCACTAGAACCATATCGGAAGGGACGGAATTCCACAGGTTCACAATTCGATGGGAACAGGCCGAGGAGTGGAAATTCCTTCGCGCTCGCAGCTTGAAGATTTTCAGAGGGTGTCCACGCCAGGCGTTATCTTGACTAAAAATGAAAAACTGATTTCGGACAAGGTTTTCATAACCCCATACAATCTTAAAGACCTCGATAAGATCCCCTCTGAGGTGCTGGTACTCCATGGAGAAGAGGTTTAGGAGGGAAAGGCTGACGTGGTACGAGAGGGCAGAGAGTCTGACAACCATCTGGGTCAGAAGCCTTGGACACGTTTGATTTTGACGCTGTTGCGTTGAAGACTAAGGGACATGTTTGGACACAATATTCAATTAGAGGTTGGACGAACGCTGAACAGGCAGGGATAAACAAACACCATTGGTGGAAGATGATGAAAGACACATTTAATGCTAAATAACATCCGCTGGGCCATTGGCACAACCGCATCACATTGAGCCGATGAGTTCAAGGAACCGTCAAATAGAAGCACCAGGTCCTAAACTTGAATTGCTGCTGGAAAGGCAAAGGTATTCTCGGACTAATCATGTAGGGATAAAATCGGTTCATTATTTGTACCTTTGTGTACAGGTGTTGGCATTTGGAAATGCTAAGATGCAATTCCCAGAGTGCTACCCAGACAGAGATTGAGTGGAGGTCTCGTTGCATAATCAGGGCCTCCCTTCTGTTACAGATGCGTTTTACATCATCGGGAAAGAGCAGGCATTGGCTAACAAGGCAATCGGGCAGGTCATTCATGTAGATCATGAATAGGAGGGGATCAATGACAGAGCTTTGAGGGACAACGCTCGGTGCAGGAGCCCTGTCGGAGGACGACACTGAAAAGGGACCCCAAAACTGCCTCGGAGTTGGGAATGTCGGCAGCCGCTCCTTGACATTTCCTGTGATTCCGCTGCGGGTAAATTTCTGAAGGGGAAGTCAGTGGTTGACCGAGTCAAAGGCTTTGCTGATGTCTCGATAGCAAATGTCGACTGAAGATCCCTCATCTATCATACGAGTTACTATCTCCATGGTGGTGAAGAGGTTGGTGAGGCAGGTTGATAAAGCTATGCTGAGAATTGCTGAAAAGGTTGGAGTTTGTCAGGTAGCCGGCGATTGCCGACTTCACAAGTCTCATGGGAGAAAGCAACTTTTGCGCTCATCTCGACTGCAATTCTCACAGGCCAACTAACGACAAAGCAAACATCAAATATACTACTTCCCTTCCCATTCTCTTACTTCACAATCCAGTTGACCTCATAACATGCTTTGCATCTGGTAAGGCAGAGCGGCATCTTCACCCAGTACTTACCTTCAAGAGTTCCCAGCTCATCCTTTGTTGTCATGACTGTGTCCTGATTTTCCTACTGCTAGATGACACGAGCAGTAGGAAAATGGAGGTTTAGTTTGTCTTAAAAAAACCCATCAATATAAAAAAACATATCAGGAAAGGACTTACTTCAGGATAAACCAACTCCAAACAGTCTTGCTTGTCTCCTCCTTCCCTTTCAGCAATTGTCATATTACCTTTCAGCACCTGCACACAACATCCAGCACCTGCAGTTCAATGTCATTATATCGCATAATAAAATGTCCTTGATTAAACAGTACTTGGCCCAATGTACCGTGTGTATGGAGAAACAAAACGACCTCGTGTATAAAGTACCAACCTTTATCTTCCAGTATTTCCGCCCCGTGTAGCAAAGGAGAGTGGGTTGGGAACGATTAGAGTAGACCCAGGTAAGTTGAGCTTCCCTCAAATTGTCTGCTTCAAAATGTAGTTGTTGTCCAACATACTGCACGACTGACGTATAAAATGCAGAGAAATTGTATTTTATGCCATAAGAGATTTACAACAGATTCTTACACAACTTCAAATCTCATAAATGTGACTTTCACACACCCCAGACAGAGCGGACATATTTTCAAGTTAAGGGGACAGGGCGGACAAAAGCACCAAACTTTCTGCAGGTGCTTGTTAGACGCACAGCGCCTTCAGAAACTATTCAAACGTCTTGACTTTTTCACATTTTGTTGCAGTAAAGCCTGAATTTAAAATGGATTAAATTGAGATTTTTGTCACCAATCTACACATTATACCCCATAATGTCAAAGTGGAATTTTTTTCAAATAATATTTGAAAGAATAATTAAAAATGCAAAGGTGAAATGACTTGCGTCAATAAGTATTCAACCCCTTTGCGATTACACTCAAAATTGAGATCAGATGCATTCAATTTCCTTTGATCATCCTTGAGATGTCTCTACAACTTCAATGGTGTTCACCTGTGGCAGGACAACAATCTCTGCAAGCACTTCACAAATCTAGGCTTTATGGGTGAGTCTTTGGTAGAGATCATAATGAAACGGTAACGGTCATTGTAATCGGTCTGCCACAGATTAATAAAAATAGGGGCAATTCCGCTGGGCGCTCCCCTGGTAGAATGAAGCAATATACTCCACCGACAAAAGGTATTTTAAACTAATTTCAATAGTTGCTAAAAGACAGGGCAGTCTGTAGAATCATACTAACATAATCATAAGACTTCAAACAAACAAACAAAAAAATACCTATTTTGGGGTGAAACCCCACCGCCCCCGCCACCCCTCCCGTAGACCACCTTCGACCTCTATTTTTTTTAACACCGTGAACAAACATTGGTACATCACGGGTGATGAAGGTTGTGATCAAGTTTCATCAATATTGTGTGTACAGTTTTAGAGAAGAGAGCAAATACCTATTTTGGAGGGCAACCCCTCCTCCCCCAACCCCATATACCTCCAAAGACCCCAATTTTTCTAATGCCTTGAACAAACATTGGTGCATCATGGGTGATGAAGGTTGTGGTGAAGTTTCATCGAAATTGTGTATATAGTTTCTGAGAAGATGGATTGAAACCAAATGATGGAATTAAAGATGGAATTAAAGGAAGATGGAAGAGATACATGGAAATGCTGTTGAATGCAGAGAATGAATGGGATGGCAACATAGAGAGTAACCCAGTTTTAGGACCGGCAGAGAAGATAATTGAGAAGGAAGTTGAGGAAGCGATAAAAGCAATGAAGAGTGGAAAAGCGGGAGGGCCGACGGGAGTTGTGGAAGATATGTTGAAGACAGCAGGAAGTTGGGGTGTGAAGAGAATGACAGAGATCTGTAATCTGGTGGTGAAAGAAGGCCGCATTCTGGTGGATTGGGAACTGAGTACCCTCGTCCCTCTATGCAAGGGGAAAGGTGACCCTCTAGAGTGTGGCTCGTACCGAGCGATAAAGTTATTGGAGCATGGAATGAAGGTATTGGAAAGGGTGTTGGAGAGGAGGATAAGGAAGAAGGTGAAGATCGACGAAATGCAGTTTGGATTTATGCCAGGAAGAGGAAGGACAGACGCGCTTTTTATTGTAAGGCAGTTGCAGGAGAAGTACATGGAGAAGAGGAAGAGGTTGTTTCTTGGGTTTGTTGATCTGGAGAAAGCATTCGATCGGGTTCCACGCAAAGTATTGACATGGGCATTGAGGAAGTTAGGAGTGGAGGAATGGTTGATCAGAGTAGTGATGGCAAAGTCCGAGAGAGTGCGCACAGCTGTGAGGACGAAGGACGGGAACAGTGGTGAGTTTGAAGTGAAGGTGGGAGTGCATCAGGGGTCGGTACTAAGTCCACTACTATTTGTAGCTGTGATAGAGGTGCTGGCTCGGAATGTAAAGGAGGGTTTACCGTGGGAGTTGTTGTATGCAGATGATCTGGTCTTGATTGCGGAAAGTATGGATGGACTGAAGGAGAAGATGAACAAGTGGAAGGAATGTATGGAGACAAAAGGTCTGAAGGTGAATATCGGAAAGACGAAGGTGATGGCAAGTGGTAAAGCATGTGGTGAGGAAGAAAGAACTGGGAAGTGGCCGTGTGCTGTGTGCAGGAAGGGTGTCGGAGTGAACTCCATTCAATGTATAATGTGCGCTGAGTGGGTTCATCAACAATGTTGTGGTCTGAGAGGGTCATTAACCAGTGTGACAGCAACATTCAAGTGTAAGGTGTGCACAGAGGGAGCTGCAGATGGAGGAAATGTTGAGTTGGATCTTGGAGACGGCGTGAAGCTGGAAGGTGTGAAAACATTTTGCTACCTCGGAGACATGCTGAATGGAGAAGGTGGATCAGACTCGGCAATGGTTGCGAGAGTGAGATGTGCATGGAAGAAGTTTCGAGAACGGAGTGGCGTGCTGACGAGGAGGGGAGTGTCGTTGAAGCTGAAGGGAAAGGTGTATGCTGCATGTGTGAGAAGTGTTATGATTTATGGGAGCGAGACATGGGTAATGAATGTAGAGCAGCAAAGAAGGCTGGAAAGGGTGGAAATGCGAATGGTTCGGTGGATGTGCAGAGTATCGTTGAGAGAGAGGAAGACAAATGATTAATTGCGAAAGATGATGGAATAGAGCCTGTGATTGATGCTGTGAAGAGAAACAGGTTGAGATGGTTTTGTTCATGTGTTGAGGAAGGATAAAAGTGACTGGTTGAGAAGAGTGATGGAAATGAATGTGGAAGGAAATTGAGGATGGGGAAGACTGAGAAAGACTTGGCTAAAGGTGGTGGAAGAAGAAATGCGGGCAAGGGGGTTAACAAGGGGAGATGTAGAAAATAGGGCAAAATGGAGAAGATTGTCATGGGGCCCGCAAGGCTAAACCCCGCTCTAGCAGGAAAAACGGCCTTAAAATGCCTGTTGTTGTGTGTTGTTGTAGTTTCTGAGAAGAAAGCAAATGCCTATTTTGGGGGGCAACCACCCTGTAGACTCCTAAAGGTGCAGATTTTTTTTCATGCCTTGAACAAACTTTAGTACATCACACGTGGTAAAGGTTGTGGTCTCAAGTGTCATCGAAATTGTTTTTGTCGTTTCTGAGAAGAAAGGCTTGCGGACTTCCTCTCTGGTCGTAGTCAACGTGTGGCCCTGAATGGGTATCTCTCACCTCCCCTTCCTGTTCAGGCTGGAGTTCCCCAAGGCAGTGTTCTGGGCCCTGTACTTTTTCTGGTCTTCATCAATGATCTCTCCAACTCTCTTGGAAATCCTCTCTATCTCTTTGCTGATGACCCCACTCTATGCCGCTCCATTGCTCAACTCTCAGATCGGCAGTCTGCAGCCTCCTCACTCTCTGAAGACCTGGACAAAATCACAGACTGGTCAAACAAGTGGAATATGTCTTCCAATCCTGACAAATCTCACACCCTTACTATGTCTCTCCGAAAACACCGACTGGACAACCCTCCCATCTACTTTCTCAACAATCCTCTCCAAGAAGTTCTGTCACTCAAGCTTTTGGGTCTCACAATCTGCCATGATCTTTCATGGGAAAAACCACATTTCCAATCTGGCCTCCAAAGCCAGTCGCCGACTGGGCATCCTCCGTCGTGCGAAGTCCTTCTTTGGCACACCTGAGCTCCTCACCACATCCAAGGCTTTCATCCGCAGCTCAATGGAAAACTGCTCTTCCATCTGGGCCGGTGCTCCTGCCTCACACCAAGCTCGGCTTCACGCTGTTGAAACCAAAGCTTTCAGAAACATTGGAATCTCCCGCGATGAAGATAACTTCGAGGGCCTTTCACTAACTCACTGCAGGCAGGTTGGCGTTCTTTCTATCTTCTACCGACTCCTCTCCGGCCTTGCTCCCCCAGCTCTCTCTGGGCTCTGCCCCCAAAATATTCCTCCAGGTCGCACAAGATCTGCCAGCAACCCTCTTATGGTTAAACTGCCAAAATCAAGACTCTCTGCTCACCTTCACTCCTTCATTCCTCTTTTCTCCCGCCTCTGGAATAAACTCCCTCACTCTCTTCAATCCAACTCCTCCCTCCAGGTCTTTAAAACAGCTGTTCACCACCATCTCTTATCTCCCCCCCCCCATCCAAAACCTTGATCTTTTCTACCCCCGCTAATTCACCCCAGATCCACTTTTTTGAAATACCAACTTCTTTTCTGGAAGTCCTTGCAGTGTCCTTGTGTTTTGTATTTCTCCCCCCCCCCCCCTCTCTTTCCCACGCCTCCTCCCCCCAAGCCCTCTCCCTCCCACAGATCTCCCGATGTCCCTGCTCTCAAATGTTGTGTTTGTGTGCTTCCCCATCTCTCCCCATCTTGTCTGCCGCCCCCCTTATTATATGTTGTATGTGTCTGTTTGATTTCTTTGTGTGATTGATGTTTGCTCTTTCATGAGCCTCGATCTTGTTTACACAACGAAAAAAAAAAAAGGTTGTGATCAACTTTCATCAATATTGCATGTGTAGTTTCAGAGAAGAAAGGAAATACCTATTTTGGAGGGCAATGCCTGTCCCCTCCCCCAACCCCATATACCTCCTAAGACCCCAATTTTTCTAATGCCTTGAACAAACATTGGGACATCATGGGTGATTAAGGTTGTGATCAACTTTCATTAATATTGCATGTGTAGTTTCAGAGAAGAAAGCAAACACCTATTTTGGGGTGTCAAACCTGGACCCATGCTGACCCCCCTATAGACTCCATAGACCCAGACTTTTTTTTAATGCCGTGATCAAACCTGAGTAGCAATATACCAAATATGATTTTTGCAAAAGTTTGGTCACAATCCCATGAGCAGTTTCAGAGAAGAAATTGCAAATGTTTATGAACTAACGGCCCGACGACGCACCATCCCATAAGCTCCCCGGAACTACGTTCCAGGTGAGATAAAAATGTGGGCGATAAAAAAGTGAATATTTATGTTCAAACAAAAAATTTACAAATATGGCTTTATGGCCAAGGGGTACGATCTCGCTTTGGGTGCGAGAAGTACCTGGATCAAATTCCGTCCAAGCCCAATTAAAAATTTTGGGCTTCTTCAATAAGCGGGACACCGTGGACACAAAGACTAAACAATGAATACCGCCCTCTGAAAATCGTAATAAAAAGAGAGATGTTGACTTTCAAAGCATGTGATCAGTCAAGCCAATTGAAGCAGAGAAAGACCAGGAGACATTATCAGGAAAGGTTTTGGATCAGAAGGTTCACAGACTGAGTCAGACCAATGGAGTCACTGAAGTCCTTTGCTGTAGTGCCATGGCTGGTGAGATTGGTGCCACCACCAAACAAATTGGCATGGCAATTGGCATTGTGTATCACAGTCCGACTTTGTATATCATGCTTTGAGGTCCAACATTGTCGAGCGTTTTATTGACGAAAATCACTGATATCATTTGGCAGAGCTGTCACGATTAGGAACAACCAGCAACGTTTTCCTCACTAATCATTGAATATCTACAAACATTCAAGAAGGGTGTTGCAGAATCTCTAATCCACCTCCATAGATCATCTCTCTTGACAGGACCTCTTTTCCTAAAAAACAAGACCGAAAGTCTAACATCGGCGTAGCCGGGCTTGTATGATACTTTAGTTCAAGAAGATAGCATGACCTGGATGTGGATACCAGTGAGCAAATAATGTAAGTATTCATTTTGTTTGAAGTAATAAAGTCTCTAAGCTGTAACCATGGAAGTGAAGAGATTGCATTGAGACACTGGTTTATTCAATATGTTTCGAATCAACAATGAACCAACCATACACCGCTTCAATCTAATAATTTTGCAGTGCTACGATTATATTTACTATATTATTATTATTATTATTAATTGTATTATTATTATGAGGAAGATGATGTTACAGTATGAATAAACCGAGGCTAATTCCTTACTCCTGCAATAATTACTACACTGCTTCTCATCGAGTCATCAATGAACCATACACCATTTCAATCCAGTAACTTTGCAGTCATGACAAAGGGATTGCATTGTTTCGATTATATTTACTATATTAATATTATTAACGATATTATTTTTATTACAAAAACGATAATACTGTATTAAGAAACCTGGGCTAATTTGTCCGAAGCGGCTTGAAGGTGAGGCATGAAGGCATGAAGCCTAAGGCCTAGACATACTGTGTCTTTGGAAGATCCGCAACGCCCGTTCTTTCAATATTTGATGGTCATTTTAACAATCGGTTTGTCTGTGTTTCGCACTGAATGAAAAACGTGACGGTAGAGCATGCTGATTGTGATATATGACAGGTTCAATGACATGTTTGGCTTGAACGGCAAAGGAATCAAGATGGCGGTGTATGGAGTTAGCCGTCGGACGCCATAATGACATCACAGACGTAATCACATCACATCACATTACCCCTGTCATGTGACCAGATCCTCAGCTCAGCTTGGTGTACGTTTGTGAGGGACATTATATATATATATATATATATATGTTATATATATATATATATATATATATATATATATATATATATATATATATATATATAACTGTAAGAAATAGTAGAAACTCCAAAGTACGAGCAGGGCGTCTCATTTGTATTGAATATATAATCGTTAGATTAAATAAGACGCGGACGTAGCTTCAGGACGTCGATCTTTAATTGTCGACAAGCTTTCGACCAACAAAGGTCTTCTTCTGAGTCTACAAAAACAGCAGGCATGTATATCAGTCAAGTGTGTATGGTGATGTGTGTGAGATGTGTGATGTGAGTAAAAAATTGCATACAGAAGGAAGAGCCACGCCAAAGTTCACTCACCAGCCCCAAGTTCGACGGAAGTGACCGTGACGGCGTGACGCAAACGGTCACTTCCGTTAGGGTGCGCATGCATATACAAATATAGAGATATACATACATAAACACACAAGCATATATTCATATCCCATTTATATTCATATAATATATTTATATATTTATATAAATGACATATAAAGGTAGAATGAATGAATGAATGAATGAATGATGAATGAATGAATGAATGGGTTACGGTTAACAATTTGATTGGGTTGATGTGGGAACATGCTTTAGTCATCAAAATTTATGCCATGAGGGACTTTTGTCCGAAGTTTGTGTATCCAAAAGGACTCACGTTTCAGAATCGTGGTGTGTGATCGATTTGTGATTGATTCAATGGCAGAGATCTGAATGTCATTTATAGAGTGATCCGGTTGATTAAAGTGTATCGTGTAAGGTAGAGATTTGCCCTGACTGGTGTGGAAGTTATTGATTTCTGACCGGGTGTTATTAAATCGTGTGTAGAGTGTATTTTCAGTTTTTCCAACATATTGTTTGTTGCACTTTTGGCAAGTGGCAAGTCCCGACACCAATATATATATATATTGTTACAGATCGCGGACAGATGTTATGATGACCGAGCGGTGGTGTATTACCGCGACCTAACAGGATCCCCGACTCACCCGATTCCACCCAAACGTTGGCCGGATCGCACCGCAGCTAGTCAATAGGGAAAAGACAAAGGCGACACGGATGTGAAGAAGAAAAAGAAGACAAAAAGGTTGGAAATGCTACTGAATTTATTTACTATTTACACACATAAGCAAAAAGGAGCAGTCAAGTTTATTTACAACACATAAGACGCAGGTGACACAGTGCAAATATTAGCTTACCTACAGACTTAATTAAATACCCAGGGACAGAACAAACAAAAGACAGACTCACGCGGGGAATGACAGGAATGGCAGGAGGTGGATGGCTGGAGGTGAACGCTTGGTGGAGCCAACGCGGAGCTTGGTGGAGCTTTGGTGGAGGTGAACGCTTGGTGGAGCCAACGCGGAGCTTGGTGGAGCCTTGGTGGAGGTGAACGCTTGGTGGAGCCAACACGGAGCTTGGTGGAGCCTTGGTGGAGGTGAACGCTTGGTGGAGCCAACGCGGAGCTTGGGGGGTTGGTGTGACGGGTTCTCTCTCCTTCCCTCACAAGCTTCAGGACTCTTTCTCTCTCTTTCTTAGTCCCACCCAGTCCAACAACTTCCTCTCTTGCTTAGTCCCACCCAGTCCAACAACTTCCTCTCTTGCTTAGTCCAACTCAAGGCCTTCCTGTCTTCTGATCTCCTCCCTCCTCGACTCCTCACCGCAACCAACGCAACCACTGACCGCCACCACCGACTCCTCACCGCAACCAACTGACCACCGACTCCACTGACTGACTCTTCACGACTCTCTCTTGACGACCAACTCTTTGTGACCAACGTGCACGCCTTTATAACGCCTCCGGCGATTAAGCCGCCGGCCTTTTTTTACACGCCCATCGGGGTGCTCACCTCGGCCCTGGTTGGTCGCGCGCCCCTCTGGCTCCGCCCTTGATGACGGTGGGCGGGCACGCCTTTCTTCTCCGACGAGAGCACAGGTTCAATGGCGGTTATTGGAGGGGAGGTAATTCGGCAATCGAGGCCCGGCAATGACGGAAGGGGGTGTAAAAGGAAATGGAGATTTTGGGGATGGGAAGGAAAGGGGATCTATTCTCTTTCACTGGTGCAATGGAGTACTTCAATTAATGGGAGACACAGCCTTACTCTAAAACACAGAATAAGAGATAACTATCAACAGGGGTATTCTATTACTTGGCTGATGTGTATGCTTGTGGACTAATTATGGGATGCCCTTTCACCTTTACACAGCTCCGGAGGTAGGGGGGCGCAGAATAAACAATAGTAATAACAATACAGCACACAATCAAAAAAAATACAGTCCTCATCTCCGCAACAATATATATATATATATATATATATATATATATATATATATATATATATATATGTATATATATATATATGTATATATATATGTATATATATATACAGACTTGACATTTAATATGGAATTTTTTTTTTTTCTTGACTTGACCTCAGTATATCAATCTGGTGAGTTTCTTTTACACTTTGGTGATTTATTTGTTAAAAGAACCATGTCACTGATTGTCTGTCGCAGCAAGAAGTCAACAACAGGATTATATCACAGGTGGCGTGGCAAAATGTACGGACAGGTGCATTTGATGATTGGCTTCACAGTCGGGTATACAAGGGTTGTTGCGTTCTGTATTAGTGGAAAACAACTGCTGCACGTCTCCAAAAGTTATTGCCGCTTCCTCTGGAGATGGTCCGTCAACTCGACAATGTTATTTGTCATGGAGTGGTGGCTTTACTAAATTAGGGCATGAAAGACCGTGCTATTGCTCGGCAGTATGGCATCATACAAGGTCAGGTGTCAAAGATCCTGAAACGAAATGCTCAGAGGGGTGTCCCTACACCAATACCGAGGCCAGGACATCCCCGCAGAACCACAAGGAGGGATGATCGCCAGCTGCACCGGTAAGTCCGCAATGGCCATACCAAGTCAGCTAATCGGCTTCGGGCTGAGCGGCAGCAACTGACAAATGTGCCTGTATCCAGAAGGCTAGTTAACCAACGACTGGTTCAAGCAGGCTCTCGTGCCAGGCGTCCCCTGAGAAAGCCCGCCTGACCAGACAACACCACCAGCACCGATTGCAGTGGGCCAGAGAGCACCGTCAATGGCAGCCAGGACACTGGAATAACGTGATCTTCAGTGACGAGTCTAGATTTCTGGTCTATCGTCAAGATGGCCACGTCCGAGTGCACAGGCAAGTGCATGAAGCCTACAACAAAGATTGTATAGTGCCAAGAGTCCAAGCTGGAGGTGGTGGGGTGACTGTTTGGGCTGCTTTTCATGCAGGGGGCAAAACTGACCTGGTTGTTCTGAATGGAAACCAGAACCAGTTCAAGTACAGGGCCATTCTGGAAGAAACATTGCTTCCATTTGCTCGTGCAGCCTTTCGAGGAAACTTTGTCTTCCAAGATGACAATGCACGGCCTCATCGTGCTCGCATGATCCAACACTTTCTTGCTGACCGTGGTGTAGAGCATATGGAGTGGCCTGCCATGTCCCCGGATATGAATCCGATAGAGAACTTGTGGGCAGAATTAACGCGTCAAATCGACCACTTGGACCAGCAGCCGACCTCTGTGCGTGAATTGCAGCAGGCTATTGTCACTGCATGGCAAGCAATTCCTGTCAAAACCTTGGCAAATCTCGTGAACCAGCATGCCTCAACGTGTACGTGCTCTCCTGAATGCTCGTGGGGGTTATACGAAGTACTGAACTGTAATTTTACTGTCCATAATCCCAGTCGTAATTTAACTTTTGTTTTTGTTTAAAAATTTTTTGGCGAATGTGCAAAATAAAGAGATACTTCTGGAAAACGTACAGAAGTTTAACACAGTACTGTCCATGAATTGAGTTCGATATCAGTCTACATCACTTTCAAGGATCAATTTATTTGTTTCGAAATGTCAAATGTGGTTTTTGTTTCTTTTAAAGGTCACATTAACAAAATCTAGAATAATTTCAACATAATTCCAATGAACTTTTGGTTCTAATACATCTTGAAAAGTAAGTTCACCCCCACAAAAAAAAATATTCCACATTAAATGCCAAGTCTGTATATATATACTGAAACGCAAAAGAAACTTACCACCTTTGAAACCTTTAAATATCAACAATAACACTGCGTGTAGTAAATGTGTGAACTTATTTGTGGACAATAGTGTCCTCACTGTCAGACAAAACGGTCACGGATGGTCACTTGAACCTTCAATGGTCACTTCATAGCACAGCTGTTGAACAGCCGTTTTGACTGTCAGTGATTAGCCAAGGGGTACGGGATGATTTTAATGAGCTGCACGTGATGTCTTGATATTGGCTTTAAAAAGGCCAGTGCAAAATGGGCATTTCAATCAACATGCCACGATTGTCAAGGGATCAACGGCAGCGTGCCCTGGGCATGCTGCAAGGCGGACTGAGCTACCGTGAGGTGGCACGTCGCCTTGGCTGTTCACACCAGACGATATCGGCACTGGTGGACAGATACACCCTCCACAACTCTGCAGATGACAGATCTCGATCAGGGAGGCCAAGAGTCACCACTGCAAGGCAGGACAGGCAGATGGTCCGAAGTCACCTGCGGGATCGATTCCGTCCAGCATCCAGCACTGCGGCAGAAACTCCGGGGCGTGCAAACCCACGGATCTCCAATGATACTGCACGAAGACGACTGCATGACTATGGTCTGACTGCCAGAAGACCATACAGAGGCCCCGTGATGACGGCTGCCCATCGCCGCAACCGACAGAGATGGTGCCAGCAGCATCAGCGGTGGACCTTGGCACAGTGGAACGAGGTCGCTTTCAGCGATGAGTCAAGGTTCTGTGTGGACAGTCCTGATGGGCGTGAGCGTGCCTGGAGAAGAACTGGTGAGCGATATGCCGATTGTTGCGTGCGTCAAGCCAACAGGTGGGGTGGCCCAAGTGTGATGGTGTGGGCCGCCATATCAGGCCGGTACAGGACGCCACTGGTGGTTGTGGATGGGAATCTTAATGCCCAGCGCTATGTGGATAACATCCTGCGACCTCATCTGCTGCCATTCCTGCTAGACCACCCAGAACTGAGAACCTTTCAGCATGACAATGCTCGTCGCCATGCTGCTCGCTTTACCACTGCATTTCTCCAAGGCGAGAACATCAACACCATGCAGTGGCCTGCGCTCTCCCCCTGACCTGAATCCCATAGAGCACCTGTGGGATGAGCTTGGGAGACGCGTAGTTGGCAGGGCCAGGACACGGGCAGAGCTGCTTCAGACATTGAGGACTGAGTGGGACAGAATCCAGCAGCAATCCATCCAAAGACTGGTAGGCAGTATACGCCGACGATGCACTGCCTGTATCCAAAACAATGGTGGCCACGCACGCTATTGAAAGGGGACTGACATTGCACCCTGTGCTGTTCTGTACTGTAGAACAAACTGATGAGATGGTGTATCTTGGTCAAAAACTTGACATGTCATCAATAAAATGCCAATGTTTCAATTAGCAATTGTTGGTTTGTTTTATTTTGAACTGTTACAATTTTATTACATTTCAAACAAGTGGTAGGTTTCGATCCTAGCCCTCAGGTGACTTCGGACCAGCTGCCTGTCCTGCCTTGCAGTGGTGACTCTTGGCCTCCCTGATCGAGGTCTGTCATCTGCAGAGTTGTGGAGGGTGTCTCTGTCCACCAGGGCCGATATCGTCTGGTGTGAACAGCCAAGGTGACGTGCCACCTCACGGTAGCTCAGTCCGCCTTGCAGCATGCCCAGGGCAGGCTGCCGTTGATCCCTTGACAATCGTGGCATGTTGATTGAAATGCCCATTTTGCACTGGCCTTTTTAAAGCCAATATCAAGACATCCGCTTCCGGTCCCTCGAGCGATGGGGCTTGCTTTGATCTCTCCACGGCATCAAAGTTTGAGTGTTTTCCCGTTTGTTTCTTTGTCAAATTTCCGCTGTGTATTTTGTTGTGTATGTGTTATTGTGTGTTTCTATTTGGTTTTGGTTTTGTAGTTGTTGCAAATTTGTGTGTAATTAGTCGTTTCTTTGTCCGCGCCTCGTGCGGCCTGGTGTCTCGTGCGGCCTCCTCGTCTCGACTTGTGCCCCGCCCCCTATATTCTCGTTTGTTCTTTCACCTCTGCTTCTGCTTTCTCAAATCCACGTTCTCACTTAGAGACTTTTCCCGGATTGTTTTCATGGTTTTGTTTAAATATTTATTTAAATATGTTTAAACCGCAGCGGTGATCCCTCCCCCCCCCCCCCCCCCCCACAACCCAGGATTTCCATGTTTTAAACGTTTCCCAGTGTGTACCCTGGATAAGAATAGGTACGCCGTATCCCTGCGTGTCATAGGAGGCGACTAAGAGGGTTGGCGTCAGGAAGGGCATCCGGCCATAAAAAACATTGCCTCAAAAAGAGAACCATGACAATTACAACTACATGTGGGCAGGGTACAGCCCGAAGTGGAGATCGGTTTCTGAGGTTTGGGACATGGAATGTAGGGACAATGACAGGGAGATCAGGAGAAGTGGTGGAAGTATTGGTCAGAAGAAGAGTGGACATATGTTGTGTGCAAGAGACGAGATGGAAGGGAAGTGGTGTGAGAATGGTGAAGGGTAGGCAGGGACAGAAATACAGGTTTGTGTGGCAAGGGTGCCTGGAGGGCGTGAATGGTGTTGGTGTCCTGTTTTCTGAGGAGTTTGCAGACAGTGTGGTGAGTGTGACTAGAGTGAGTGATAGGTTGATGATGGTGAAAATGATGATTGGAAAGGTCTTGGTGAACGTCATCTCGGGATATGCTCCGCAGGTTGGTCGGAGCGATGAAGAGAAGGACAAGTTCTGGTGTGCGATAGAGAAGCTGATGGAAAACGTGAAAGATGAGGAAGTTGTTGTGG
Organism: Myxine glutinosa; assembly: GCF_964187855.1. NCBI lineage: Eukaryota > Metazoa > Chordata > Myxini > Myxiniformes > Myxinidae > Myxine > Myxine glutinosa. The sequence goes on from NC_136267.1 coordinate 34,134,733, forward strand.
TAGGAGGAGACCTAAATGGACATGTGGGAAGGAGTATGGATGGTTTTGACGGAGTTAATGGGGGTTACGGATATGGTGTGAGAAATGGAGAAGGTGAAAGGATTTTGGAGTTTGCTTGCTGATGGAGCTGATTTGTTGATTTGTAATACTCAGTTCCAGAAAGAGGATAATAAGCTTGTTACATACACGTCAGGTGGGTCGACAACAACCGTTGACTACCTGATGGTGCGTAGGCGAGATAGGGGGCACCTCCGAGACACAAAGGTGATCCCGGGGGAGGAGGCTGTTTCACAGCACCACTTGGTTGTCTGCGATGTAAGGGTGAAAGGTGCGAGGAGAGCTCGGCGGGTGAAGTACCAACCGAGAATGAAGGTGTGGAGGTTGGAAGAGGTGACAGTAAGGGAGGCATTAAAAGAGAGGCTGAGTAGGGTCGAGGATGATGTGGTTGAGCTTGAAAGTGGTTGGATGTCAATGAAAGCTAGTCTGTTGGGAGCTGTTGGTGAGGTATGTGGATGGACAAAAGGACCACCGAGGCACTCGGAAACATGGTGGTGGGATGATGAAGTTGGCAAGAGGATTGATGAGAAGAGGAAGAAGTTCAAGGAGTGGCAGAAGGCGAAGGGTACGGGAGCAGAAACAGCAGAGCATGAAAGTTATAAGGCAGCCAGGAAGGCTGCAAAGAAAGAGGTAGCAAAGGCGGCAGGAGGCATGTAGGAAAATGTTCGGAGAACGCTTGGGATTAGGAAGAGGGTCAGAAAGCAGTATTCAGGTTTGCAAAGCAGATAGCGAAAGAGAGGTGTGATGTGATGGGGGTGAGCTGCTTGAAGGATGAAGTGGGACAAATCGTTGTCGACCCAGATGGAATTAAAGGAAGATGGAAAAGATATATGGAAATGCTGTTGAATACAGAGAATGAATGGGATGGCAACATAGAGAGTAACCCAGTTTTAGGACCGGCAGAGAAGATAACTGAGAAGGAAGTTGAGGAAGCGATAAAAGCAATGAAGGGTAGAAAAGCGGGAGGGCCGACGGGAGTTGTGGGAGATATGTTGAAGGCAGCAGGAAGTTGGGGTGTGAAGAGAATGACAGAGATCTGTAATCTGGTGGTGAAAGAAGGCCGCATTCCAGTGGATTGGGAACTGAGTACCCTCGTCCCTCTATACAAGGGGGAAAGGTGACCCTCTGGAGTGTGGCTCGTACCGAGCGATAAAGTTATTGGGAGCATGGAATGAGGGTATTGGAAAGGGTGTTGGAGAGGAGGATAAGGGAAGAAAGTGAAGATCGACGAAATGCAGTTTGGATTTATGCCAAGAAGAGGAACGACAGACGCACTTTTCATTGTGAGGCAGTTGCAGGAGAAGTACATGGAGAAGAGGAAGAAGTTGTTTCTTGGGTTTGTTGATCTGGAGAAAGCATTCGATCGGGTTCCACGCAAAGTATTGACATGGGCATTGAGGAAGTTAGGAGTGGAGGAATGGTTGATCAGAGTAGTGATGGCAATGTACAAAAGAGCGCGCACAGCTGTAAGGACGAAGGACGGGGAACAGTGGTGAGTTTGAGGTGAAGGTGGGAGTGCATCAGGGGTCGGTACTAAGTCCACTACTATTTGTAGCTGTGATGGAGGTGCTGGCTCAGAACGTAAAGGAGGGTTTACCGTGGGAGTTGTTGTATGCAGATGATCTGGTGTTGATTGCGGAAAGTATGGATGGACTGAAGGAAAAGATGAACACGTGGAAGGAATGTATGGAGACAAAAGGTCTGAAGGTGAATATCGGAAAGACGAAGGTGATCGCAAGTGGTAAAGCATGTGGTGAGGTGGAAAGAACTGGGAAGTGGCCCTGTGCTGTGTGTAGGAAGGGTGCCGGAGTGAACTCCATTCAGTGTACAATGTGCGCTGAGTGGGTTCATCAAAAATGTAGTGGTCTGAGAGGGTCATTAACCAGTGGTGGCAGCTCCATTCAAATGTAAGGTGTGCACAGAGGGAGCTGCAGATGGAGGAAATGTTGAGTTGGATCTTGGAGACGGCGTGAAGCTGGAAGTTGTGAAAACATTTTGCTACCTCGGAGACATGCTGAATGGAGAAGGTGGATCAGACTCGGCAAACGGTTGCTCGAGTGAGATGTGCATGGAAGAAGTTTCGGGAATTGAGTGGCGTGCTGATGATGAGGGGGAGTGTCGTTGAAGCTGAAGGGAAAGGTGTATGCTGCATGTGTGAGAAGTGTTATGATTTATGGGAGCGAGACATGGGTAATGAACGTAGAGCAGCAATGAAGGTTGGAAAGGGTGGAAATGCGAAT